>NW_022196905.1:117699114-117756859 GCF_008632895.1 Mastomys coucha | reverse complement strand
TGCTGTGCTGTGTGTGCTGTGTGTGCTGTGCTGTGTGTGCTGTGCTGTGCTGTGTGTGCTGTGCTGTGCTGCAGAGACAGCAGTTCTGCAATTTCATTTAAGTTTGTTGCTCTTGAGAGAGGGTCTAGCTCTGTATCTCTGGCTGGCCTTGAACACCTGGCCTTAAGGGGCTGAGTGTCCTCATCAGAAGGACAAGAGATGGCCTCACTGCCTAGGAAAGCTGCGGAGTTGTCTACAGGCTTCAGGGCAAACAGGCACACGGGATGGAAGAATTCCTGATGGGAAAGAGGGTGCAGAGATTCCCCTCTGGTGGCAGGTTTGGGAGGGAGGACAGCCTGGGGGAGGGCCTAGTTGGCCTGCTCTGACTCCCTGTGAGGAGGTGTACCCCACATCACCTTCTTCCATCTTTGGTCCACATTGTTGAGTCACAGGACCAGAAAAGGAAGAGAGGTCAACGGCATCGTTCAGTTGATTGTCTTCGAGGAACAGAGCAGGAGCAAGGGTGGACCTTGAGGACAGAAGGTGCCCGCACTGTGCTAGTGCCCTGTGGCTGCTGTAGTAGCTCACCACAGCCCTGTGGCCTCAATGTATGTGTCACACTCCTCCATGCTGGGGATTACGCCAGTACAGGAAGTGACAAAGAACATTGAGCAGGGAGGGTCGGGGGGGGGGGGGGGGGGGGGGGGGGGGAGGCTGTTCAGATAAAGGCAGACCGAGCCTTTGCCAAGCTTGGTAAAGGTGTGGACAGGTTAGTGGGGACCTAGGAGTCACATGAACAAATCAGGTGGCAAGTGTCACATAAGCCAGGGCTAGGACTTCTGTTTATTGCCCAATAGCATGTTTGCTTATTAAATAAAGCAGGATTGTTCACCCTGTGCATATGCTAGGCCTGTAGAGAATGGTAAGGTGACCAGGTGACTCGGCTGGATCCCAAGTGCTCCCTGGACTCGTGTCATGTGACAGGCTACCTGTAATGTTAAGAATTTCCAGCTGGGTCATGGTGGCACAGGCCTTTAACCCCAGGACTCAGGAGGCAGAGGCAGGTGGGTCTCTGAGTTCAAGGCCAGCCTGGTCTACAGAGTGCGTTCCAGGACTATACAGAGAGAAACCTTGTCTGGAAAGACAGAAGAGAGGGGGAGACAGATGGACTCTTTCCATTCATTTGTTCAGATTTGCTCCTGTAGTGTAACGAGGAATCGGGGACTGCCAGAAGTCGTAGTCTTCTATGAAGAGGACAGACCTGCCTGCATTTAGGAAGACCCACGCGTGATTACAGACAAGGGAGCCAGACTCTGGCTAGCTTGGGTCAGAATTTCACTTTGGAGAAGTAGCTGGTTTGGACACTGGAAACCCAAGCCTTTGACCTGGCCCTAGCCAGTAGGCTAGGGAGTCTCCCATCTGTAAGTGTTGCATGGGCAGAGGGAGCTTCCATCTGTTTTCTTCTAACAGGGTTATTGTCTAACAGGTGTCCTCATTCTGCCCCATTTCAGACAGGGTGGGGGTGTGTGCACTGGTGGAGGTCAGAGGTCAACACTGGGTGTCTTCTATTCTCCATCTCCACCTTATCCCGGGGACAAGGTCTCTGAATGCAGAGCTCACCTGTCAGCTGGCCTGGCAGACTCGTGAGCTCCAGGGTCTATCTGCCTCTCACCCCCAGTGCTGGGGTTACGCCTGTGTGACTGGGCACTGGGGATCTGATCTCAGGTCCTCTCCAGTCCCTACTCTGACCCCTATTTTTAAAGAGAGGTATTTTATTTTTCTGGGGTGTTTGCCTTCTGTTCTTACTAACATCAGAAAGGTGTGGTTTTTAACATAAGGAAATAACTTTTTTTTCTGTAGAATTATGATTGTTAAAATGAATCAAGTGATTAAAAAAATATCAAGTGGTAGCTCAAAGAAGGAGGTTTGAAAGTGAACTGATTCCACCAGTTCAGGGTGGCCATGTTAACTAACTCTGGGCAGTCGGCCTTCGGCAGACTCTTAGGCAGAAATGGCCATGCAAATGGGGCCTGATAAGTGTGTCACGCACCACTCAGTTTTCATAGGAGGAAAAGGAAGCTAAAGTGAAACCCAGAACATTTACAGAAATGGCTCTTTACCACAGAGAAATTATTTCCTGAAAAGATTGCTCTATGGTTAAAAAAAAAAAAAAAAAGAAATGGACTGTGGGAAAAGATCAAGGAGTCTGGCCATGCCGGCCTCGGTTCTCACGTGTGCCCTCGCCTGCCATGGGGACGAGAATGTTAACAGCTTGGATTCCTTTCAAGGCAGATGATTGCTAAAGAGGACTTCCCTCTGCGTTCTCAGAGCCTTTGCTGGGCCAGCGGCCCTGCCGAGCTTCCCCTGGCTCCTTCCCTGACAAAGTTAAACTAAGAACAGAAAGTCTGTTAGCCCAAGGCATTCCCCACCCTTGCATTTGCTGCCATCTCCGTCCTGGAGGTTGACAGTGTTCTCTGGGTGGCCATTTAGGATTTGTTGTCATTTGTTCCTATATAAAAAAAAAAAAAAAACCAAACTGCTGGCCCAAAGGGCATATAAAAAATATAAGCAGTTTAACAGCCTGGCTGGCAGCGTTGGGAGTTTGTTTGGTCTCTTTTATTGGTGGGTGGCTTTGGCTTCATGAATCCCATCAGATGACTGCCTGGCTCTTTGCACAGGCTTCCCTGTCTTTTCCTCCAAGACTTTGTGCTCTGTGGGGCAAGTGGTCCTGACTGTACCCTGTGGGAACAAGATATTTTTCTATTTGCGTTTTATAGAGAAACCAAAGTGGTGTGTCTCAGTTTAGCTGCATGCTGGAATCCCCTGAGACTTTGGGGAAAAGTCTTTCTCTGGGCCCCATCCAGACAGTTGGCTACTAGGTGGTTGGCATGGATTTGAGGGTCAGGGTGGTGCCCAGAGCTTCGTGCATGCTAGAGAGGTGCTCTGCTACTGGGCTGTGCCTCAGCCCACAGGCACTGGGCTTTTCAGCACCCGTTTCAGGAGCATTTTGATGGGTGGCCACTGTATTGTGGTGGGTAGCTGCTGTATTGTGGTGGGTAGCTGGTAGGTTCCCGCTGTATTGTGGTGGGTAGCGGCTGTATTGTGGTGGGTAGCTGGTGGGTTCCCGGTGTATTGTGGTGGGTAGCTGGTGGGTTCCCGCTGTATTGTGGTGGGTGGTGGCTGTATTGTGGTGGGTAGCGGCTGTATTGTGGTGGGTAGCGGCTGTATTGTGGTGGGTAGCTGGTGGGTTCCCGCTGTATTGTGGTGGGTAGCGGCTGTTGTGAAGCTATCTTTAACAATGCTGAGGCAAGTGCTTGAATGTCACCTTTCTCACGCCCACCTCAGGACCACGAGGGTACTGTGTTGCTTCTGCTAAGACTGTCTGGGGACATTCTGCTTTGGAAACTACCCACAGAGTGTGACCCCACATACCCTGAGATAGGCTTAGACTCGAGTGACATTCTTCGAGAGCCTAGTGAGTGCACAAAGCTTTGCAGCATAATGCTCTGTGTTCCTCGACAACAGCTCACTTTTTCTTAGTCCATATTTTGTTACCCTTTGCATTGTTGTTCAGTGGTGGAGATGAAACCCAGAGCCTTGCACATGATTGACAAGCACCCTGGAGCCCCAGCCCTATTCTTTGGTTGAGAATCGGCCTCAGATGGTTTTGGTTTGTTTTCTGAGGGGAGTGGGGGGGTGTGCATTGGTGGAGCAGATTTTACTGAGTGGTCTCTGTGTGCTGGGGCCTGTTGTGCCAAGCACTATCCAATAGCTTGGATTTTGATGGGGCTTGGCAGACGGTGAGCAAGAAGAGACATTTCTTACTGTTGTGAGAGTGGAGAGCGATGGCAGTAGGTGGCTGTGAGCTTAGCAAGGGCAGTCAGGGAGGTGAAGAACAGGTAGGTCTAGCTCCATGTCAGCTACTTGGGAACAGGGCAGGAGCGGCCCTCCAGAGAGGGTGGAGGGCACTGCTCCACTTGGAATGTTTCTGTACTTGGGAGTTTCCTCTGCCTACTTCAGGCCTGGAAGACAGTGGCTTCTCATCAATATGGGATAAAGCCACTGCAGTCCCAGTGTTGACGTTTATAAGCATGAATGTGGTACTTCTTGATGTGCCGCTCTCAGTACTTGGGAAGTTGAGGCAGGACGATTTGTGAGTTTGTGGCTAGCCTGGCCTACACAGTGGGAACCCGTCTGGAAACAAAAAGATGAACTGTGCAGAGCAGCGGGCTGGAGCAGAAGCCAGATCCTGGTCCTGACCTTGGCCTTGATCACAGCCCCTGCCACTTGTGAGGCCACAGCAGTTAGTTTCCTTCTGACTAAGCTTGATGTAGGCATAAGCTTCATAACAGATGTTAGATGTGAGGCCCAGCTCCTGTGTCTCATCCCCCAGTGGTAGGAGCTGGTAAAGTTCTAACACATTACACTCACAGCCAAGGTACGGACCCTGATCCCAACAGGACATAGAACAGAGACTCCGTCCATTCACAGCTCCTCCCTGCATTCTTTCTCTCTGTCTTGATATTTGAGACTCTGCATGATGGAATCCGATGTATGGCCCCTGATGGTTGGCTTTTTTCACACCCCGTGATTCTCTGGGGTTTTCTTCAAGTTGTTTGGTATCTGAGTCCTGCCCTTCCTTTTAATTGCTGAATAGTATTCTATGGTATGGATTCATCACAGCTCCATGGTTCTCGCGGTGAGAGACATGTAGGCTGGTATGGATTCATCACAGCTCCGTGGTTCTCACGGTGAAAGACATGCAGGTTGCTGCAAGTTACAGATTTCGAACCATCTACTGGGGAATTTAAGTGCAGAGTGCATGTGTGTACAGGAGAGTTTGTTTCTCTGGAGGAGTGCCCACGAGTACAGCTCCCAGGGCAAATGATGTTTCCAGGGTTAGCCTCCTAAGGCCCGCCAGAGTGGATATGCACGGGTTGCTTTGTTGCTTCCTCTCAACAGCTTAACAATGGGAGGAAAGACTCATGCAGCCATCAGTCCCCAGAGCCCATAAACAGCTCAGGGCAGCTCTGGAGCAGATGGGCCACTGGAGCCCTGCCTGCCTCCCAGGAACCCTCCTTAGACTTCAACCGTCCTCCCTGTTTGCTTGCCAGGTCCTCCCTCCTTGCTTCAGTAGCAGAGAGAAATGAAAGAGACTCTGTGCCACAGCCATGGCATGCTCTGGCTCATGCTCTGCAGCATTAAGCTGGGGTTAAGTGGCTTTTTGAGTGTGGTCCTTGATGGTTGGTTTCGGCTGAGTGTTGCCTCCAGCGTGGTCAGGTAGCCAGTGTCTCCGCTGTGTGTGTCCCATGTGTGAGGACGCTGGAGCTCTCTAGGGTATGGTGGGAGAACAGTGGACTATAGACAGAATACAGAGAGGAAGGAAGTCATAGCAAAAATAGTCTGGGTGGGGCAGCAGAAAAATATTAAAGGGAAAATGAATGGCTGGGCAGGGTTGAAGAGCCGCCGCTGGAAGAGGTGCAGTCTGTGCCTGGGGTGAGGATTGAACTTAAAACGCAGAAAGTGAGGTAATGGTGGCCAGGCCTTGTAGAGGAAGTTGTCCGGAGTGAAGAAATTGGGAACCAGAAGGCAGATGTTCTTGTTTTCCTCTTTGAACACGCATGGCCAAGCTTTGTCCCTTTCACAGACCTCCCTCTTAAGGGCCCACACAGCGGCCTTTAATACCAGTCAGATGTCTTGAGTTGCTAAGGGGACCGTTCTGTACAGTCAACCCCTCTCCCTTTGGGTCAGCTATGCTGATGGGGAGGGTGCCAGAGAGCTGCTAGAGGGCGGGCGTGAGAAAGATGGAGAATCGGTCACTGTAAACATAACTCACTCTCTGGGCCTGGAGCTTTTGATCTGAGGCTGACTATGGAGCGCACATTGGCCTCCTGCCGACTGAGCGCCCTCTGATAAAAGTGCCTGTGATTTCCTCTGCAGCAGCAGAGCTTGCTCTGAACAGTCCAGCCCTGGGCCTTTGCAGATGTTTACTTTTGCCAGCACATCAGCAGCTGTGCAGAATTCAAGTCACAGTGCATCCATTGAAGCCAAAGCCCTGTCTGTTACCATTGAGAGGGAATCGGGCCTCATCCTTTGTGAATGGGGAGAATCCTCAAAAGAAGGCGGAGGGGCAGGAGTCTCTGCTTAGCTTTTCTGCCTACACGGAGGCCATCTGGGAAACCAGGGAGGGCGTGGCTTTCTGGGCACCCCCACGCAGAGCTTGCCTGGGATCTAGCTCACTGACCACAGTCTCACCAGCCTGTGTGTTTCTTGCTTGCCTGGGATCTAGCTCACCGACCATGGTCTCACTGGCCTGTGTGTTTCTTACAGACGCAGACTGTTCAGCTTAACAAAGAGATGACGCTGGCTAGCAACAGGAGCCTGGCCGAGGGAAACCTTTTGTACCAGCCCCAACTGGATGCTCAGAAAGCTCGCCTGACCCAAAAATACCAGGAACTCCAGGTTCTCTTTGAGGCCTATCAGATAAAGAAGACCAAACTAGGTAACTTTTTTCAGGTGATCTTTGAGATTAAAGAGTTGAAAGAAGGCTGAGTGGTGGTGGTGCATGCCTTTAGTCCCAACACTCGGGAGGCAGAGGCAGGTGGACCTCTTAATACGAGGCCAGCCTGGTCTACAGAGTCCAGGACAGCCAGGGCTACACAGAGAAACCCTGTCTTAACTGAAAAGAGCTGCAGTAAGCATGCATAGTTAAAGGGATGCCTTACCAGGAAAATGTGACATGAAAAGGTTTCAGGTCACAATAGTGACTGCCGTGACAAGCCACAGTTTGTGTATGAACCACACTCCTGGCTTAAGGAAGAAACCATTTTGTAAATCCAAGACTCCACGTGCTCTGGACAGCACTGAAGAGATCTGAACCAGGACATGGCAGTGAAAGAGCGGAAGGAGCCTATCGCCGGAACATGGCGTAGAAATGTCAGTGCTCGCTTCATCTTTATACAAAGATAGAAGGATTGAGTGTGTGTGTTGTGTGTGTGCTGTGAACATGTGTGACTGTCTGTTGAGTGTGTAGTATATGTGTGTGTGGAATATGAAGTGTGTGTGTGGTATGTCTGAGTGTGTGTAGGAGTATGCGGTATGTATGTGTGTGGTATGTGGTATACCCATCTGTGAGAGTGTGTGTGGGGTTGTGGGGGTGCAGTGTGTGAGTGAGTGTGTTGGGAGAGTGTGGGGGTGTGCCGTGTGTCAACTCCGGTTGGACTTAAGCTGAACTTTGTAGCTGCAGATGACCTTCCTGCCTCTGCCTCCTGAGTGCTGCGGCTGCGGGTGGAAAGCAGCGCTCCTCCGGGCTGAGGCTGTTGGGGGGAGGGTGTGGGGGGGGAGCCTGCAGGCCTAGAGACATGGCTCAGGGGTTAAGGGCACCATCTGTTCTTCAGTTCCCAGCCCCCCCCCCAGCAGCTCCCAACTGTCTGTGATCCAGTTCCAATAGGATCCAACACCCTTACGCAAGCAAAGTATCAATGCACATAAAAGAAAATGAAACCTGATTGTTAAAAAGAAACAAGGGGGGAAAGAAACCTCGTGGGAGTCAGCTGTGCTGGTGCTCAGTGCTTGGGAGGCAGAGGCTGGCAGATCTGTGAGTTCAAGTCCAGCCTGCTCTACATAGGACAGGAAGGACAACCAGGGCTACAAGAATGACCCTGTCTCAAGAAACAAAAAAAAAACAGGACACATTGTCTGGACTAGAGAGATGGCTCGGGTTAAGAGTGCCTGTTAGAGCTGGAGAGATGGCTCAGCGGTTAAGAGCACTGACTGCTCTGCCAAAGGTCCTGAATTCAGTTCCCAGCAACCACATGGTGGCTCACAACCATCCATAATGAGATCTGCCCCCCTCTTCTGGGGTGTCTGAAGACAGCTACAGTGTACTTACATATAATAAATAAATAAATCTTAAAAAAAAAAAAGTGGGTGGTGGTGGCACACGCCTTTAATCCCAGCACTTGGGAGGCAGAGGCAGGCGGATTTCTGAGTTCGAGGCCAGCCTGGTCTACAGAGTGAGTTCCAGGACAGCCAGGGCTACACAGAGAAACCCTCTCTCGGAAAACCAAAAAAAAAAAAAAAAAGAAGTGGGGCTGGTGAGATGGCTCAGCGGGTAAGAGCACTGACTGCTCTTCCGAAGGTCCTGAGTTCAAATCCTAGCAACCGTATGGTGACTCACAACCATCCATAATAAGATCGGATGCCCACTTCTGGTGTGTCTGAAGACAGCTACAGTGTTCTTATTTATAAATTTATAATAATAAATAAATCTTAAAAAAAAAAGAAAAAGAAACAAAAGAAGAAGAATGCCTGCTTCTAGAGGCCCCCAGGTTTGTCTTCAGCTCCCACAACTGGCTGGATCTGGCGTCTCCTGCTGGAACCAGCACATGCAGTAACACACTCACCAAACAGAGCACACACCTTTAACCCTAGCACTCACAAGGCAGCCTGGAAATCTCTGATCGAGGCCAGCCTGGTCTACAGAGTGAACTCCAGGGCAGCCAGGGTTATGTAGAGACCCTGTCTCAAAAATTAAAAACCCACAAAACCCCAAGTCCCCTTCTCCCAGGAAGTTTATAGCTACTGTTTGCTCCAGTCCTCTTGGTCCCTGCAGTGTCATTACAGTTGCCGACGCCGGGCACCACCTTGGGAAAGCTTAGCCAGGGGCCACCTGGGCATGTACCCAGTGGAAGGAGATACCATGTCTGTGGGAAGATCAGTACAAACGTTGGTTGGCTGGCTGGCTGGCTGGCTGGCTGGCTGGTTGGTTGGTTGGTTGGTTGGTTGGTTGGCTGGCTGGCTGGTTTTTTACAATGATTAAGTTGAAGAATCATCTAAGTGTCCATCTGCAGAGTGCAGGCTGGGGTGGAATGGCAGCTTTGAAAAGAAGGAAGTCTCAGGTACCTCTATACCATGGCAGGGAGATGCTGAGTGAAAGGCTGGCAGGCAAAGCCAGGGCAGTGTCGCTCGCCTGTGCTGTGAAGTCCAGCCTTGAGGGGGGAGAAAGCAAGATGGAGCCTCTGGGAATGTCTTAGCTGGCCTGACCTGGTGGGATATTACTCGATTTTTATTCATATGGTGTTTTGTTTATTTAAGGTTGATTTCTACATAGGTGTCTGTGAGTATATGTTACCTGGCGTGGGTGTTAGGAACTGATTCCAGGTCCTCTGAGCCTTCTCTCCAGCCTCCTATGCTATTTGAATCTAAGACCCTGAGGCTTCAGTTGTGTGTGCTAGATTAAGTTGTCACTCAAAAGGAGGACATGATAAGGGAAAGTGGTTGAGAGAAAAAGTAGGAAATGCTCCATTGAATGGTGGCAGGCCAGCAGGTGCAGCCACAGGTGGATTGCAAGGTTCAGGCCACGCGACCATTCCGTCAGGTTCTATACAGTATAAGAACGGGGTAGGTTGTGGATGGAACTCAGTGGCAGACTTCCTGCCTTACACTGCGAAGCCCCTGTCCAGTCATTAGTACTGGGGAAAGCTTGTATGATTAGTGTTGGGGTCACATAAGGGAAGTGGCCAGCTCTGTGGACAGATGGTGCTCTGCCACTCTGAGGTGGGATGCTAGCATGCTCTGCCTCTTGCAGCTTGCCCCTTCCGGCTCCTCTGGTGTGTTTAAAGCTCTCCTTTCAGCTTCCTGGAAGTCCATTCCTGTTGCCTTTCTCGTTGGAAATGACTTTGTCCAACTGGAAGGCATCTGGTAGGACGTGCAGCCTCATTCTGTTGTTCTTTTTACTGTTTTCCAGATAAGCAGTCTAACAACGCTTCCTTGGAGACCCTGTTAGCACTTCTTCAAGCAGAAGGGGCCAAGATTGAGGAAGACACTGAGGTAAGGCCAGGCAGCCCTAGTGGCCTCCCTCTGCATGTCTGGACTCTTAGGTCACCCTGTTCAGTCCTTGTCCTCCAGGACAAGGGAGCCCCACAACTCCACAGCCAACCAGTGGCACTTCCAATACACACAGGTCTGGATGCAAGTGGGCATCTTGGCCTCTGGCTAGGGAACGTGCTAGGCAGGGATCGAGCAGTTTCTGGCCTGGGTGTGGATGTACACGCTGCTCTGAACTAATGCCAGCCTCTTGGGTGCTAGCGTCTGAGGTGTCTGCTGTGGTCAGTTAGGCAGCTAGTCGGTGCTTCCACACATGGCTGGCTGAATACAGGGCTGGAGCCTTGTGAGGGGAACAAATGAGTCAGGGTCATTTATGTATGCCTTAGCAAGTCAGGGCTGGCTGCACATTGCCGGGTCAGGCCGTGCTTGTCTGACTAACCCATTAGGCCTTGACGGGCCCTGCTAGCCACAAGTAGTGTTCTCTGCTATGAACTCTGTCCAGGGTGAGTCATTGGTCGGGTTGTAGCCAGGTGGAAACCAGAGGGCATGGCCTGGGCAGTGGCCATCTCTCAGGATTGCGAGAGCTGGCAGCGTCGTCGTAAGTAAGGCAAGGCCTCGCCAGGCCTGCCATCTGTCTGTCATGGCTCTGCAGAGTAGAGCCAACAGTGGGACCACCTACCTCATTTTCCTGTGGCTCTGCATGGTGATGGCTCCTGCTCCTGCCAGCATCACCCGGGGAACACGTGTGACCAGCTCTGAGCTTGTGACCCAGGAGTGTTCCCAGGAGAAGGGCTACCACTGGGAGCTGAGAGCATCTTTGCCTTTGCCTGGACTGTGAAGGGAGCCGTCTTCCTAACAGTTGGCCTGTCTTATAACCTAGTTTCTCCTGCTTCTTGTAGAACATGGCAGAGAAGTTTCTGGATGGAGAGCTTCCTCTAGATGCCTTTATCGATGTCTACCAGAGCAAGCGGAAGCTGGCACACATGCGGCGTGTGAAAGTGGAGAAGCTCCAGGAGCTGGTGCTGAAGGGACAGAGACTCCCACAGGCTGGGGCCCCCCTACCACCCAGGGCTCCCGAGCCATCACCTGCCACCGCCCTTCCCTATCCCTCTCTGGAGGCCACTGGGCTCCCTTCTGTTGTGCCTCGGCGCATCCCTCCACCTCCACCCCCGGTGCCTGCAGGACACATAGCCACCCCATTCACTGCTGCCATGGGCTCAGGACAGGCTTCTGCATACCCAGGATTACAATGCCCACCTCTGCCTCCCAGAGTGGGCCTCCCCTCTCAACAAGGATTCTCCGCACAGTTGGTGTCGCCATACCCACCAGCCCTGCCCCAGAGACCCCCTCCACGGATGGCTCCACACCAGCCAGGCTTCATCTTGCAGTGAGCTCGGGTGCCTGCTCTTCCTGCAAGACATCCTCTGCCTGCCATGCTGAGCGCTGCAAACAGAGGCTGTGCGGTTGATTCAGCATCTGAGCCAAGGGCTTGGTGCCCTGGGCCACTGTGTCCATCTGACTTTAGAACCGTAGGTCCATGGTAAGTAATAGAGAGCAGGTTTTGTGCACCATGGAGCTCTGTGCCGGGCCAGTCTGTATCACATCAGTCTGTGTTCTGGACGTGACTTCTGAGTGGCTAGTGTTGATGGACTCGTGCATTTGGAAAGATAAACCTCCCCCCTCCAATTTAGAATCGTGGCCCTCCTGTTGCAGCTTTATTTAATAAGCATGATTAATTATGTTTTATTTTCAAGTCTTGGCCCACCAGCTGCTGTGGCACTAGTAAAGGCTGGTCTACACTGGCCAGCCTGGAATGTGTGCCCATGGCCAGGCCATGCTGGGTAGCTGTGCTGTTCATTGTCCATGCAGGGCAGGTCATCACAGAAACCTACTCCCGCCAAGCCGGATGCTCTCACGGTTCAAAGCCACAGGCAGAGTTTGCACTTGGCTTCTGTGTGCAGAGGCCAGGTGAGCTGTGGCCCCGGGTGTGAGGCCAATGTGAGCTGGACTTTGCACAGTACAGCCCTCCCCGCACACCTCAAGCCGCATGACGGTTTCTGTGAAAAAATACTCAGTGTTTTTACTACACTTGTAATTTTCCTGTTTTATATTTCGAAAGAAAACTTTTTTGACATTCTCAAGACCATTCAGGGAAACTTTTTTAAAAATGCAGATACTGTTTTGAGCTGGTTAAAAATGCAGATTTATTGAGTGCCGCTTCCTGTCAGGCAAGCAGTGCACGGTCATATCTGTCAGTGCCCGTGCTGTGCCTTAGCTTCACTTGGTGCCAGGACTCAGATGCCTGCAGTGTGCCAGCCACGGCTGCCCTATGCAGCCCAGTTAGGCAGGGCCTGGCCGGTCTCATCACTTTGTGATAGGTCAGGAGAGGTCCACCCTCCTTCCCCCAGGATAATCTTAGGCAGTTGGCAGTGCTGCAGGTTCTGGCCAAGGCATGGGAGGGGCTTGGGGAAAGCCACCCCACAGGACAGGATCAGCAGCAGCTCCCTCCTCTGGGATCTCATCTGCAGGTGCCACATGTGCAGAGTTCCCAGGGCCCAGCTGGGGAGGGGCAGCCCCCACACCTGTTCCCAGAAGAGGGCTGTGTGCCTGTTGGTAGAACTCGGAACCCCACCTTCACCAGCTGGCTGCAGCCCAGGGTAACAGAGTCAAGGCAGCGCTGATTAGAGGGCCTGTCCCAGCTGGGCCACCAGCAGGGCCATCAGCCTTTATCCCCAAGTCGTCCTGTATTCCTCTTAATGGATTTGGACTCTGTGCCCTACTGGAACTATTCTGTAAAGAGACAAAGCTGTATGTGCCACCTCAGTACCTCTGCCACCAGGAATGCCCACTGCCCAGTCATGGGCCACAGCCACATGCAACCTCCAGGTGGATGTAGTAAAGGGGCCGCCAGGCTGACCTTGCCAGGCCATAGCTGGCACTGGGGCTGTAAAAGCTGTAGAACTCTTAATAAATTGAGAATTATTAATTTCAGTTTGTTGTGTTTCTCTTCATTGATCCTGCCACTGCTTTACCTGGGAATGTCTGTGATCACAGGTAACTGTGCCTACTGCCCTCCTATGTTTCTGATCTCATGTGCCTGCTGTCCCTGACTGAGCTGTGTATCCTGTGACCTGTGCTTTATTGCTCTTGGCTGAGCTGTTTCTGAACCACAAGGCCCCTACAAGGGCCTTGACCCCAAAGCAGCCCTATGCCTACACACAGGAGATGCTATTAGAAAGAGGGAGGCTTAGAAATCAATTCACCTCGAAAAAGAATCTGGTCATCTCTTTCACCACAGTTGCTAGCTTGTAGCCCCTCCTGGTGAGTACGTTGGACTTCCTCAGTGGTTTATTTAAAGCCAGCTTTATTAAATACTGACCAAAAGATGGGCTTATCAGGATCACTCTCTGGGATCTCCCAGCTGAATTTTGAGTCTTTATGAACTCAGACCTACTGGATCCTTTTCTCCCACTTGGGCCTTTTTTATTTATGAGTGGAACCAGGGAAGCGTGATGAATGATGGGGGTGGGAGCTTACTTCAGCTATAGGACACTTGAGGTGACTAGTCTCCAGTTCTAGCCCCTAGGATGCTAGGTCAGATGGGTCCTTGAATCACTACCTAGCTTGGGCCAATTTTCTCTGGTTTGTAAATATAAACACTCTACGATTGTTCTGAAGCTCTGCAAAAACATGATTCAGACCTGGCAGGGGCTCCATTAGCTTCATGCGCTGGAGATCAATTTGCAAAGCACTTGCCCAGCCTCCCTGGTAAGCTGGCTCCATCTGGAGAAGGAAGGCTTGACGGTGGGAACCATTCTTGTGTCATATAAATGCTGAGTGGGGATGAGGAGCCCCCAATCACCCTGTCTAAAACATGGAGTGTGTGGCATACAGGCCAAGGTCCTAACCCACCAGCTCAGACACTCCAAGTCTGGAAACTGTCCACTGTAACACATGGTCTCAGATGGAGAGATCCTCCGGAGACCACAGGGGTTCCAGACTGGAACAGCAGGGGCCTCAAATTAGGGAAGCCTTGAGGGGATGAGAGGAGGGTATGGCCAGTCCAGCCTGTTGTTAATGCTGGCACATGCTGTAGCGATCTACAGAAAGCCTGGTGCTTGGCGACAGAGCTGCCAGCTGCTCTAGCAAGGCTGTGTCCTCAGGTTCCAGTGTCAACTGCAGACACCTACACAGGGTCAGACGAGTGCGTGCATCTCTGGAGAAATGAAAAGCCTGGCAGAGGCCCTCACTAGGGCACTGGTAACAACAGTCAGGGTTTTATTGCCAATGGAACTCAACACAGGGAATACTAGACACAGGGCAAAGGAGTTGGCTCCCTTCCAAAGCCCCGGACCTTAGCCCATGGTTGGTAGCCTTCCCAGGGTGCAGGGCAGGCAGCTGGAGGGAAGCTGGGCACTTGTCCCAGTCTAGCTGCTGGCTTTATTGGTGGCCTGGATATCCCCCACTCCCAGCCACTCCCCCTCAGGTTCAAGAAACACAAATTTATTCAAACTGTCAGGGGCAGGCAAGGCCAGGCTCTACCTCTGGGCTGCTCCAGCAGGAACTCAGGAGCCTCCAGAAACATAGGCCATGGTGGCTGCTTTTTTTTTTTTTTTAACCTTTTGACTGGCTGTAAGGCCCCAGTTTTAGGAGGGCTGAAATCTACCCATTAAGGTGGGCAATGAACAGCCATACTAGTAGCCAGGAGCATGGAAAACTGCAAGGCGAGGGTAGCTTCGAGGTCAAGGGCTGAGACTGCACCTGAGCAGGGGCTGCGCACAGCCATGGCCCAGCAGCAACCCCAGCCACTCTGTTGCCAGGCTCCCACACAAAGCCTGGTCTCCTGGGGCTCCCAGCATGGATGCCCTAGCACCAGGCCCCAGATGATGACTCGGTCCAGCCTACCTGCTCTCCCTGGCTCAAGGGTCACAGGTCCCTTATCCCTGATAGCCAGCAGGAACCCTTTCTATTGTTCACTTAACGGCCTCAGACTTTTGAGTCCAGAGGCAAGAAGGCTCCTGGCTTATGTGGCCTTTTCCCAGTGTGCTGACTAAACTTACGAAGAAAGAAACAACTCCCAACATTCAGATGATCCCAGATGTTCGCTGCAGACTTGTGGCTCAGGCCTGCTGGGTCCCAGCTGCTCTGGGCAGTTCCTACTAAAGATAAATAGACTCACATCCAGATGAACTGTCCCACAGAGACTAGGCCCCTTGGGCAGGTAAAGGCTGGGGCCTTAGGGATACTGCTTTGGGCTCCAGGTGCAGGAGGTGGAGGCCTCTCAGAGGCCCCTTGACCACTGCCAGACAGCCACCAGGAAGCCCAGGCATGACCACCAGCCATCCTGCTGAACACCTTAAGGCCTAGTAGTTCACAAGTTGAGCTGGGTAGACACCGTCCTTTTTGTCGAGCTGCAGGAATCATAGATGAGGAGCTCAGCAGATGAGATCAGAAGCATATGTACAATGTGAGCCCAGGCCCCACCCCAGCCCAGCCCCCACCCTACCCCTGGCAAGCTCTCTTCCCTAGTCCAGCACCAATGCCTGGTACCTGGTTGTCTGTCCTGGGGGCTATGCTGGGTTTCTGGGCCAGGGGTGGCTTCTTAGTGGCCCCACTTCGGGGAGCTGGGCTGGGTCTGCTGGGTTCTTCCTCGCCAGGTGTCCCCATCCCCCCAGCCAGTACATAGTGCTGTTTCCGAAGCTCTCCGAGCCGTACACGCTCTGCCTCTAGTGTCTTCTCCAGCTCTAAGACTCGCACCTGCAGGCCACATAGCCAACTCAGCACTGCCCATGAGTCCCAGAGACCAGACCCTGGCAGCTGTGGGCATGAGGGGTACACACCTGTGTCTCCATCTCCTGCTTCTTCAGCTTGATGAGGGACAGGCCAGAGAAATCCATGGTGTCTGTGGTCAGGGGGAAGAAGTGAGTAGCTAAGTGACCCCTCCTACCAGCTCTGGGAAGCCCCTTTGAATACCCAAGAGCTCACCTCTGTCCTCGATCTGCTCCTGGCCAGATTTGGTGGAGGCCACTACATTGGCAGCCCTCTCGTTGACGGTGCGGGAACACTCCTGCAGGCGGCTCAAGTGGGGACTGTTCTTGTTGGCTTTTACCTGCAGGGAGCAGAGCGGGCATGGACTGGTCGGCCACAGGCAGCAGGTAAGGGCCTCAGCCTGGGCCTGGCACACGTCAAACCTGGGGTGGCAGAGGTCAGCACAGCCTCACCTTCGAGGCTGCCACCAGCTGGGCAGTGCTGGCTGCAATCTCATGCGAGCAGACGATGAGCTCCTCGTACTTGCCCATGTGAAGCACAACCTTGTCAGCTGACTCCCTGAAGGCGGGGCCAATCAGGAGTCTGGGTTTCTGCATCATGAGCAGTATGGCAAGCCCCCACCCCAAACCTCAACCCCGTGCCCACCCCACCCACACCTGGGCTGACATACACCAGCTGTGTGGCTCCCCAGCCCACTGCCTTAGAGGCTGAGATGAGGCCTTCAGTCCACCGTGAATTCTTGGCATAAAATTCCTGCTGCGTTGCTGCCCCCTAGTGGCAATGGGAGGAGGAGACAGGACAATCAAGGACATTTTGGCATGTCCAGAGGCATATCCCCGAGACCTCCCTGAGGTGTGGGGATAGACCCTGTATGGGGATGTCGTGCACAAAGGGGTCAGGGTCTCAGAGTTTATTCTCTTTCTGACCCAGCCAGGAAGGCTGCTGGACCACAGCCCATCTAGCTTACCCGGCCACTCTCCACGATTTCCTTCTGCAGGCTGGTGGAAGTCATCACCAGGAGCCGGATGGCCTGCCAAGACCAAGATGGGTGTGACTTTTGGGTGGTCCTGACACAACCCACCCTGGAGTTACTCACCCACGCACTCACCTTCATCAGGTCCGTGCAGGAGTTGAGGATCCTGTGGAGAAGCAGAGAAGAGAGAGAAGACAGCTCTGTAGTATGACATCATGCAAGGCTCCGCCACACCAGGGCAGGGGACATGCACAGCTGAGCAGTCAGGCAGGTCGGATCTCATGGATGCAGGGAAGCTGCTGCATGCTGGGGCTTCGGGGACAGATGTCGCACTTACCTCTCGTTCACCTCCAGTTTCACTCCTGAGCTCTCGTGGCGGGCCTGGTTCATCATGTCCTGTACCCAGTGACAGAGAATGAGCCAGCAAATTCCAAGAATATACTATCTGTCCCTGCTCAGATGCAGCCTCTAGACCCCTCGATCAGGGCTTGTGGAGTCCTCACCTCGATCCTCCGCACAGCGTCCTCAATGGCTGCAGAGGTGGCCGCCATCTCCTTGTCCACCATGGCCCCTAGCTCCTCTTGCCGTACATCCAGGCTCTTAGGCTTCAGGTCCTGAAATGATCAAGTCAGACATGTAGATTTAACCTCGTCAAGGCCCAGGGAAAGATGGACAAAAGGCAGCAGACTAGGGTGGCGAGAGTGGTGGTGTGCAGGTTTGGCCCTACATACTGAAGCTGCAGCCTGTGAGCACGCACACCTGCTTAGCCTACCTCATGGGAAGTCCAGACAAGTTAGCATCCCCTCAGCCCACACTCAGGGTCTTGGCTGCACACCTCACCTGGCCCAACTGAAGAATGCCCTGCAGGGGGGCCCGCATCAGGCTGGGCTGGGCCTTTGGTAGCATTGTCTGGTCCTGCAGCTGTCCCATGAGCTCCAGAGCCCGGGCTCCACATTCCCTGCAGGTGTCGATCAGGCCTGTTGGGGTACAGGGAAGATCTATGAGGGGAGCCTGGTAAGATCCCCACATACTCTGGCCTAGGACTTTTCCAAAGAAGGACACTGTGAAGACCCTCAGTGAGACAAGATGAAACAGCCAGGCCCTACTACCAGGGTCTACTTACGGTCTGCAGGGTCGGTGGGGGCCAGGTGGGACGTGGCACCACCATTGACAATGGTGTCCGCGGCCAGATGGGAGAAGCGGGTCAGCGCTGCCACCAGGGCAGAAGCATCTGCAGGTAGATAAGGCCGAGGTTGTGGGTGGGAGCAACAAGATATTTGTGTGGGAACATTAGGGCAAGTGTACCATTTTCCCAGTGAGTCTGGGCTAAGGCTCCAGCACCCCGGCATATGAAGGCAGAGGGGTACTGAAATGGCCAGGAGCAGCACCAAGCAGAGTCAGGGTGACTCCAGGCCCTGCTCCCTCCACTTCACTGATAACCAATGTCAGCTACTTAACAGGCACAAGGCTCTGAGTAGCAACACAGTTCCTGAAGAGATGCCTGTCTACTCAAGAGCCCCACACCAGGCAGTACTAGCTGCAGGAACCACAGGGCCACACCACCTCCAGCTGAACTCACCCTCGGAGGAAGCCAGGTACTGGGTGTGGCCCTTCTCCAGTCCACTCACGGTGTCCAGGGCTGCCTGAGCCCGGCTCACTAAGTAGTCTGCAAGCACAGAGAAGAATGTGCAGCCTCAGCCCATTGCCACCTGCTTGTTGTGACAGGTGCAAACATCACTGGAGGATGAGTGGCCGTCTCTGACAGTGGGCAGAGGTGCTGTGAGCACATACCTGGGGAGCTGGTGCAGCGGAGGTGCAGAGGGTCATCCAGCTTGCTCACTGCATCCTGAAGAATGGCTTCTGCCTCTGCGGCTGCGCTTCGTAATACCGCAAACTGCTCATCCAGCAGCCTCTGCCGAAGCCCCTGCTCCTGAGACTCCTGATGGGAGGGGGCGGGACCTTCAGACTCATCAAGGCCCAGGGCTTAGCTCCAAGGACTAACAGTTAACAGCGACTGACCCCAGCTCGCTGACTCCCTCTGGAAGGTTGCCCTAGTCTAGCCAGGGTAGAGATTTCTAGACCATCTCCCTACCTCTCGGGACTTGGATGGTTCATGAGGGGTGGTGGGGACACAGGACAGGACCAACAGAATGACAGACCTCAACAGACTTATCTCAAAGGACCACTGAACACACAAAAAGCTATTCAATGAGCTGTCAAGATGACTCAGAGGGGAAGGGTGCCCTCCACCAAGCCTGACAACCTGAATTCAACCCTGGGACCCAGAAGGTGGAGGGAAAGAACCAACTCCTGCAAGTTGTCCTCCGACCTCCATACGTATTCCCCTATCCCCAAACACAATAAATACAACTTTTTTTTTTTTAAAAAAAAGGATATTCAATATCATTAGACAACTAGAAAATGCAATTCAAAATCACAATAAACAACCCTGGGTGACAGAACACACCCAGCATGCAGAAGGCTGAGACAGGAGGACTACCCTGAGTTTGAGGCCAACTTGGAGCTTTGTGCCCATGCAACTGGCCACAGTGAGAAGACAGTAAACCGTGGTAGGATGTGGAGAACTTAGGAATTCTGGTCGTACGCCTGGGGCTTCTTTTTGGAGAGCTGAGTCTGTCTCAGCAATAGAGGGGTGCCAGGCTCTGAGCACAGACGACTGTCACCCACCAGAGGGGAGAGCTGCCTGACAAGGAGAAGGTGGCACAGTGGAGGCTGGATGTACCTTTTCTGCCAGCTGCCCCCGTAGGTCACCCTTCTCCTGGGAGCTACGCTGCTGCTCTTGGCTAAGTGCCTCTTCCTTCTCCCGCACCAGGCTCTGAGCAGCCAGCAGCTCTGCTTCACGCTGCCGAATGGCTCCACTCAGGGCTTCCTTCTCTGCGTTCAGTGTATCTAGCCGTGAGCTCAGCTCTGATCCATTCTGTGAACATGAAGCATGTCAACAGCTATGCCAAACCTACCCGGCCTTACCCCCAAGTTTGCAGCCTACCACTCAGGGCCGTGTCTTATTACCTCACTGCCTCCCAAGACACTGAGAGTTTCCTGAGGGTTAAGGCTACACCTGGCCTCCTTGAAGGCCCACTGCCCAATTCACAGGCAAGAGGACCTGACTTGTCCCAGGCTGATCCCAGCACCAGCGGAGTGCCCCTGGCTAGCAGGCACCTGTTCTGTGCGGCTCAGGGCCTCCTGTGCATGGGCTAGCTCTCCTGCCTTGGCCGCCAGCTCCCTCTTGAGCTTTTCCAACTGGTCACTCTGCTCTTCCATCTAGGACAGGACAGCATGTCAGTAGGGCAGCAGGGCTGGGAGGATGTGAGGGGTGGGCCCACACACTGAACACACCTTCATCTCAGACTCACGCTTCACTTGCTCCATCTGGAAGGCCAGCTGCTCCTTTACCCGTGCCACCTCCTCCTGGCTCTGCTGTGTCACTGTCAGCTGCTTGGCTGTGTCTGCGTTCTAGAAGGCAGGGGACGGGTTCTGACTCTGGACCCCGGCCCACACTGCCCGTCCTGAGGCTGGGCACCCACCTTCCTGAGCAGCTCAGCATGCGTGTTAATGAGTTCATTGTGCTTCTCCTTCAGCTTGCTGTAGCGTGCCTCGGTGGCACTGGCCTTCCCTGCAGAGAGGCGAGGCTGAGTGGAGTGGGCAGGCAGGGTAGAACCCACCCCTCACCCTGTTGCTAGGTGCCACCCCAGAGGTACACACTCTCTGCCTCCTCTCGCAGGCCCTGGTTGCGAGCGCCTTCTAGCTGCACGGCCTTTAGCTGAGCCAACTCATGGCGCAGCTGCTCATTGTCCACCAGGGCCTTCTGCTTCTGCTTCCGCTGTTCCTCCAGCTCCGCCTCCAGGCTGTTCACCTGGCCCTTGAGCTGGGAGATGTACCGCTGGGCCTGCAAGGCAGGAAGAGGAGTATGGACCCCTGGCCCATGCATGTGGGGACCACCCTTGGCCACACCTCTCACCTCCATCTTAATCTTCTCCAGCTCAGCACGGAGGGTCTCCACCTCTCTCTTCAAGTTCTCGATCTGGAGGTCCCTGGGGACAGAGATCCTGGGCTCAAGTTCATCAACCAGAAGGTTCCAGACTACCCAGCCCAGGATCTCAGATGTCACTAGGAGCGGCTCAGGACTGGGTGGTTCGTTACTATGTAGTTCCTACCTATGACCTTTCCAGACAGCAGGCCTTTTCTAGCCTCCCCACCTCAGCTGGGCCCCGGGGACTCACCTGTCATCCTTCATGGAGCCATTGGGGGGGCCAAAGGTCTGATCAAAGAGGTCAGCCACCACCTGCCATAACAGAGAACATGGCCCTCTGACCCAGATGCCCATGCCCTCGAGGCATGGCAGGGAAGGGCCGGTCACCCTACACTTTGCCCAGCCTTGTGTTGTAAGTCCTTTGGGATCAAAGAGTGAGGCACGGGGGACCTTACCACTGGCTCCCCAGCAGGGGGCCCACTGCTGATCTCAATTAGGTTCTCAGGCTCCTCCTCTTCCGGGGC
This sequence comes from Mastomys coucha, assembly GCF_008632895.1. Taxonomy (NCBI): domain Eukaryota; kingdom Metazoa; phylum Chordata; class Mammalia; order Rodentia; family Muridae; genus Mastomys; species Mastomys coucha. The sequence goes on along the minus strand of NW_022196905.1, from coordinate 117,735,795 downwards.
CTCCTCTGGAATCACCACCACAGGCTTGATGTGCTCTGCCAGGGCTGAGGCCCGAAGGAAATTGGGGGGTCCCTGTAGGGACAGTGTTTGGGAGGTACTCAGCCACCCCCACAGCCTTTTGGGAACTCATCCAGAGCCTGTAAGGAGCTGGGGGCTGTTGTAAGGGTGGAGTGCGGGGGACGGGGGCTGGAGGAGGCAGGGACGGGCACCTCAGGCAGCCTGGGGATCTGGATGAGCCTCTTGAAGTAGAGCATGTCCGAGGCTCGGCGGAAGAAGTTTCTGAGGCTGCAGGTGGAAAGGGAGACGGGTCATAGGGGAACCATCAGCCCTCTTGCCAACCGTGCTGTAGCACCACTCCATGGGCTGGTACCTGTGAAACTGCTCATGGAACCGGTCCCTGTGGCCTTGCAGGGTGTCTGCTGGGAGACCTGAGGGACAGCACAAGTGAACACTGTTCTGAGGCCTGCTTTCCCTCTCTGACCCTCAAGATTCTGGACTGACTGGAGAGTAGACGGGTCACTGTGGCCTGGCCAGTCCACCCTAACTGGGAAGGGAGACGAGGCTCCATGGGGTCACGTCAGCTCTGATGAGAGCCGACAAGGAGGCACTGAGCAGACAGAGATATCGTCAGGGCCAAAACTGCCTCCCCGGCAGCTGGCTCTGGAGTGGGGCTCTAAGACCCACGGACTTCGGAAGTTGCCGTAAGCCAGCACACCTGACCTGAGGACCTTTTCCAAACACCAGTGACAGCCTGTTCAATACTGAGCCCCTGGAAACCCGTGGCTGGGGGAGGGGCCTCTGTCCTCTCCTACACCAGCTATGCAGAAAGCCATGAAAATGAACAGCTCTACATATGAAGTCTCTCTGCTTTGGAAAATGGTGATTTTTTTCCCCCATGGTGTTAACAGGGAAGGGTTTACCAGTTATCTTTCTAAACTACTACTCTCTCAGGCCTCCCCCGCTCTCAGGCCTCCCTCAAAGGGTGTTAGGCCCAGTAGGGCCGCACACTCACAGGAGTGCAGCTTGAACATAAGCTTCACCGTGTAGTGGTACAGGTGGCTGCAGTCCTGGATGACCTGGATGAGCGGCGCTAGGCGACACTGGCCAGAAGACATCTGGGACACTGCGATGGCTGTGTTGAGCTGCCGGAAAACTGAGGAGAGAGCAGGTGGAAGCCAACATGGGCAAAAGTGGCTGGAGGTGGGCTTGTGGCAGCCCCACTCAGGTCCTTTAGAGACGGCTCAGGCACTGGGGCTCTGGATGAGTGGATGGCCCTCCACTGTGCTGTCAAAACCACGGCAAAGGTTTAATGATGGCTGGGACTCTAATCTGGGCCTTCAACAGCATGCTCTAGGTTGGGACTAGTGCCCCTTTGCTGAGTGCTGTCCCACACTGATGACAGCCCCCAGGAACAAGGTCAAGGCAGACAGCAGGGCTGGGCTCTCTGTAAGGTCTAGTTCAGGGAGGGTTATTCAGACCCCTCTGCCAGGATGAGACAAGGTGCTGGAGGACAGGAATGCCAGCTCCATGTTCCAGGGAGCAAACTTACATTGAACCTCAGAGAAGGAACAAGTTTAGGATTGTCACTAAAGGCCAGAGAGGTGGCTCAATGCTCACCATCAAAACTGATGACCTATACAGTACATGGAGACTCCTTCACATTGCGCTCTGACCTCTACACGTGCCATACATGGCACAGGCATGTACACACACACAAAAATAAAATATAATAAATCTATTTTAAAATACTGTCACTCTGGCCAAGCATATTAGTGCAAATTTATAATCTGCTTGGGAAGCTGAGGCAGGAGGATTGGGCTCAAGGCCAAACTTCTACGAAGCAAGACTTTGTTTCAAAAACAACAAAAGAGGCTGGAGAGGTGGCTCAGGGGTTAAACCGTGCTGGCTACTCTTCCTGAGGACCTAAGTTCTATTTCCCAACACACACATGAAGCCTCACAACTACTAGTAACTCTGGTACCAGAGGATTTGATGCCCTCTTCTGGCATCTGTAGGTACCAGGCATAGACACCGTACATAGATGTACATGCAGGTAAAACACCATACAAGTTTGGGTTTTGTTTTTGTTTTTGTTTGTTTGTTTGTTTAAAAGACTGTCACTGTAATACCCCATCTTGTAGATGTGGAGACTGGCTAGGGTTTGTTCCAGGTCACAGCCTTGAACACAGGCTTTGCAAGCCCCAAGTGACCTGATACCTCACTTGCCCTGGAGACCCTGACAATCAGGCCTTGTATCAGAACTCCAGAGAAAGAGGGACAAAGGACAAACAGGAGGCTGCCTCCCCTGGCCAGCATCTTCTTTGCGGCAGAGAGAGAAATGACAAAGAGCAGGCAGTGATCCAGAATGGGAGAGCAGCCAGGCCCCATGCTGGGCAGACGCTGAGTGGCTCCAGAAGCCCTCCAGGCCTTGGTCTGCCATGCCTGGGGTGGAGCTGTCTGCAAGGAAAGAGCCTGGGATAGAAACCACACTGGAGTTTTATTTTTTGTTTTTGTTTTGGTGTGTGCGTGTACACGTGTGGGCTCTGGTTTGCTGTATGCCTTATTTCAGGCAGACTCCTCTCTACATCTTTCTGGCCAAGGTAGATGCCCTTCCTTTCTCCATTCCTCTGCCCCCCTCCTTCCCAGAGTGTCCTGCCCCTCACCCCTCCCACTCCCCACATGCTAGGCAAGCACTTCATTATTTAGGCACAGCCCTGGCTAATCGAGACCAGGTTGGCCTCAAACTCAGATATCTGATTGTTTTTGTCTCTTAAGCACCAGGATTAAGGGCATGTGCCACCACACCCAGACCTCTTTTTAGTTAAAGTTTTCTTTCCCTTATTTTATATGTCTAGGTGTTTTGCCTGTGCACCACATGCCTGCAATGCCCTCACAGATCAGAAGAGGGCATCGGACCAGCTACAGGGCCTCTCCTCACTTTTGAGATTGGGCCTCATTAAGCTCCCTAGGTTGACCTTAACTCACTCTAGCTCAAACAGGCCTCAAATTCATGATTCTCCTGCCTCAGCCTTCTGAGGCACATCTCTCTTAACAGCCTTACACTCCTGTTGAAGGCAGTGAGTTGCAGCCAGCTTTCCATTGAGATGTGCAGGGTTTCTGTTTTCTGTGCTGTGGGCTGAGGTAAGGGATCCTACACCTGTCACCTTCGTGTGACACACCTCTGGAAGCTCAGTTAACAGTGCCCACTCTTTCTAAGTCACCAAGGAGAGGGGCCTGCAGGTTCTTCCCACATGCCTTATAGGGACCACAGTCTGCCCCCTAGGGCCTCCTCCTAGGCCAAGAGCAGCTAGGGTGGGGACACAAAGTCTACGGCTTGAATCTCACAGCCTGTGTGCTCTGAGGAGCTCAGGCTTAGCTTTTCTACCAGGACACAATTCCTGGTGGCCTGGGTCCAGCTGCAATACTGGGCCACACCCCTGGTGACCTGCCATCTGCCCCCACTGTCCTACTCCTGGACAGGCTCCATTCTGGCCTTTCACCCACCAGAGCCACAGGCCCAGACCCAGGGAACAGAGTTGCTGTCCTGCCTCTTCCCAATTCCTTGTTTTTCCTTAAAAAGGCGTTTGCCTTGGGCTTTGCCATGGACAACACCGAGTCACCAGCAGTTATTTTGAAGGTACAGCCCAGAACAATCACAGGCCGGGAGGGCGAGCCCTCAGAGATTTCCTGTCCAACAGCTGAATGTTCTGACGGGAACGAGAGGCATTTCAGAACACAGAGTAGGAAATGTTAGCCATATTTCTCTCCTGGAGAGTTGTGCAGCTGCTGAGGCCAGGCAGGAGCCTAGAGAGCTTCTCCACAGGGCACACCCCACCCCCTCCACATCCAGGAGCCCATAGTGATGTTCATATGCCATAGCCTGGACACACACAGGGAAGGGAAGTCTCTGCTTGTGCTCTGGAGGTACCACGAGGCCCCTTTCTGTCTTAAAGGGAGAGGGACCCCAAGGAACAGGGGCACATGAGACTATCAGGAGCATCACTGGCACTGGGTTGCCGTGGGTGCTCTATCAGGAACATCACTGGCCCAGTGTGAGTAGGGCCCAGGCTCCACCCCAATAGCAAGAAAGACAGTGAAAATCCAGCCTGCTCACCTGACTCAGAAAGCTTCAGTTCACAGTCCATGTAGTCAAACATCTCCACGGTGAGCTGAAATCTAGGAAGAAAGACCAGGGGGAGGGGTTGCAAAGGGCAGCATGGAACACCCACATACTCCCCAAAACCCCTTGGGAACAGGAAGCAAACTCCATCAGGCAGAAAAACATGGAGTACCCAATAAACTCCTTCACCCACAGCCTGACCCACTGGGGATCATGACCTTCAAACCTGTGGCCTCACTTGACATGGTCCATGGTGGGCACTTGGATCTGAAAGTCTCAGGGACATGGGAGAAATGGAGGTCATACAGACTCACATGTTATTAACATCAGTTCCCGCCGCCTTCTCCAACACTTCATCTGTTACCTCCAGGCCTGCAGGAAACTGGGGGTGCTGCAGAGACATCCCCCACTCAGCCTCATTGAGCAGCCACACACTGGTCCCATCCCTGTCTTCAGGGAGATTTCCCAATCCCCTCGTTCTGTGACCCCAGCTTCTCTGGTTAAGCCAAAGGGGCTGACAGAAATCCTGGGGATGATGCAGGGCAGCCTGGCCAGGACTGACAGACAAGGCCACTGCTGCACAGATGGGCTGGCATCTGCACTGGATTTATGCAAACACCAAGATAGCTCGATGATCTCCTGCCAGTCATCCTAGCCTCCATGGCAAGGGGACAGACCATGGATGGACAGGACAGGTGCCGTTTAGCCCCCTCTATGCCCCAGGAAAGAAGAGCCCCCCCAGTCCCTCAATCCCATGATTTCTCAAGATTACCTTAAGGTGGAAGGAGATTTTAGTCAGCAACAGTTTGGTATAGATATTCACCAGGTGTCCATACTGGTCACGGAGGTGGCCCTGTGGGGATCGGAGCGCTGTGTGAGGTCATGGTCAAGAACATACCTAGGAATCCCAAGGACTGAACGTGCGTCCAGACAGGAAGAAATGAGGTGGGAAGAGAAGTGGGCCTTTCTTCCACAAATCAGTCAGTCACTCACTTGCTCAACAAACACCTCCTGCTAACCTTCACCAATCTCATTACTCTAGCTTCCCCTCCTTAATCTCATTCCTTGTCACTCTTGACAGAGAAAGTCTTGTGAGAGGCAGAGAGCCCTTTGTCCAGAGCAATAGGCCAATTCTGAGAAGGGGCACTTTACTAAAGAGCTAGTGGCAGATAGGGGAGGTGCATTCTGGTCTACACACAGCTTCCCGGCTCCCTCTTGCAAAAAAACATCATGGTGTATGGCCTGAGTCTGCATCAGGCACTGTGACATAAATACAACACAGTATCTCTGGACGGCCACACTCACTCGCTGGGTCTGCTCTAGGAGATCGGCTCAGTTAAGCCCCAGGAGAGCTTGGGGAATGAGGCCTGAGGCCTCTGACTTCTGAGGACTTTAGAGTGAATCCAGACACAGGCTCCCCAGGGGTCTGACTGCTGACTTTGAGAACTGACCGGCAAATGCATGGAAAATTCAAGTCTGTATGTGACATGGCTTCTAAAGCTTAGAGTTAAAGTCTAGGGGATCCTGGAACTCATAGAGGCATGGGAGTGCCACCTGCCTCAACTCCTGAGGACTACTGGGCTTGCTTTATGGACCAGTAGGCCAATCCGCCTGCACCAAGCCCCAAGAGCAACTTCACATTGTCTGGTGCTTAGCCTCCACATAACCCCAAGGACAAGAGGAAAGAGAATCCCCAGATGCTGCCTCAGCTCAGCCACGTTGCCTGGACACTGTCCCCACACCTACCCACAAGTCGCCAATCTCACGGATGTTGCTCCGGTACCGCTGGTAGTCATGCAGCACCTACAGCCAGAGAAGGGAGGGGAGGACACAGAGCCTGAGCTGTCCCTCCCAGCACTGGGCAGGGCGTCTAGGCCATGGCTCAGGAGGACAGATACAGGTCAGAGCTGCACACTTTCAGGGGACACTGTGGATGCTGTCAGCTGGTGGCATGGAGGCTTCACTCTCCTGAGCCTGTGAGACCAAGGGCTATGGTCACTACTCACATTGGGGTGTCCGTCTCGGAGGACCTTGTGAAGGACGTGACAGAACTTCCAACTGAGGATGGAGCTGCTGGACAGCGGCAAGCCAATGGCATAGGACCAAAAGGTAAAAGCTCCTTTCTCATGGTGAGTGCCCAGGATGATACCTTAGAGAGTCAAGGCCAAGTGGAGGACAGACTGACGGGTGGGCAGTTAGGTGTTCTGCAGACAGCCCCTCCCCCTGGGCCCTGGCACTTTCAGCAGTTTCCCAAGTTCTCATCCACCCCAGGTCACAACTGGAGTCCTAAGGTCATGCTCTCCCAACTCAGCACACCCCAGGCCAGGACCATGCTCAAGCCAGTCTCCTGATAGCTCCTTGAGACCCAAGGGACACAAGGATACGCCGGGCATGCTTCTCCTTCACTGGGGCCTCCTGGCTGTTGATGGCTTTGCTGATGCTGATGGCCTATAAGAAATACGGAGGAAGGATTAGACACACATCCATAGCTATCTGGAACACACAACCCAAAGGGGAATGGGCCACCTAATCTGGTGGAGGACAGGTGCAGGGGAAAGAAAGAGCACACTTTCCCAGATCCACATTCTGAAGAAACTTCTCTTACATGACCTGTAGCTGGTGCCAATGTCATGGTGACCAAGAGCTCCAGGCTCAGGGAGGCCGGGAGGAAAGCTGGGCTCTGGCTCAGAAAGGCATGTCGGATCTACTTCACATTGTTCTCCTTGGAAAGGTTCCCCAGACTCCAGGAAAAGTGGTTAAGGGCATGGCCCAACACAGCATCCTCTGCCCAAGTTTTCCACCAGGGAGAACAGTAGAGATCTGCCCTTTGGCCCAACTGAGTCCCTCAGCCTCAGCGTCACCCTCTCAGAATTCTTGTCCACCAGAGCCCACAGCAAAGATGTCAGTTGACATTCCAACCAGCACCACACAGAAACCAAGCCCTACCACTGGCTACACTTCCATAGGCACCTGCTCATGCCACTGAAGACAACAGTGGCCCCGAGGATGGGGAAGGGCAAAGGAGAGCCTGCTTGGAGCCAGGCCGTTGTCACCTGAGAAGGAAGAAGCCTTACACTTGACTAAACCACGCCACGATCTTGAAGGGATTTTCACCTCCACTGGACACCTCTTATTTCCCCAGCCCAGCCTCCAGTCCAGCTCCACAGGCAGGACACCAGGGCATGCAGAGAACACTGTCCCTCACCCACTCCTCTGAGGCTCCACTGGCAGGGACGGGGTGGGAGGTCAGATGAGTCTTCACAGATGGCTAGTGTTTATGAACTGGAAAGAGCTCCCCAGGCCCCAGACAGTGGGATAGACTGACGGGCACAGATCCAGACGCCAGGACATGCAACTGACCAGATGAGCCATGGAGCTACATTGGGCATGCTACCTAGGGACACAATCAACAGGCCAGCAGGTGCCACACAGTGTGGTAGCTTCTCTTTTGCTCCATCTCCCAAAGACCACCATGCACTCTTGCTGCAGCATCTGAGCAGTAAGGTCCTGCTTGTCCTTGTCAGAGCAGTAGGTTCTCAACACTGGATGCCTCAGCACACGCTGAACAGGCTGGCTCAATTTTCCTATAAGAGTAGCAGGCCGGGGGCTGGAGAGATGGCTCAGCAGTTAGGAGCACTGACTGTTCTTCCGAAGGTCATGAGTTCAAATCCCAGCAACCACATGGTAGCTCACAACCATCCGTAATGAGATCTGGTGCCCTCTTCTGGGGTGTCTGAAGACAGCTACAGTGTACTTACATATAATAAATAAATAAACTTAAAAAAAAAAAAAAGAGTAGCAGGCCTGGTGGAGTACAGAGTCCCTTTCTGCTAAGATGTATGAATCTGGGGACTGTCAGGGCTGGGCATGGGCTGCTCCTGAGTTGGACCCTGCCCCCCACAGCCCAGAGAGACGCACTGACCCCTATTCACACACAGGGCCCACTATGGGAAGTTCACTGAAACCTGAAGACCTGGGGCTGTAGCTAAGTCCTCCCACCTCACTGGACTAGGGTCCTGAAAGAACAGAGGCAAGCTCTGCCTTCTCAAGTATACAAAGCCTCAGCCAGCCAACCACCAGTTCTTATGTCACGGAGCCTGTTTCCCATGGCCTCCTCCAGGTCTCATTTTCCACACAAGCACAAGGCCACTACCCAGTAGCTGGAGGGAGACTGCCACTCTGCACACCCAGGGTATTTCACCTCTACTGAGGGGATACTTGGCACAACAGTGGCCAAGAGGGACAGCCACAGAATGCCACCCATCTCGTCTGGGAGATGGTTACTCTGCTGTTTCCTTATTTCTTAGAGGAAACTGAAGCTCAGAGAGATCTTCTGTTGTGTGTACACTGGTAAGAAGGGCAGAGCCAGGTCTGCTGGACTCCATGCCATGTTCTTACAGTTACCCTGACACAGCTTCCTGGTACAACTTTCCCTTGGCAGGGGCCATGTGGTAAGAGGGCTGGGCCAAGCTCACAGCAAGGAGTGTCCCACCTCTGGGCTGTGGAGCCACAGCCTATGCTGTCTGCTGACACCTGAGCTGCTCTGATGATGAAGGCCACCTGTCCTAAAAGATTCCTGGCAGGAAGGGAGGAGATGGAGCTGCCCACGGGCAGATGAGGAGGACCTGGGAGGGGCTGAGACACTTGGAAGTAGTGAGTCTGGGAATTGGCAGGCAGGGAATCTCCTCCTCTGAAAAAAAAGGTTCCCAAGAGACCATGATGAAACTTTTGAGACCCAGGCTTCCGTAACCTGCAGCAGAACCTCTGCTTTTCTTCACCTTAAAACAGAAACAAACAAATAAACAAACAACGGGAGACTGGAGAGATGGCTCATGGGTTAAGAGCACTGCCTGCACTTCTAAAGATCTCAAGTTCAATCCCCAGCATCAGGAGGCTCACAATCACCTGTAACTCCAGCTCAGGAGGGTCAGACCACTGGTCTCTGTGGGCACCTGCTGTCACATATACAGACACAGGCACATAACTAAATACTGCCCGGGGTCTCTGCAGCCACCTCAGCCAGCAGAGTAGTAATCCAAGATGGGCAAGAAGAAAGCTTGGTTCAACACAACTCAATAGCTGGTGCTGATTCAAACTTTGAGAGTCCAACCCCTAAAAATCTCTTCACACTAATTTGTGCACATGTGTGTAGAAGTCAGAGAACAATCTGAGGGGGCCTGTCCTCTCCTTCTACCACGTGAGTCCCAGGACCCATTACCCTTACAAGCTGAGCCACCTCCATAACCCTCAACCCCCACCCCTTTAATACACACACACACACACACACACACATACACACACGCACGCACGCACGCACGCACGCACGCACACAGGTAGGCACATTCCATGAAGCTTAGTTCAAACTCACTGTGTAGCTGAAGCTGAACTTGAACTCCTGATCCAAGAGTTGGGATTACAAGTGTAATGCCTGAGAGAGCCCCTGCTTTCTCAAACCCCCAACATGTAACACACTCAGTCCTTCCCACCCTGACCTGAGTCACAAAGAGCACCAGGCCCCATACCCACCCCCTGTGGTTGTTGTGTTTAGACAGGATCGTTCTACCTAGTTCTGTCTGTTCTGAAACTTACTCTATAGACCAGGTTGACTTTGAAGACAGAGATCTCCCTGCCTCTGTTTCCCAGTGCTGGGATTAAAGGTGTGAGCCACACAACTGGTTGTCCCTGGCCCTCTTCAAATCTGGTTTATGATTTTCCAAATGTCTCTCTAGTAGTGTTACTTTCTCACGTTACCTCATGGCATGTCGCTGGCATGTATAGGAAGGAGTCCTGCCTGTGTGTCCTGCCCCAGCCTTACAATACAGAAGTAAGGAGGTCATGAGGTACAGAGGAATGCACCCTGGGAGGGAATGTGGCAGGGTTTTCTGTGGAGGGCCTGGGTGCCACCCATCCCTGAGCTGGCCACAAGGGATAGGACCGTGTCAGCTAGCCATCCTGTGCAGGCTCAGGCTGGCTCCCGGGAACACAGGCCTGTTGTGTGCAGGGTGGGCAGATGTGTGGGGTGGCCAGCACCACACAAGGAGGCCCAGTGCTCACACAGTAGGCGTCTGTGGGTACTCCTGGCCCTTGCTCATCCTCCCAGGCAGCAGCAGCAGGCAGGGGCGACACCGCCCACCTCCCTTGGGCTTCTATGTGAATTTTCCTCAGGAGGTGGCTGTGGGTCACATCTGAGCAGAGTAGAGTTAGGAGCACTTCAGAACCTCCCTGTGTGTGGAATGTCTGACAGACCCTGCGACACAGCTCTGTTCTGAAGCTAGAGTGTGAGTATGACATGGTCTGACCTCAGTGACACTTGGGGTTCTGAAACCATGTCACCCTCACACTCACCCAGCAGGTGGGAAGCCAGGGAAGGGGGAGGTAAAGGAAATGCCCGGCCCTGAAAATGGCCTTCCATCAGCCTGCTACATCAGGAGTGGCCTCAGCTCCACTCAGGCAAAGGCCAAGGAGATCCTTCTGGTTCTCAGTCAACCACTCTGTAGAGGCCTCAGGGAAGGACAATCCCAACATCAGGATGCAAACCCAGAGCTGGAGGAACCCCAGAACACTAACAGATGGGGGTGTTCGGGTACTCATCATACCCTAAATCCTGTCTGACTCCCCATTTCCACACAACTGATAGGTGAAGAATGGTGCCTGGGGAGCCCCCGCAATGGGAGGGATTGCTCTCTACCTTTTTTTTTTTTTTCTTTGAGAAAGGGTCTCACATGTAGCCCTGGCTGGTCACTGTATAGAGCAGGCTAGCTTTAAACTCACAGAGGTTCACCTGCCTCTGCCTCTCAAGTGCTGAGATTAAAGGCATGAACCACCTTGCTTGCCCCTGTCTCCCCACTTCTTCATAAATCAGAAGAGACCCTCTCAATCTGCAAGGGGACAATTCTGGAAGAAACAGGGCAAGTGCAGTAACAGGTTCCATGGCAACCATGAGATGCCTGGAAACCGCTAGGAACCTGCAAGAGGTCAACAGACACATCAGAGCGTGGGCAGGTGACCACTTATAGACATGGAGCACCGGAAAGTGCAGTAAGTCCACACCCATGCCAGTCCCACCCCAGGAGCCACCAGTCTATGACAGGACAGTGTCAGCACCAGAAGGGGTTGACCCTCAGAGGGCAGAGGCTGAGTGAAAGCACAGGGCTGCCACACAGGGCCATGGAAGGATAACACCATACAACCGAGAGATAGACTCCCCAACACCTGCCAGGCTTGAAAATACCGTAGCATTGTGCCATAGGGCCAGCAGCCAGGTCCCAGTAACAGAAAGACTCCATCAGTTTTACTGAGTTCATCCTTGTGCCAAGTGACCTTACTGGACAGGGAGTCTCAGTAAGTCTTCAGGAGAAACCCCAAGAGTTCCTCCAGATAAAGACACTGATGCTTCAGGAGTTGGCCAGTGTCATAAAAACAAAACATGCTAAGTGTGTCACTTAAACAGGCCTGCCCTAAGCATCCAATATCACAACAGGACCCTCCTGCGGCCATGTGCTGTGGCTCTCACGGAGAACAGCAGCATGAAGAAGCAGAATGTCTGCCCAGAGTCCCATGGCTACAAGGAGTTGGCAGGACTCATTCCCAGGCCCCCATTCTGGAGCTGGTGAGCATCGTCCAAAATGCCCCAGACCCACTTTGCCAACCCAACCACGGCTCCTCCGCTTGTCTGGGTGCTGTATCCCACACCATCCTGAGCCTCCTGTTGCTGGGCCGTAGGTGCTCCTACGTTCTGCCTGAGGCCTTAGCGCCGATGGGAGATGGCTGACTGCACAGCCCACTTCTCAGCACCTTCACTCCACGTGCTCTGGTTCTCTCTAGGGACAGTTCAGGATAATGTTTCCATGTAGGCAGCCTTCTAGCCTAGACCAAAACCAAGCTTCCCAGGGTCCCCAAACACAGTGGACCTGGCCTGACTGTAAGCCAGGACACGGATTCTGGACTGTGGGATGGTTTAAGTCATAGGGTGACGTAGGGCTGGCAAGGCTGGGAGGGCGGGTAGAGAGATGGAGCTAGGAGAGAGCTCCCCCCAGCACCCATCTCGGACTCATGCCTGGGTGTTGTACTGTAATGGTGGACCTGGCCTTCACCTCCCCACCTTGGATTCCATAGCAGACCCATAGCTCAGGTTGGAGCTCCGAGAGGGCCTCACAACAGCCCAGGGGAGCCCATAGCCTCAGGATGTGCCTGCCCTGCTTAGAATTGTGTTCTTCTCTCTTCAGGGGGAAAATGATGCCATGAAGAGTCAACGCTCAGGACAGACACCAGGACCAGGCTGAATGAGGGTTCTTGGCCCATGACCTACAGGCAGTCCCTAGCAGCTGTCCTAGAGAGTCCTGTTTCAGCAGAAGGGACTGGGTGTGGAAGGAGCACACGACGGAGTGAAGGTGCTGAGAGGCGGGCTGTGCAATCAGCCATGTCCCATCGGCTCTAAGGCCTCATGCAGAACACAGCAGCAGCTGTGGCCCAGCAAAAGTGGGCTCAGGATGGTGTGGACACCCAGCACACAGAGGTGCAGAGGAGCCACAGTTGGGTTGACAAGATGGCTCTGGGGCACCTCAGACAATGCTCACAGTCAGCACCATGTTCTGCAACCCACAGCCCAGTGGGCACAGAATAAATGTGGACTTGGGTCAGCACACTCTTTTCCAGGAGCCCACATACCCAAGGCAAGAGGCTCTTTTCCCACAATGCCTTTGCAGCTGGCTGCAGCACCCAAACCTCCTCACCCAGAGCCCTCAGCTGGGTGCCCCTCACATACTGGGAGACACTGCTTTAGAAACTTCCCACGCCAGGTGTGAAGCAGAAAACTCGCCAGCTCAGGCTTGGATGACATGGACAGGCCCTTGTCTAGCATGCACGAGGTCTTAGGCTCCATCTCCAGCAAAAGGAAGGAAAACCAAACCAACACATAGCCCCTGTCAAACGCATCTCTGTGATCCTCCTTCAGCTGCTTCCTGGTCCTTATGGATGCTGACCTCCACTCACAGCTCTGAGCCTCTGGGTGGCCTGCTCACAGCTACCCTGACTAGAGCAGCTACCTCCAGATATATGACATCCTGGATTTTTTTGTTGTTGTTTTTGAGACAGAATCTGGCTATGACTAGCCTGGAACTCAGAGATCCACCAGCTTCTACCTCCCAGTGCAGAGATTAAAGCTGTATGCCCCTGTGCCTGCCTGTGCCCTGCTCATTTATAGCATTTGTCATCTCAAAGTGTTAGTTTATCACTTACATTCTGTCTCCTACTCCTTGAACACAAAAGTACCCCACTACCCATCCATGAGTTTCACACTCATAGATATGACCAAATGCCAATTAAAATATCCAAGGAGGAAAGTCTGCACCTGGACTGCCTACGTGTAGGCTTTGTCTTCCTCGTTGTCCCGAGCATCACAGGATAACAGTTCATGTCTATGTAACTTATACTGCATTGGGTGCATGGTTTGAATTATGTGAGTAGCTGTGTATAAACCACATGTGAATACTGTACCATTTATACAAGGGACTTGAACATCCATGGATTCTGATTTGTTTGTTTGTTTGTTTTGAGACAGAATCTCACTGGGTAGCCCTGGCTAGCCAAGAACTCACAGAGTCTGCCTCCTGTGTTAGTATTAAAGCTGTGTAGCACCACATCCTTGGATCACAGTATTTACAGAGGTCCTGGACCCAATCCCCTAGACATCTTCCTCTCTGACATTTCCAGGACAGTCAATAAATCTTTACTGGACACATATGAGAGGAACCACTTGAGGCACAAGAGCTCTTTCAGATATAAGCACTGGACACGTCAAGGTGGTGCCTTTCTTCAGCCAATAACTGAGCCACTAGAAATATTATAAGGTAGCTATAATAAAATAATTTCTATTTTTAAAAGCATCCCTGAAGTGAATCAACTTAAGCCTCCTTGTGTGGTTATCACGAGGCTGTACAGCAGCAGTTGGCAGCAACAGAGGGGTTCCTCCAAGAGCCCAGGCTCAGAGCTGTTGGCTGCACAGCCCGGGCTCAGAGCTGCTGGCAGGGCGGTGAGTTATTTTGCTCTGTAACTCCAAAGACTGGCTTGGAGGACAGAGTGCTCTCATTCAAACACTTTTGCTACCTCAAAGGCCATTGATGACCACAAACACAGGAGTTCTGTAGTCGAGGAGGCTGAGATGAGGCCATATGCAAAGGAGCGCAGGGTCCAAGGCTGAATCATTTCAGCAGACAGGAAGTCAGCCACCGGCTGGCCCTGGTCCATTCAACTGCATCCCCCTTCATTCGAGTCTCCTGTCCCTTCTGTCCTGACCTCTCCATCATTCCACCACTGAGGAAATGCAAGCATTAGTCTGTCACAGTCCACACTTCAAGAACAGCATGAAAACTCTGGGAGAGAACCTGTCCTACGGTCACTGTTGACAAATTCATGGCCCAACCCACTGCCACCCCAGCTCCAGACTTGGTGGGTGGAACACAGAGCAGAAAGACGTGGTCCTGAGTCAGACCTCTGCTGTGCCAGAATCTAGATGGACAGGGAGGCAGCTGGCTAGTTTTGTTCCTGAGGTATTGGTGATGTCATCACAGACCTGTCTGTCCCACAAGCCAGAGGACTGAGTCACACCCAGGCAGATGAACCTATTGCAGTTCAAGGCTTATGTTTACCTAGCAAGACAAAGACAAAATCCTGCCGATACTAATGTCTGCCATGAGCTCATTCAGTCCAGGATGATGCTGCGGGCCATCCAGGCCAGGATGAGAGGCAGCCAGAGAATGGAAACTGGGTTGAGGCTTGCCGGCTCACAAGGCTGTCCTTACTGTGGGCCTTTCAGTGTAGCCCTAAGGGGGGCACACGGTCCTCACTTAGGACCTCAGGGACAGTAGGTGGGCATAACTGAATGGCAGCGGGCCCTAGACAGAAACACGTACCCATCCACACAGCTGCCCACGTCTTCCTGCCCTGCAGTTGGCTGTTGTATGCCAGAGTCACTGAACTCCACCACCCTTCCTCTGGAAGCCAATTCAAACAGCCAAATAAATAGAAAAGAACAGGAAAAGGAGATTTATTTAATATGGCCACAGTAGAAAGAAGGGTAAAGATCTAGTGATCCCCTTAAATTTACCTTCAGGGTCCTGCAGTCAGATTAAGTTTAGACAGAGAGCCAGGGCCAGGAACATCTAAGCAGACCCTAAGAGGATGCCCACCACTGATCCCCATTGACTGGGCTCCAGTCTCATCTTGCAAGGTGACAAGTTCTTAGAACTGTGGAATCTCTTCAGGACACAAGTTCCACTTCTTGCCCTCAGCCTCGTCCTTCTTCCAGCATGAGATTCCTGGGGAAATTCCAATCTCTTGGGGTCCATTGTTTTAACAGTCCAAGCTGGGAGGTTTGTTTCTCAGAAGAACACTGTTTTCAACTTATGGGCCCCAACCCCTTTTGGGGATAGAACAACCCTCTCACAGGGGTCACATATCAGATATTCTTGCATATTAGATATTTGTATTACAATTCATAGCAGTAGCAGAATTACAGTTACAAAGTAACAAGGAAAATAACTTTATGGTTAAAGAGCACCCCAACATGAGGAACTGTATTAAACAGCCACAGCACTAGGAAGGCTGAGAACCACTGCTCTAGAATTTCTGCCAGGCCACTTAGAGACATGGCGCACTGTGCCATAGAAGCAGGGAAATACAGGGAAGAAAAGCCTGGGCAGAGGAAGATACATGCCATCATATATAAAGTGATAATCCAGTCAGCCCTGAAGTAAATAGCGGTTCCCAGGTGGAGAGGGGGGGAGGGCAAGGCTGAGCAGCACAGCCAGGCCTGCCAGGCATCTCGGGTTAGCCAGCTGAGTTTCCCTGTCCCTTGCCAATCAGGCCTTCACTCTGCCCCACAGGGTTTCCACTCACCAACAGGACCCAGCTGCTGGGATCAAGTGGCCGGCTGCGTCTCACTCACAGCCCCGGTACAGCAGTGGCTGGGTCAGGGAGGAGCTGCTTCTCCATTCAGAAAGGGGGCAGGGAGTCCTACGATGCTTCTACCCATAATCCCTGGAATTGCTATGGCAGACCACATCACTAAACATGAGCTGGGTAGTGTACGGAAGGTGCACACCTGACACTCGTTCTCGAAGGGACAGTGCACAATGTGCCCCTCCAGATGCTCTACCCAGCCCTTTTCCTTTGTGCAGCAGCTTGGCTCAGTCATCCCTCTCACACAGCTGGCTATACTCAGGACACAGGGACACTTTCTATCTCCTTCAGTTCTGTCTGCATTTCTGCACACAATCTAACCACTAACACAGTTGCTATACCCCTGCAAATACCTACAGCTACCCCACTGGGTCAAGGCCATGTTATTATTATTGTCTTGAAAATGGGGGAAACTAGGGTTGGAGAGATGGCTCAGTGATTAAGAGCACTGACTGCTTGCTCTTCCAAAGGTCCTGAGTTCAATTCCCAGCAACCACATGGTAGGTCACAACTATCTATAATGGGATCGGATGCCCTCTTCTGGTGTGTCTGAAGAGAGTGACAGTGTACTCATATACAAAGAAAAGAAAAGAAAAGAAGAGAAAAGAAGAGAAAAGAAAAGAAAAGAAAAGGGGGAAACTAGACCAGGCAGTGGTGGCATTTGCCTCTAATCCCAGAACTTGGGAGGCAGAGGCAGGCAGATCTCTGAGTTTGAGGACAGCCTGGTCTACAGAGTGAGTTCTAGGACAGGAATATACAGAAACACTGTCTAGAAAAACAAAGGGAGGAGGTGGGGTAGGAAACTGAGGCACAGAGCAGTGACAGAGCCAGGCCTGGACCAGGTTCCTAACTGCTCAGTACACTTGCCATAGCTAGTACTTCTCTTCCCCAGGGAGGTACAAAGGTGACTTTCCCCCTTCTCCTGTATCCCCCAGGGGTACACAGAAGCAAAGGCAGGAAGGAGGTGAGGATGAGCAGCCCAGTCCCACCACAGCCTGGTCTGGAAGAGGAGACTTCAGAATCCTGGCATCCTGGGAGTCAGGCCCCAACCCACCTTAAGGGTGGCTTCTGAAGTGTGTGAGCCCAGCCTACTCTTCGATCCCCCTCCCCCCCCCCCCCCCCCCCCCCGGCCCCCGACAGGGGCCTTGGATTTGTCTCCTCTCATTCACCCAGCTGTTGTGACACAGGCCTATGCCTACTCCTGGAGACACAGTGGAGATAGGACAGACGACATCAGCCCCCAAGAATTCAGCCAGTCCTGAGATAACAGCTAGACAGAGTTGGGGATTTTAGATATCCACCAAGGTTGGGTCTCTTCTCCAACCCTGGGGCTGTTTTTTTTTTTCTATTATTGTAAATATTTTGAGTGTGTAGGCAGGTAGTAACATGTTATAATTACACTCTTCCCCCTTCTGCAGTACTTGGAATCAAACTGGGGTTTCTTACATGTAGGCAAGCAAGCACTCTGTTGCCGAGCCTGAGACACACCCTGAGCTATAAGATGACCAGGGCTGAGCAATAGCACGGGTCTGAAAGGTTTCCAGAACTGAGAACTGCTTTCAAACATTCCAGACACCTGCTTGCTCCCGTGGCCGGCCTCTGGTCAGTAGATCCTTAGAATCACCTGGCTGAGGAAATTCCACACAATACCAATGCCTGGGGCTCTGCCCCCAACCAAATCACCCCCATTTGCCTGAGGTCTGCTGCTACTCACATCTGCCCTGTCCACAGGCAGCTGCTGAATGCCCCATGGCTGAGACTCGGAGGAGGAGCAAAATGAGAAATACCCTATTCATACTTAACAGTGCTCCAGCGGGAAGAGGGATTATTCAAGGACATGCTGGGTGAAGTCAAAGATACAGTCCAAATTAACTTCACCTGCCTGTTTGCTTTTTCTAGGTGCCAGTAGATGATCTGAATGTTATACATGAGGCCCCTCTTCTGTGTCTATTCAGGAGAGATACTGTATCAAGCAGCTGCTGCCAGAAGTTAGGACTTGTCAAGAAATGTTAATTTTATAAGAGTTTGGTCCCTGGGGGTGCAGGGGAGACTGCTGAAGAGATGTCACTGACCTGGAAATCGGAAGGTAAGAGGCATTTCCATCAGCTGCTGCCTCAGCAGCTGGCTCCCCATGTGCCGGCCTCACCCCTCATCCCTCACCCTTTCACCTCTGAAGCCGATGTTGCCCTGGGTTTAACCCTGCACTATGATTAAAGGGTTTCTCTCAGCCTGACCTGAGAAAAGGTCCCTCCCCTCTGTCTCTGCATGTTGTGGGTAAATCAGAGGCTCAGAGAAGCAGCAAAAAGGGCAACTGTGTGTTCCCACAGAAAGGAAAATACAATCAGGATGGTCATGGCTTATAGCTGCATAGTGTGTTCCAAAGATGGGCTTACCTCTTTCACTGAGGTCCCAGAGGGGTGGAGGGGGTGACTCGAGAACGGCAGGGTAACTATTTGCTGGGGCCCTACTTTGTGCTAGACACTACTTATGTTTACTGTGTTGGTTGTATTACCCCCTGTTGCAGCTTAACAAACTGCTACAGTTTTAGTGCCCTAAAACAGCACTGATACATCTTCCAGTTCTTCCTATGGCCACACATCTGCAATGTTTTTATTGCTCGTGCTGGCCTTGTAGCTAAGGATGTAGCTTGTGCCACCCTGATGGATTTATGTGGTGCAGGGGATCAAACTCCTGGGTTCAGGAATCCACTGAACTACATTCCCAGCCCCTCGCTTTTCCCAGTTTATAATGGATGGCGTACTCCTTAGCTGTTGACTCCTTTGAACTCAGCTGTAGAGTTTAACCTCCAGTCATTTAGGCACTTGCCTCTCGATTCCCTCATCAACATTTAGGGACCCTGTTATGCAGGGCCCACCTGGTGACTCATAAAACCTCCCACCTCAAGGTCAGATGAGCAACTTGATTCCATCTACAACCTGAATTACGCAAATAACACAGTTAGGCTGTGGTCATCTTTGTAGGGACATGACTCAACCTACCTCACGGTATCTCAGAATACACTCTTCCAGAATACAGAACTAGCCTGCTTTCTGCAGAAGAAGCAGGCTCTATAGTCAAGCAACTTGCCTACCACAAGGTAAACAAACATATGACATCTGGTCTACCCTGTCTACAATGGTCTACCCTGTCTACAAGTGCACTCCATGAAGTCACATTGCCTTTTTTCCAAAGGTATACTATTCAGAATACAGGTACAGTGAGTTGTGTAGCGTTTTATAATCAAATTGAAAAGGGGTCTTATCAACGAAGGGACTACAGGAAGAGGGTGGAACAGACTGCCCGGGACACTGTCTCTGGGACAGGCCACTGGGATGAGAAGGTCCTGACTGAAGTGCCAGCTGCCAGCAGGAAGGATGACTGCCTCTCTCCACACTCCTGAGAGGTAACCACAGCGAACTCTGCAGAACAGGGTGTGCCCTGTCCACAGAGCAAACATGTACACATTCCTCTTCTTCCTGGCCCCAGGAGCCCAAGAGGAAAGGCTGGCAGGCTACTGAGGACTTCAAATCTAAGCTAGTGACTCCAACAGCCACCACCCTGCCAAGCATCAATGTCAAGACAGGAGGTGTGTCCCAAAGGGAGGCAGGTCCCAGGACTGGATGTGCTATTTTCTGTCCCAAAGGACATACGGAAGCAGTAAACCAGGGCTCTCTAGGTCTTTCTTGCAAGGAGCCTGCCTGGCAGCTTGCTAGATATTTCTGGGAATGATCTAATTAAATATTAACTACTTGCAAAACTATGTCCCTACGTCCCTCACTAAGTCACTGTGAAGGCGGGCATACACAGATGCTGGCCTCAAACTCTCATCTACGAAAAAGTTGCTCTTGAGTGGGTGAGTCCTGAGAGACTCCTCCATACAAAGTTATGCTTCATGAATAACCCTTTTAATCCCTCAGAAACTCAGGGAGGGCAGGCAAGATGGCTAAGCAGGCAAAGGAGCTTACTGCCTTTTTGACATCCTGAGTTTGATTCCTGGAACCAATATGGGGAAAAGAGAGAACTCCTGTAAGTTGTCCTCTGACTTCCACACATACACACAATAAATAAATAAACATAATAAGAGTTTTAAAAGTGGGCAAAACAAGTCAAGAGAACTACCTTATTTACAAAAACCAACCACCAAACACTTGTGGTCCCGTATCAGAGATTGTCCCACTGACATTCAGGAAGGTTACCCTTGACATAATCATTTAAGCGGAAGATCAATGAACTTGACCTTTAAAATCCCATCTCCTCTCCTATCTCTTCCTGCAGCAATCTCTGCACCTGCTTAAAAGCAGGGGGAGAAAATTCTAAAACCCATTGAATAAATCAAGCTCTTGACAACACCCAGATTCTAAGTGCCAACAGTATTTCTCTCTAGGCTCTGCGAGTTTACTAGCACAATTAATTATGTATTAACGACTTCACATCAAACGCCATGTTTGTTCTTATGGTGGGTGATCCAGGCTGGACCAGACGGAGATCACACGGATAATCATTTGCAACCAGGTTGGTACTGGCACTGGGCAGCATGCTCCGAGTCCTCACGTCCTGAAGTTTATCACTATCACTGTCTATCAGAAGCACAAAGGTTAGACCTCACATTTTGTTGTTTCAAAACGAAAGCTAGTGTAGACTGCTTGTGTTAACTTGTTTTGAAAGCAACCGCAGGAGTCCTTGCTCTCTGCTCTGACCAAGGGGGAAGGAACTCGACAGTGGCACCCACAAATGCAAATGTCACCAACCTGCTTCAGATACAGGTGGGAGGAGTCTTTGGCTTCCTTTATTGCTAAAGCTTTTTTTTTTTTAAAGCAGCCATTTCGGTCTTGGCTGACTTAGTCTAGCAAATAAGTAGTGACACCCCCGCCCCCCACTCCCATGAATCCACCCAAGACTTAAGAACAGAGCAGAGTTTGTAAAGCAAAAAAGGAGCGAAGCAGACGTGTTGGTGGTGGTCGTCTGGAAGCAGGGGGATGAGGATTACACACACACACACACACACACACACACACACACACATAAACCAAAGCAACACCTGCACAGTGGGTCCCCAGAACCCATGCATAAACGAATGCGCATCAAGGGCCATTATTTAATTTTCCACGCCACCTTCTCAGGTCGGGCCCTCTCCTAGGAGAGCTGCGCGTGGGAGCGCAGGAAGGAGCCTGGGAAGTTTCCGTCTGTCAGGCGCCGGTGTTTAACGAGGGGGCGGCAGCCTATTTATAAGTGGGCCCCCGCGCGGGCAAACAAGTCTGGCGACAGACGTGAAACTTTTCACCCGGCAGATAGATAATAAGATACTGTGCGGCCGTGGCGACAGCTCGGGAGCGAAGCGAGCCGGGAGCTTCCCTGGAAAGGCGGCCGGGAGCTGAGGGCGCCCCGGGCCCCGCGCGGCCGTGCGCACCTGGGCCGCTCGCGTCCGCATCCCGGAGCCCAGCCCGGCTGGTGCGCGGCTTCCGGTCACCTGCGCCGCCCGGGGCCGCGGAGCCCGCAACCGTCCGCGCAGGGCCGAGCGCTCCGAGGGCCGCCGCCGCCGCCGTCGCCGCCACCGCCCGCCCAGCCCGTGCCCGCGCTCGCCTGCGTCTTGTCGAACTGCTCGCGCTCGGCCTCTAGGCTGTGGCCCGGCCTGCGGCTCAGCACCCGCGCCGGCACATTCTTGATGCTGTTCATGCTGCCGCCGCCGCCGACGACCGTGTCCCGTCCCGGCTCGGCTCCGAGCGAATGAGGCGTCACCGCCCGACTCCTGCCTAGGCACACGGAGGCCGCGCGCCGCGCCGCACGGGGAGGAGCCGCTGCCCCTCCCGCCAGTCACTCCGGCTGTCCAACCGAAGCCCCGCCCTCCCTGGCTCCGAACGCTCCGCCCCCGCTCCGCCCCCACCGGGTCTCGGGGACTCCTGACGTGCCCCGCCCACTGCATCCCTTAAGCAGCAGCCCCTAGGACGCCCGGTAGCCCCTGCGCGGTGCCCGCCGTGGTCCCTTAGGGTTTCCAGGGCACCCTGCCATTGCAACCCTCTGTCACCCAGAACGCTCTGCCCTGCACCCTTCCAGTCCCCCGGGACGCCTTACCCAGCACCCTCTGGTCCCCCGGGACTCCCTGAACCCCAAGACTCTGCATCCGCTTCGTTCCCGCGGGACTTCCTGGGAGTGCCCCCACGCACACCTGTCCTTGTCTCCTTGCACAATTCTAGCTCTCCAGGACTCCCCAACACACCAGCCCCCAATTCTGACAGCTCCAATGCAAGGACAAATACCCATTTAGCTTGGCTACATACCTTCTTACCGTCTCCCCAAACAAAGGAAAAAAAAATATCACATATGGTCTTTCTCTACACCTGTAGGGGGAAAACTGGAGCAAATTGAGTCTTGTCTCCTGAGTCTGATCTTTAATTTGTTGTTGTTGTTGTTGTGAGCCCAGCCATCTCTCTAGTCTTTGCTTTTTTGAGATGAAGTATCAACTACTTGAGATAGGAAATGCTGTCTTGAGTTAGACCCCTGACCGTCTGTCTCCCAGGTTAGGTGCCCTCTGAGGACTCAGATGGACCATTTCTTTCTCGTTGCTCATTCCCCAGTGTTGACATCCGCTCAACATGTCAGAGTTGGACAAGGCTGCCTTCACCACTAAGATATTAGCCATGCTTTATCTAATACCAGTCAATGAAAAGCTTCTTTGCCAAAATATAGAAAGTGACAACAGCTGATACCGAAAACCTACTTGCCAGGCACGGGGCTAAGCCCCTTATACACGTTATCTTGTCCCTAATCCTCGGCAATTCACTAAATAGGCATGATCCAAAGACACAACAAAGGGGCCGTTTTGCTCTGTGCTAGCTGTTTCTCAGACTCTTTTTCTCACATGAGACAAAAACCAGTTATCCTGTGATTTTCATACAAAAGGCCAGCCCCACTGGGTATAGACCATCTACTACAGTGGCCTGCCATTATCAAAAGTCCCCATTCTTCTTAGTCAATAGAGGCCATTACTGTGCGGGCACGGTGCTCAGCGTGCAGTCATCCCATTTAATCTTAAAGTTTTGGTGGTATTTTTGCAGACCAAGAAAAAAGGCTTAGAGCCTAGGTTCACACAATTGCAAAATGATGCCTTCAGGATGTGGTCGCAGATCTGCCAGGTTTCATACCACTGGGCTCTGACAAGCACAATACTGACTTGACGATGATACTGGAGTCCCTATGGCTCTTACAAGTCACCTATCTGCTCATGAGATTTTGAGTTGCTGAAGGTCAAGGTGGCCTTGTGTTAACCAGCACCTGCTTTCCAGCATTCTGCCTAGCAGGGCACCTGGCATATGACCACGCTTTAAAAAATGGATGTAAGGGACAACAACTTGGGTAAGTAAAGGTACTTGCTGCCAAGCTTGATGTTCCTGAGTCAACATCCAGGACCCACATGATGGAAGGAGCAAAATGATTCCTTCATGTTGTCCTCTGACCTTTAATTTCAAGCTGTGGCATGCACATGCACATAGACACAAAACAAACACATAAATAAAATTTAATTTAAAAAAGGACTGTGAGGGTAAGTGTGGGACCTTTAATTCCAGCATTTTCAAGGCAGGTGGCCTCTTGTGTAAATGAGACCAACCCAGTTTATATAGTGACTAAAAAAGAGGTGGCATATAAAATGAAGGTTTTGAAAGAATAAACCAACCCTAAAGAGTAGAAAACAGAATGAAGACCTTACTGTTAGCGTATGTTATAAATTAGCATTTCCGGGGAACAAAGATAGAAACTCCACTGCCTTGATTATTAAGGTTCATCTCCAGACATCTTTTTTTTTTATTTCCTTGCTTTTTCAAGACAGTGTTTCTCTGAGTAGCCCTGGCTGTCCTGAAACTCACTCTGTAGACCAGGCTGGCCTCAAACTCAGAAGTCCACCTGCCTCTGCCTCCTAAGTGCTGGGATTAAAGGCGTGCGCCACCACTGCCCGGCTCATCTCCAGACATCTTAAGCAGAGGGGCCTGGTCGTTGACTGGCTGTCACTAACTGGCTGCCACCCCCCCTTTTGGTAAATTGTAATCGTCGTTTAATTGTCCTGCAGAGGAATACAAATTAGACCCCATCAAGGAGAACTCAGGAAAACAGCAAAGTTTTTGGGGTTCACTGAAAAAGACTATATGCTGCAGTAGCTACCGCCTCGCTGACACACAGGCGCTATCCACCCAGCCCCTCTGCAGTTCCGTCTTGCGCCATCCTGGATTTTCAAGTCTACACCTTCATCATGCGCCTTCCAGAGCCTCAGGGACCTTGCACATGCTGTTAGTATACCTGGAATTCTCTTCCTGTTTGCCTGGTTGAGCGTCTGCTTACCTTGCAGCTAGGTTAGATGCTATTCTCTAGGGAAGCATTCCCTGGTCCCTCCACCCTGACCTATGTGTCAGCATCTCAACAGTCTATTTCATAACACCAGTCTTCCACGTGATTACTTAAGGTCTCTGTTCCCTACTAGAGTGCAAGCAGGGCATACCCAGCTATCTCCCATGGCCTCCAAAGCTGCCCAGTGCACTCACAAGGAATTAGTATGTGAGGAGTACCAGGGGTTGAATCCAGGGCCTCGTGCATGCTGGGAAAGCATTCTAACCATGAGCTCTATCTCCAGCCATCTTTTTACTTTGTTTTGAAGTCAGGTCTCACTAGAGCAGCTTGAGATGGAACTGAACTCATTCTGTACCCTAAGCTAGCCATCCTTGGGCCTGGCCTCCCCTAGTAGATGGGATTGCAGATCCTTTCTGTGTTTTAAGCATTACTTGGCTGGAGAACCCATAGATCCTCCTTAACAAGGTTGACTCGTGCTGCCGCTCGATAGACCCTTTTGGAAGGCCACCCCAGCTTAACCCTGATGCATGGATCTGGCATCTTGGTTGATTTTGTTCACCGATTAGGATGTGGGGGTTGCTGACTAGAATCATTCTCCTGGAGGCTTAAGTGGTGGACCTTCCTGCAGTGTGCCGAACCAAAATCACACCAACAGCGTGAAGGGAAAAGAAGCTACAGGTATTACTCTAGTAAGAGGCTTACAAGTCAGGGCCATAGAAGAAACGATGGGTCACTGTTCAGAGTGTGACAAGGCTTCTATGACTCGTCATTCTCCAGTGCTGGGACGACAGAAGTCTACTACCCTGTGGCTCACCCGTGGGCTCATACCACAGTCTCTGTTCTAAGCATTCTCTTGGCACTTTCTGGGTGAAACTGTTTTAAGTGTTTATGTGTAATCTTGATTCAGAATTCCTTTTGGAGGGGGTGTTTCTATTTCTGTTTAAAAAGTCTGTTCACAAATTCTAAGAATACCCTGTATCAGTCTTTTCCAATGCTGAGATCATTTCTGGCAGGAGAATTAGAGTATAATTCAGTTGCCTCCTAATATGTTGGTTTTAGAGATGATAATGACAAAATGCAAATCCCAAAGGCTAGTTTATTGTGCAACTCTTTGCAACACACGAGAAACTGCTCAGATTTAAAAAATAACATGTCAGGGCTGGTGAGATGGCTCAGCAGGTAGGAGCACTGACTGCTCTTCTGAAGGTCCTGAGTTCAAATCCCAGTAACCGCATGGTGGCTCACAACCATCTGTAATGGGACCTGACACCCTCTTCTGGTGCATCTGAGGACAGCTACAATGTGCTTATTTATAAGAATAAATAAATATTTGGGCCAGAGCGAGCAGGGACTGAGCAAGCAGGGTTGACCGGAGCAAGTGGAGCCGACCAGAGCGAGCAGCTATCCTAAAAAAATGAAAGTCAATTCCCAATAACCAGATGAAGGTTCACAACTATCTGTACAGCTACAGTGTGTACTCATATGCATAAAACAAATAAATAACTCTTTAAAAAAATAACATGTCAAGACAGAAAAGTTGATCATATTAAAATTTGCCATTCTAAATTTCATGTTAATTCATAATAATCTTGTTGGGTCAGAAGAGGGTACGGGTGACATACAGGTGGTAGACTTCTGTCATCCCAGGACTGGAAAAGCTGAGGCAGGGGAGCCACAAGTTTGAGCCAGCTTGGTATATATAGGTGTTATAGATATTTCAGGCCTATGAAGTAAAATTATACTTAGCTATAAAATAGTGTTCAAATCCTGTTCTACCCTACTTTTTCCTATGGAGCATGTAATTGTTCCCTGTTATGGGACAAGTGGAGAAGCAGCCATGAGCCTATCATACAGAGCAGGAAAAGTTTACTCTCTGGATTCTCAGTTTGGAACCTGGCCTCTCCAAGGGCATTCTGGGCTTCTTGCTTGGCAAGCGCTGGTTCAGAATCAGCTCTCATTCTTAGTCTGGCTCAGTACAACCAGTCTAAAGAGAAACCAAGTATTTATAGAGGGTGCCAGCCTCACCCAGTTTCTTTTCAGCACCCTCCTTACAAAGGTGAGCTGAATGGCCTCCCCGCCCCACCATGAAAATCATCTGGGAAGGACCCTGAAGCCTCTAACAAAGGGGCATTGACCCAGCACAGTACAACCTTCCTCTGCAGTGATTAAGAGACATTCACTTGCCAGGCTGCATTTCAAATTCCTTGTGAGCCTGGCAATGGTGGTGCACACCTTTGATACCAGCACTCAGGAGGCAGAAGCAAGCAGATCTCTGTGAGTTTGAGGCCAGCCTAGTCTATAGAGCTAGTTCCAGGACAGCCAGGGCTTCACAAAGGCACCCTGTCTGGAAAAGCCAAAAAGACTGATTAAATAAATAAATACATAAATACCTTCCTTGTTTTAGTCCTGTATAGTAAAAGGAAACCAAATAAAATATTTTTTATTGTTAAAAATATTTTTATTGAATGAAACTGGTCAATTATGGTGGAAAGGATAGAGGCAAATAGTATAATCTTTTTTTAGAAAAATTAAATTACAAGAAAAATAGAATTTTTAGTCTTCAGTATTCTCTTTAAAATCCATATAAAACTTGATCTTTCAGCAAGCACTGTCCTGTGTAAGTGAACTGTCTACTACAGAGCCAGGCAAGACACAGCTGTCGCCTGAGGACAGATGGCCTTGACTACTAACACCCGAGGTAACAGTGTCCTGTTACAAACTTTACACAGTCTCATCTCCTGCCCATCACTACAACCAGAAAAGAAGAAAGACTGTGTCACATACAGGAAGCTGACTTTTGGGGATTTATGGTTACAATGTGAATATGCACATAGACTTTAAGGAGGCAGACAGCTAAAGTGGTGTTTTACACACAGTGTATCGGATACTCCAGGGATGCTGTTAAAGGTTTCTGCGTCTTCACAGTCTTGTTTTTGTCTTTTCCTTTTAGCGTATTTCTAAATGCATGTGTAGAGTAAGGAAGGCCTCATTTCTTAGGCATGAAAATTATTTTTTACACAAAAAAAAATGGTTCATCAAAAAACAAAATCTAGAAGCTTTAAGAAGTGAGCTTTGAGTGTCTCCTCTCCTTTGCTCTAGAGGCTGCTCTGTAGGAGTCGCAGTCCTCTTTATCTTCAGGTGACTGTATGGTGTCCACTTTCTGCCTTCCACAGAGAATCCTGTTTCTGGAGAAAACAAAAGCAGTCAACAATGGAAGTGGATCAGACAGGATGGTGCTGAGACCCTGACTAAGGCCTGCCAATGCAGTGAGAGCTGGGGCAGGAGGGATGGTGGAGGTGGGCGGGGCAAGCTGCCTTGCCTTCTACTGAGAAGGCTCTGGTGCTTAAGGGACGGCCCCAGTAGCACCCACACCATGGAATTCATTGAACTTCACTTGGAGGGAAGGTCTGACAGAATCAAACAACACAACAAGGTGCTTCCTGGGCGACAGACATACAGAAGCAACGTTCAAATGTAAATTTAGATGGCTTATTTTCTGGGTCAGAGTCTCACTTATGTAGCCTAGGCTATCTCCAACTCCTCATCTTTCTTCCTCAGTTTCCCAAGTTCCCAAGCGCTAGGATTACTTTTTGAGGGAGGATCTTGCTAGGTTGATCAAACTTGTGATTCTCCTGCATCAGCCTCTCCATAGGAATTATAGACTGTGCCAGATGGCCCAAATAAGATTTTTTTTTTGTATGTGTGGCGGTGGGGAGGGAGGTCAAGACAGGGTTTCTCTGTGTATCCCTGGCTGTCCTGGAACTCACTCTGTAGACCAGGCTAGCACAGAACTCAGAGATCTACTTTCCTCTGCTTCCTGAGTGCTGGGATTAAAGGACTATGCCACCACTTCCCAGTTAAGATGAAAATTTTCAAAATTGGATGGATATACTAACTTCCTTAGATTTAAAATTATCAGTATAGAGAACAAAATTTTTTTTATTTATATTTCTCTTACAAGTAATCGGCATTCTACTCACATTAATTACAGTAAAACAAATCAGGCAAAAGAGAAACAATACTGGGTCAGATGGATGTGTGGCCTTGACTCTCCATTATTGACATTCCTAGTTACTTATTAATATCAATTGTGATACAGGGTGAGACAAGCAAAGGTGACCTACACATGACCACAGTGAATGTCCAAGTTGACTTTGTCTCTTTCAATGACTGACAATGCTGGTTTTTTCATCTGGCTCTTCTGAAACTTCTAATTTCTAGAAAAAACAATTCCAAAATTAGTCTCCATGTTAAAGAAATTTAAAAATACTTTAGACAACTAAACACAAATATCTTTAAGACCTTAGGGGGACTGGAAAGATGGTTTCGAATAGAACCATTTGCTGAGCAAGCCTGACAACCTGAATTTGATACCTGGAAGGAGAGAACCAACTCCCTGACCAACCACACAGATGCTATACCACGTGTGCACACACACACACACACACACACACACACGCACGCACACACACACACACACACACACGAGTGCACACGCACACACGCATGCACGCGCACACACACACACACTTACACTCTACTAAAAACCCTGATGTTCTTGTCTTTGGGGAACATTTCACTGTGTTTTGTTTGCAGCTGGGCTAGCCTAGTTCAGATTCTCCTTGCTCAGTCTCCATGTATTTGAACTATAGGTACTCACCACAGTGCCGGGTTTACAAAGTCTTTTTGTTGTCATTCTTTCTTAACTTATTGGTATGGTTTTGTGTGTGTGTGTAAAAGCACATATCATGGCATGTATTTTTGCTGGTCAGAAGACAACTCTTGGGAGTTGGTTCTCTCCTGCCACCAGTGGGATCCAGGGACAGGGAAAAAACTTAGGTTTCACTCTTGCTGGTGAAAGTCTTTACTGGCTGAGCCATCTCACCAGCCCATCATTTTGTTGCCATTTTAAAAGTTTTTTTTTTTTAATTACCTGTACTTATTTGTGTGTATGTATGTGGCATGGGACTTAACTCAGAATGTCAGTTTAGGCAACAAAAGTCTCTACCCAGACCTACACAGCCACCTCAATAGTTCTTTTTTTGTTGCTGTTGTTTTGTTTTGTTTTGTTTTGTTTTGAGACAGGGTTTCTCTGTGTAGCCCTGGCTGTCCTGGAACTCACTCTGTAGACCAGGCTGGCCTCAAACTCAGAAATCCACCTGCCTCTGCCTCCCAAGTGCTGGGATTAAAGGCGTGCGCCACCACTGCCTGGCTTCAATAGCTCTTTGTTTTTTCCTCTCTCTCTCTCCCTCTCCACCTCTTCTTTCTTTACTTATTGTCTTTTTGAGATAGGATCCCTCTATGTAGCTCTTGCTATCCTAGAACTCACTATGTAGGCAAGGCTGGTCTCTAACTCACAGAGATCCTCTTGCTTCTGCCTCCAGAGCAGTGGATTAGAGGTGTGCACATCACTTCCAGCTTAATGTTTATTTTATTATTTGCTTGCATGTTTGTTTTGAGGAGGGTCTTGATATACAGCTGTGGCTGGTCTGGAACTTGCTATGTAGACAAGACTGTACGATATGGTGTAGAATACATACATAGAAACACTCATACACATAAAATAGCAATAAATATATCTTTTTAAAAATACAAATGTAGCCAGGCAATGATGGTGCATGACTTTAATACCAAAACTGAGGAGGCACAGGCAGAGAGACCTATAGAGATGAATGGGCTTGTAATCTCAGAACTGGAGAGGCAGAGAAAGGTGGATCACTGACCAGCCAGCAGACTAGCCTACTTGGTGAGTTCTGGGATTAAAGGTATGTGCCCCCTTGCCTGACAACTTTTTTTCTCTTCTCTTCTCTTGTCTTCTCTTGTCTTCTCTTCTCTTCTCTTCTCTTCTCTTCTCCTCTCTTCTCCACTCTTCTCTTCTCTCTCTCTTCTCTTTTCTCTCTCTCTCTCTCTCTCTCCCTCCCTCCCTCCCTCCCTCCCTCCCTCCCTCCCTCTCTTTCTCTCTCTCTTTGTCTCTCTCTCTCTCTCTTTTTCTTTTTTTGAGACAGAGTCTCACCATGTAGCCCAGGCTGGTCTTGAACTCATGATCCTCTCACATCTGCCTCCCTGGTTTTGAGATTACATGCACAATTTTTTTTCCAAGACAGGGTTTCTCTGTATAGCCCTGGCTGTCCTGGAACTCACTCTGTAGACCAGGCTGGCCTCGAACTCAGAAATCTGCCTGCCTCTGCTTCCCAAGTGCTGGAATTAAAGGCGTGCGCCACCACTGCCTGGCATCACAAATCTTAAATTCATACATTAAATGTCTAGTCCTGTGCATTAGTCATAGTGCCAAGCTCCATTTAGGGTTGAGGTGCCCCCATTCTCATTTCCAATAAGGGGCTGCCTGTGGCCAGCAGGACTGCAATTTACTCCCCTCCCCCTTTTGTTCTGGTCAAGTTTTAAATTACTGGAAGTCTGTTGTTGTTGTTGTTGTTGAACAGTTACTCTGGTTTAACAGACCAAATAATATTTAAAACAACAACAAAAATGACACTGGGCCAGGGAGATATCTTTAGCAGTTAAAAGTTCCTGATGGCACGAGCTGCAGCACAGCACACCCACTCACCACGGACACTCCACAGAACAGTGCTGAATAGTGTAACAAGGAGTGCGGTCTATACCTTTGCTTTGCACCCTGCTAGGAACAGTTACAGTCCCTGTCCAATGCGAACTAAAAGTTCCAAGGTGAACCTGGAACTATGCCATCTCCTACCCATGCAGAAGTCACAAATGGCACTGCATGTTAAAGGGTCAGAAGCCTTGCTGTTTCCTGCAGGAAGATGAATCTCTGGAGCTCTCCAGTGTGGCAGGAGAGTGTCTCTTCCACAGAAAGGCTAAATTACTACCCATTAGCTCCCAATGGTGACACCTCAGAAAGGCACACAGGAGACACAAAACTTTACTCTGCTTCCTTGTTGCAAAAACAAGAATATTTTCATAAAATCGTTTGCTTTTCCTGTTTTTAGCTTTAACAAGTTCAAAGGCACGGGGAAGGAGTATATGGAGCTTGTTGCCAAGTACATTTCTGCTGTTTAAATTCCGTTTCCAACATCTCCAGAATCAGCTAATCCATCTGCAAATATATTCTGTCTGGAGCCAGTGTTGTTTGTTTGTTTGTTTTCCAACTAACTGATTTTCTGATTCTGGCTGTGGAATGCTGATCAAAGGATTTAATCTCCTTCCTTCATCTATAAAGTGAAGGGTTGGGATTATAGATTTCTTCTGGGTCTTTCCAACTCAAAAATTCTCTCAACCCAAGTTTTTGCCAGCCTCACAGAGCTTCGATATAGATATGAGGTCCCCTCCGCTGCATTTTCCTCTCAATTCCATTCAAAGTCGTTACTGAGCAGTGTCTGTAGCAGTGATCAGCCACTGTGAGCCATGATAGAAACTGATGGAGATACACAGACACGCAGCCCACACCACAGAGGCCAAAGTGAGGGCGCTCTGGGTTATATCTGAGATAGCAGATAGGATCTCACAGAAACCCAATGCCCTCTTCTGGCCTCTTTCAGCACTGGACAGACATAATACAGGCTGGCAAAACACATAAAAACAATCCTTTAAAAAATACAGTTGTGAGCCAGGCAGTGGTTGCACACACCTTTCATTCCAGCACTCAGGAGGCAAAGGCAGGCAGAGAGTTCTGAATTCCAGGCTAGCCTGGTCTACACAATGAGTTCCAGGACAGCCAGGGCTACATAGAGAAACCCTGTCTACAAAACAACAACAACAAAAATACAAGTGTGTTAGAGTTGGCTTGTAATCTCAGAGCTGGGGAGGCAGAGAGAGGTAGATCACTAACCAGCTACACTGGTCTACTTGGTGAGTTCTTGTAGGAGACCTTGTCTCAAAAACTGGTAGGTAGCACCTGAGAACACCACCTAGCATTGTCCTCTGACCCCTGCCAGCATGTCTACACACAGCCTTTGCACTCCCAAATGTACACACAGCCATACAATGTGGTAGTAATTGGAACTAAGAAGAATAAAGCACCAATGTCCCAACAACATAAATGATTCTCAAAATATCAAGGAAAAAGCTGAAGTACACAGGCTGGAGGAGGCCCATGTTGGTGACTGCATTATCACAATGCTCCGCAACAGGCATAACTAGTCTGCAGTGATAAAAATCAGAGCATATGGAATGAGTACAGAGGCACTTCCTGCTCAGGGACTCCCTCTGATGGAGGAGCTCCTCTTCATGGTTCACGTGCATAACAACACTTACTGAAGCAGCATGAGTTTTACTACTTTTTCATCAAAACAGCAGGGAAGACACTGAAGACATCGTGTGTGTGTGTGTGTGTGTGTGTGTGTGTGTGTGTGTGTGTGTGTGTGCGCGCGCGCGCGTGTGCGTGCATGTGTTGTGTACTTATGTATACAGGTGTGAATGCTCACACATGTGACTAAAGGCCAGAGAAGGACATGTCCAGCTCTCGCCCTGTCATATATCCTTTGAGACTGAGTCCCTCGATGATTCGAGAGCTAGGCTGGCAGCCAAAACGCCTCAGGATCCTCCTGTCTCTGACTCCCACAGTACTAGAGTTCAGAGCATACATCCACACTTGGCTTTTTATGTGGGTGCTAGGAATTTTAACTCAGGTCCTCATGCTTATATAACAAGCACTCTTTGTACTGGGCCGTCTCCCCAGCCCCACATTAAAATAATTCTTTTTTTTTGTTTGTTTGTTTGTTTTTTTCAAGACAGGGTTTCTCTGTATAGCCCTGGCTATCCTAGAACTCACTCTGTAGACCACGCTGGCCTCGAACTCAGAAATACGCCTGCCTCTGCCTTCCAAGTGCTGGGATTAAAGGCATGCACCACCACTGCCCGGCCTGGCATATGTCTTTAATCTCAGCATTAAGGAGGCAGAGGCAGGCAGCTCTCTATGAGTTAGGAGCACAGGGCAGCCTGGTCTCCATACTAATTTCAGGCTAGCCAGAGTTAAGGGTAAAACCCTGTCTCAAACAAACACACAAAAATAAACAAATGTAAAAAAAGAGAAAAGAGCGGGGCAGTGGTGGCACATGCCTTTAATCCCAGTCGGGGATACATAGAAAGACTCAGTCTGAAAAACACTATATTGAATTAGTATTTTACTCTTAGGTTAATTGTAAGACAGAATTTATATAAATCATCTGAGCCAAGCAGTGGTGGCACACACCTTTAATCC
The DNA here is from genome assembly GCF_008632895.1 of Mastomys coucha. Taxonomy (NCBI): domain Eukaryota; kingdom Metazoa; phylum Chordata; class Mammalia; order Rodentia; family Muridae; genus Mastomys; species Mastomys coucha. The sequence continues at coordinate 117,702,208 of NW_022196905.1, read as the reverse complement.
CAACAGTACTTGGGAGGCAGAGGCAGGCAGATTTCTGAGTTTGAGGCCAGCCTGGTCTACAGAGTGAGTTCCAGGACAGCCAGGGCTATACGGAGAAATCCTGTCTTCAAAAAACCAAAAAAATTAAATAAATAAAAAATAAAACAAATAAACAAATAAAAAGAAATGAAAGGAAAAAGAAAAGAAAAGAAGAAAAAAGAAAAGAAACTTTGTGTGTTTTAAAACATCTCCAAGAATGCGGGTGGCTGGTAAGGTACTTGCTACCTAAGGCCCTAGCTTCCATTTACAGTAGCAAAAAACCAAAAACCAACTGTCTACCCTCAGAAATCCCACAGATTAGAAAGAAGTAGTTTGGAACAGTGACCATTTTTGATTTGGTCTCTCTAGACCTCACAGCACAGTAGTACCATTTCTGACTCCTGCGCACTGTGTCTCTCTTCTTGAAACCTTCATTCTATCAGAACGTCACCTCCCATATTCAGATCCTATTGCTATGGGGCTCAAGAAAAGGGAATCCAGGCTGGGGACATAGAGCAGTAGGTGCTGCCCCACAAGCACGAGGACCTGAGCTTGATCCCCAGCGCCCACAGGGATAGACCTTGTGTCAGACAACAAAGCAGATAACTCCTGAGCAACACTGAGGTTGTCTTCTGGCCTAGAAAACTCACACTCACACACACACACACACACACACCTCCCTAAACATACAACTATACCTACACATTTTTTTTTTTAAGAGAAAGAAAAGGGAACGCACACTTCTGTTGAGATTCTCACAGCTGATGGGTAGCAGTGTGCTCAGCTCCAGATCCGTGACCATCTGCCGAGACTCAGCCAGCAGGCGCTGGAGTTTACTTGTAGGAGAAAAGTCATCCTGAAAAAACAATTCAGGTCACAACTGTGAGAGACATTTCTAAGTGTTTTTGCACAATCACAACTTACACAGACGTTAACTCTGTCAACAGCGACATCAGTATTATTAAATGTACCCAATTCCTTTCATTTCTTACAACCTACTTAATGAAATAATGCAACATTAACAGAACCCACTATGACTAATTATATGAAAAGATTCTTAGACATTATTTGGCTTTCCTAAATACAAACTTCAAGCCAGGTGGGTATGGTAGCACACACCTTTAATTCCAGCACTCAGTAGGCAGAAGCAAGCAGATCTCTGAGTTCAAAGCTAGCCTAGTCTACCTAATGAGTTCTAGGCCAGCCAGGACTACATAGTGACACTTTGTCTTAAAAAAAAAAAAGTCAAGTCATAATTAGCAGGTCTAAGTAACTATAAACAGAACCTTGACACTGAAGGCATGTGGGCTTTTAGAATATGTGGAGATGTACTTTAATCTGGCTATTTTATTTGTATTGGTTTTTTCTTTGAGGGTAAAGATCAGAAGACAAGATAAAAGAGTCAATTCTCTCTCTCTTTTTTTTTTAAATGTATAGGCCAGGCTGGCCTCAAACTTGTGATCCTCCTATCTCTGCTTCCTTCAGTAAATCCTACCAGTGTCTGCCACCACAACTGGCAAAAGAGTCAATTCTTAAGCAGAAAATGGTAAGAGTCTGTACTCTTACCAAACTCAGGTTGTCAGGTGTAGTGGCAAGCACCTTTACCCCCTCTCTGAGCAATCTAGATGGCCTCTAATTTAAAATAGGACATGTGTGTACTTTGTATGTGGAGAGAGTGCTGCATGGCATGAGGTCAGAGAACAATGTTGCAAAGCCAGTTTTCTATGTGTACGCAGTGGATCAGGTGATTGGATTCAGTTTGTCAGGCTTGCTGTGATTGCCTTTACCCTAAACCACAACACCCTACAATCAAATAAATAAATGTAAAAGGAGGGAGCTTGGTTTTGGTTTCTTGAGACTGGCATTTCACTCTGTGGCCCAGGCTGGTCTGGACTTCACAGTTACCCTGTCCCTGTCTGCAGTCAGGGTTACAGGTATGCACTACAACTTCTACCCTGTTTTCCTTTCCTTTCCTTTCTACCAGACATGTGCAGGAAAAAAAAGGAAATAAAAATTTTGAAAAACTGTTTGATCAAAGCTTACTATTCTCACCTACTATTCAAAATCAGACAGCAAAACATTTTTTTTTAATTTTTAATTTTTTTTTTTTTTTACTGTATAGACCAAGCTGGCCTCAAACTCACAGAGATCTGCCTGCTCTGACTCTGTCTTCCCAGTGCTGAGATTAAAGGTAAGCCTAGCTAGTTTTCTTTTCCTTTAACCTTTAGAAAAAGAAGGAAAATGTAGGTGTGGTGGCTCGTATCTGTAATACAAGCACTGATAAGGGAGCCTCTGTTAGAAAAAAGAAAAAGAGGAAGAGGAGGAGGTGGTGGATGCTGAAGACCTGGGGGTGCTGCACACTTATAATCCTAGCATTTGGGCAACAAAGAAGTTCAAGCCTGTCCTTAGCTACATGGCTGGCCATCCTGGGCTCCATGACCATCCTGGGCTCCATGAGACCTCCTTTCAAAATAAAAACAAACAAACAAAAAACCCGAAACATATATACACAGAACAGAAAAGGAGGTAAAAAATGTATAAAACATTCTTTAATTAGAGAAAGTGCCCATCCTGCCATAGTCCCTGAATCCTGAATCAGTAAGATGCTGGAAGAGAACACAACACGTATGCATATGCACAAGTACACATGCACACACACTTGCACATGACAGGAGAGTGGAGGAAAGCTATGTCCTGTGATCTACCCATTATCATCAGCAGAATGGAGATTGTGCTGTACTCCAGCCTGGAGCAGGCTATCTAGACCTTAAGTGCTTGCCACAGTTGGGCCTTAAGCCCAGGTGGAGTCTTCCACCTTGGGGCATCTGCAGTTTCCTATAGGAGCAGACTGCCGGCTAAGCTTGCTTTGTAACATATAATCCAGCTGAAACAAAGGATGGATCCGTGGACTCTCCCTATATAAATACAGTGCTGAAAATTAAACTTTGAGTCTTGATCAGAACCTTTGTTCTTTTTCATTTCCTGCCCTCCTTTCAGGTAACCCAGTTCTCCATGGCTGCTGGACAGCTACAGGAGACTTCAATCTTCCTAGCTTTTCTTTTCTTTTCTTTCTTTT
>NW_022196905.1:117690544-117699013 GCF_008632895.1 Mastomys coucha | reverse complement strand
TTTTTGGTTTTTCGAGACAGGGTTTCTCTGTAGCCCTGGCTGTCCTGGAACTCACTCTGTACACCAAGCTTGCCTCGAACTTAGAAATCCACCTCCCTCTGCCTCCCAAGTGCTGGGATTAAAGGCGTGCGCCACCACTGCCCAGCTTGCACCTAGCTTCTTGAGGACTCATAAGGGGAGCATGTTTCTTCTCTAGTAGAATCCCAGTGCTGCGCACTGTTACTTCTGCAGCCTTGTCTAAGGTCACCAGTCTGTCACCTTTGACTCTCTGGAGACTGCTGATATCAGGGTATATGTAAAGGAAGGCGTGGCTAAGGACAAGCAACTGAGTAGGATTTGCTACCAATTCTTTTTGTATTGCTGTTGGTTTCAAGTTGAAAAAAAATCAATACAACAATTTTTAAAAGAAAAACAATATTGTTTAATAACAATCTCAAGGGCTAGCAAGATACTCTAGTTCAATCTCTGGGACTCACAGTGGAGAGAGAAAACCAATACCAGAAAGCTAGCCTCAGACTTTCCATGAATGCTGTGGTATACACCTACACTCACACATGCACATCACACACATACAGACAATAATAATAGACATTCAAGAAAAGAAAAGCCAGGCAGCCAGTGGTGGTGCACACCTTTAACCCCAGCACTTAGGGAGGCAGAGGCAGGTAGATCTGCATTTAAGGCCAGTCTACAGAGTGAGTTCCAGAACAGCCAGGGCTACTCAGAGAACCCATCTCAGGAAATGAAGAGAAAAAAGAGAGAAAGAAGGAAAGAAGGAAGGAAGGAAGGAAGGAAGGAAGGAAGGAAGGAAGGAAGGGATGAATGGGAGAAAATAACCTAAAAAGGGACAAGAAGACAAGGGGAAAAGAACAAGAGCAAAGTATGGGGGGAACACGCGGGGAGCATGAGGCACATGTGCACGCGCATGAGCGCATGTGTGTGTGTGTGTGTGTGTGTGTCTGTGTGTGTGTAAAACTATGAAAGAATAAACATGTTCAAGTAACCTTAAAGGTCTATGATTTAAAACAAATGTAGTGCCAGATGTGGTGGTATATGTCCTTAGTCCTAACACTCAGGATGCAGAAGCAGGTGGATCTCTGAGTTTGAGGCCATCCTGGTCTACAGAGTAAGTTCCAGGACTATGTACAAAGATATTGTCTCAAAAAAAAAAAAAAAAAAAAAAAAAAAAAAAAACCAAAAAAACAAAAAAACAAAAACAAAATTAAAAAAAAAGCAACTCCCCAAAAACCCATTTAGATGATTTTATGTGTATGAATATTTTGCCAGCATGAATGTGCACATGTGTGCCTGATACCTATCTTGAAATTAGAGATGGTTGTAAGTCACCAAACCTGGGTCCTGTCCAAGAGCAGCAAGCGCTACCTGCCAAACCATCTCTCCAGTATGAATGATGGAGGCCCTCAACTTTATAAAGATCTAGCAATGCTACTACACAGAATAAAAGCAAGGTAAGGAGAAACTTTGCTTAAATAAATTAATAACTTTCATGCAAAACATAAACCTTTTCATTGGATGAGGTTCTTTTGTCAAGAAGGGCCTCTGACTCATCTTCTCTTTCAGCAGACTTTAAGGAACCCAAACATTGGGAAGGCTGGATGCCAATGAGCTCACTGCAGAAAATAAGACCAAAGAGAAAGTATCACACACATGCCACTCATACACTTAGAAAGTAGGTTAAGAGGACAAAAGAATTGACAAGGTCTTGCTATGTAGTCCAGGCCTCAAACTTGTTATGGCTCCCATGCTGGACTCCCATTCACACTCCTCCACCACAGCCTCTGGAGAGCTAGCTAACAAGCATATGTTACCATCATCAGCTTAAATATGTTTTTGAAATGAGGAAGCTAAAGTTGGAATAATATAGATCTGGATAGAGTATTAATGTATATTTTTGCAAGTAAGAATTAAAAAGTCGGGCTGGTGAAATGGCTCAGCAGTTAAGAGCACTGACTGCTCTTCCAAAGGTCCTGAATTCAAATCCCAGCAACCACATAGTGGCTCATAATCACCCGTAATGAAATCTGATGCTCTCTTCTGGGTGTCTGAAGACAGCTACAGTGTACTTACATATAATAAATAAATAAATCTTATTAAAAAAAAGAATTAAAATCAGTAGTTTAGGGTAACTATAAGAATAAGGAATTTCAGCCAGGCAGTGGTGGCACATGCCTTTAATCCCAGCACTTGGGAGGCAGAGACAGGCGGATTTCTGAGTTCGAGGCCAGCCTGGTCTACAGAGTGAGTTCCAGGATAGGCAGGGATATACAGAGAAACCCTGTGTTGGAAAAAAAAAAAAAAAAGGAATTTCCCTCCTTCAAAAAAAGAGCTAGATAAATGGCTCACTGATTAAGAGCATGTATTTTTCCTACAGAGGACCCAAGTTCATTCCTAGCACCCACATGGTTGTTCAACTCTAGCTTCTAGAGATCTGATGCCCTCTTTTGACCTTACAGGCACACACGCACACACAGCAGTTAAATAAATAGTAACAAAAAATAAACTAACTAAAAAATATTCTTAAACCTTTAGCTGGGTGGTGGCGACACATGCCTTTAATCCCAGCACTCTGGAGGCAGAGGCAAGTAGTTATCTGAGTTTGAGCCCAGCCTAGTCTACAGAGCAAGTTCCAGAACAGCCAAGACCAGACAAAGAAACCCTGTCTGGAAGTGCGAGGTGCAGTTGTCGGGAGTGAAAGAAATAAAAATCTGGGGACTAGAGAGATGGCTCAGTGGTTAAGAGCACCGACTGCTCTTCCAAAGGTTCTCAGGATTCAATTCCCAGCACCCACATGGTGTCTCACAGCCATCTGAAATGGATGCCCCTCTTCTGGTGTGTCTGAAGGTACACAGTGTACTCATAGAATAAATAAATCTTAAAGAAAAAAAAAAGAAAGGAAGGAAGGAAAGAAGAAAAAAGAAAAGGAAAAAGAAAAAGAAATAAAAACCTTAAAAAAAAAAAAAAAGCTAACATACTGAGACACCTTTAACCCCAGAACTCAGCAGAGGTAAATGGATCTCTGTGAGTTCAAGGCCAGCCAGATCTATAATCTGAGACTGTTTCAAAAAAAATCAATAAATGAAAAGAGAAATCAATAAATGACATTTTAAAAGTACAGAAGGGCCACCAAGATGGCCCAATGGGTAAAGCTGCTTGCCACCAAGTCTAGGACCCAGAATTCAATCTCTAGGACCCACAAGGTTAGGAGAAGAGAACCAACACCCACAAGCTGTCCTCTGACCTCCACACAAGTGCTGTGGCACACACACACAAATAAATAAATCAGTTAATTTGTTTTGGTTTTGGTTTTAAGTATAGAGGCTAGGGGTACAAGCTCACTATTAAGGCTCTGATTAGCATTCTCAGCTCTGAGTTCAAACCCTGGAATAAAAGAAACTAAGTTTTAGTGAAAAAATAAAGGTCCTAGGGACAGGATCCCATAGAAGGCAGGGTAGGTACTAGTGTTCAGCTTGTGACATTGACAAGTCCCCCTGCCTTGGTGAAAGTGGAGCAGCACCTAAGCTGATGCCTACTTCCCTGCAGGTACACAATCTCAGGAGCCACCAGGAGCAGGCACTTGTGGGTCCCCTCACAAACACACCTTTCTTGTAAGTGAGCTGTGGCAGGACGTTTACTTAGATAATAAAGTGTTCGCAAGTTCTTGTGAAAACACCACAATCCTTTCTACTTATGAACTTGTGCTTGAGGCTCAGCTGGCAGAACAAGTTGACATTTAAATTACAGAAGTTAGTGAGGTCTTAGAAGCCTTGAAGAAAAACCCAGAATGGAAGCTTGAATTATATTTGTACATCACACATGCAATCCTCTCAAAACTACCCAATGCAGGATTTCTCCTTATAAATAAAGACTATTTGGGGGTTAGAGAGATGGCTATTGGAGATGGACAGAGCATTGACTGTTCTTCTAGAGGTCCTGAGTTCAATTCCCAACAACCACATGGTGGCTCATAACCATCTGTAATGGGATCCGATGCCCTCTTCTGGTGTGTCTGAAGAGAGCGAAAGTGTGCTCACATACATACACACATACATTCATACATACATACATACATACATACGTGTGTGTGTGTGTGTGTGTGTGTGTGTGTGTGTGTGTGTGTGTACTGGGGGGGCACAAGGCTGTAGCTTTCAGTGGTTGAGTCCCTGCCCAGCATGAACAAAGTCTATGTTTCAATTCCCAGAAGCACATAAACACACAGAAGATCTTGAAGATCCAGGTACAGATAGCTATTTCCTGATACTTTCAGCATTCCAAAGATTTTTAAGAATCAAATGACTTAATGACATTTAGTATGGCAAGCAATTTTTAAATTGTGCACTTAGCAGAATATCTATATCATTTTTAATGACCCACACTTTTTAAAAGGTTCTAAGAATACCCTACATAATGTAAGTACTAGAAATTTCAATCATAAAGTCCTATGAAAGTCAATGCAATGACTAAAATAAGATTCTCAATATAGAAACTTCATCCTTTCTGTGCTCTGAAGAGCTATGCATTACTTAAGAATAGCAGGCATTATTACAGTGCCACTCTGCCACAAGACTCACCAACTCTAACAATGAGACAAGCTTTAATAATTCAGCATAATCGTCTGAGGGAAAAAGAAGCCAGTTACTTTTATCAGCTTGTTAAACACAAATGTTCTATCTTTCACATCATATTTAGAAACTAAGAAAGTCTGGGAAATAAAAAATTGGAAACAGGTATGAGCTGGACACAGAGGAGCCGTGCATGTAGCATGTGGAGTGACCCTAGATGACCATGACTTAGGGTCTGCACTGCAGCCTGGCCTCAGAGAGTCTGCCTGTCAACTGGAAAGCATCCTGGGGTGGGGAATGCTCCAGAACAGCATTCCACTCCACACAGTGACCTAATAAAACATCTTTGCCCAGCTCATAACTGGTTCTGCTTTTAAGCAAAACCTCTGCCTTAGAAGCTGCCCTCAGTGTGAACTCTCTGCTGAAGTCTATAATGTCTCCTTGCACAAAGACCCTCGTATCTATGCCCTAAGGAAAAGAGCAAAGGTTTGTCTGAAGTAAGATGTTCTTGGCAGTGCTTTCTTGCTAGCCATGAGCATGAGTGTGTACTGCGGCCCTTCTGCCCTGCTTCTGTGTCTGCACCTGTTTATAGACGTGAACTCCACTAACCTTGCTGAGGAATTATGTTTCACTGCTCTGACACTTCCCGAACAAGTGCACATGGTTCTGTGGCGAACAATCCTTTGTGTTTTGGAAGGCTTAAAAATATTCATCCACTCTGTATCGGTCATATGTCCTGGGGCTTCGATGATGATGTTACTTGGGTGGCAGCACCTGGACTCAGACAGGTCACTGTCACCTATACAGTCTTCATTTGGGGTGCAGTATGAGACTTCAGATGTTTCTGTGAAGTCGTGGCAGTCCCCATCTAGCTTGTCTGGCTGTTTTGAGCAGTTGGAAAGGCCCAGGTAGACGTTGATGTCATGCCACTGCTTTTCATCAGGCAGCGAGACCGAGGTTTCTGAGAGCTGCTTCTCTTCCATCGGAAGCTCCACTCCATTGCATTTTGCTGATTTTGCATGAACCTTGCATAGGGTAACTTTGTTTTCCGGTTCAGTCTGGATTTTTCCACCCAGAGACCAAGACTTTTGTTTCTCCAGTAAGTCTTTGGTAAATAGAGATGAGAGACCAATTACACTTTTTTCCCCGAACGCAGTATTAACCTGTAGCTTCTTCTCTCTGCATGCATCACAAGAGCTCTTGTCTGACCTATTGTGCTGAGCCAACGTGACCTCAAACTTTTGATCCTTAACCAATGACTTCTGATTTCTCTCTCTTTTAATATCGATTTTTGGGTAGTTATTGTCAAGGTCTGATAAACACATGTCTCTGCTACAGTGGCATTACAAAAAAATAGGAGTTATAAGATAGACTTGATACTATCATCTACTAGCATCACCTCCCCAAAACCTCATTAGTACACCTAAATCCCAATAAAGCCCATTAGTCTGACTTTCAGAGCCCAATTCCAGCCCCGCCTTCTATAGGAAGCCTTTCTGAACACCAAGCCTACATGCCCCACCCCCTTCCATCCCTCACTCATTGTGTTTACCATCAAAACAACAGCAACAAAGTCAAGACTACCACACAAATGCATCTAGACCTTTTGCTCTGCCATCCTCTAAGGTTTTCCTATCAGAGATTCCATCAATTTGATTTAAGATAGGTTTTCACATTGTAGCCTCGCCTGGTTGAGAAACTGTGATCTTTCTGAGTACAAGAAATACAGGTGTACATACCATGCCTGGTTTGTATTCATCAATTCTGATCCCTTAGAAAGCACAGCTCAACAGCTCTTTCTTTCTATGATAGCATAAAGTACTTTTCTGGTTTTTTTTTTTTTTTACTTTATACATTTATTAATTGATTGTGTATGTGTGTTTCTTTCTTTATTTTCTTTATTTTTAATGTTCTTGTGACATGTTCTCACTAAGTCATCCTGGCTGGCCTTAAAACTAATAGCAATCTTCCCTTCTACTGGGATTACAGGCCTATCCTGGCATGCTCAACTAAAGCCATTGTACTTCAACAGAAGGGGGAGGGATATGCAAGTTAGAAGACAATTTTTGGCAGTTGCTTCTCTCTCCTTCTACCATATGGGGTCTAGGAATTGAACTCCAGACCTGTATTAAGTGCTATTAACTCTGGAGCCATCCCACCAGCAGGCTTGGGCCATTTGTAGGGAGCAACTCAACTCATCCAGTGCCTCTCAGTGGCAATAAAGTTCAAAGAGGAAAAAAGATGTCTGTCAAAGGCTTGAAAGAGAACACAGAGTGAGTCAGGGGTCTACAGATGGCAGCAATAGATGGGACAGACAGCAACTGAATGGCAACCCCCTGCAGAGGTCATCAAGACAGAGGTACAGCATAGCACAGTGACTGCTACTGTCACATGCAATGCAGCTTCTCAACACCCTGTCCCTGCAGCTCCTAATTCCGGTTTCCCCAGGGGAAGGAGCTGGCATCACCAGTTGTTGCCAATCTAGTTCAGACTTCATAGATTCCTGCAGATTAGGAACTCTTCATTCCCCCTTCTTTTGAAGTACAATGGCTCTAGTTGAGCATGCCAGGATAGGCCAGTAATCCCAGTAGAAGGGAAGATTGCCATTAATTTTAAGGCCAGCAAGGATAACTTAATGAGAACAGGTCACAAAAACATTAAAAAAGAAGAAAAAAAAAGCAAAGAGAGAGGGGGAGCGAAAGAGAGAAAGAGAGAGAGAGAGAGAGAGAGAGAGAGAGAGAGAGAGAGAGAGAGAGAGAGAGGCGGCAGGCAGGCTGGCTGGCTATGGGTGCACATCTTTAATCCCAGCACTTGGGAGGCAGAGGTAGGCATATCTCTGTGAGTTGGATGCCAGCCTGGTTTGCAGAGTGAGTGAGTTCCAGGATGCTCAGGGTTATGCAGAGAAACCCAATCTCAAAAAGACCAAACAGCAGCAGCAGCAGCAGCAGCAGCGGTGGTGGCGGCAGCAGCAGCAGCAGCAGCAGCAGAAGAAGAAGAAGAAGAAGAAGAAGAAGAAGAAGAAGAAGAAGAAGAAGAAGAAGAAGAAGAAGAAGAAGAAGCAGCAGCAGAAGGAGAAGAAGCTGCAGAAGCAGCAGCAGCAGGAGCAGCAGGAGCAGCAGCAGAGGAGGAGGAGGAGGAGGAGGAGGAGGAGGAAGAGGAAGAAGAAGAAGAAGAAGAAGAAGAAGAAGAAGAAGAAGAAGAAGAAGAAGGAGAAGAAGAGGAGAAAAAAGAAAGAGAGAAAGCAAGCAAGGGCAAGGAGATGGTCAGTTGTGGTAGTTTCTCTGCACTAATGTTTCAGTTTTATGATCATCCCCACAATTCCTGTCACAGTGACGGACACCAGAAGATCTCAGCTCCTGCTGCAGCCACTGATGCTAGTCTTTGCATTATTCTTTAAGGCAGGCATCAAGTCCCGTAGATCTTATTCCCTATGGTAAGCCCAGCATCTAAACAGTGGAAGTGTTGTTTTAATGAAGTCCTGGCTATCTCTGTAGCACCTACTCCAGTTCAGAGCCTTCTACACACAGTCACACAAACCTGGTCCACGATTTTAGTTTTGTTAGGTGAATAATTGTCACCTACAAATCACATCTAAAAATTCTTACATCATGACCCCCATAGGACTAGGATTATCATAAGCATTAGTGCACCCAGATTTATAGCCTACTGTACAAGAAGCAGCAGTAGGTACAGTGAGTACAGCGTAAAACTAACTTCACGGAAGCAGAAATCAACACCAATAGCATAGGCTAACATTACCTGCACTCCAGGGCCTTTGGTTCCTCCATCTTTAAGCCATGCATCTGTATTAATTCCTGAGAATTTTCTACATTGAAATTAAGAAACTGCAGGTCACTCTGCTGTTTTACATAAATCTGCCAGAGATATC
>NW_022196905.1:117680544-117688044 GCF_008632895.1 Mastomys coucha | reverse complement strand
TGGCGGCATACATCTTTAGTCCAGGCACTCAGAAGGCAGATGCAGGAAGATCTCCTAGTTCAAGGTCAGCCTGGCCTAAAGAGCAAAATCCTGGGCAGCAGAAGCAGCACAGAGAGCTCACTAGGAATGATGTGGGCTTTTTAAACCTCAAAGTCTACCCCCAATAACATACATCCTCCAACAAGGCCACATATTCTAATCCTTGGTATAGGCCTACAGGGCATACTCTCACTTAAACTACAGTACTATTAAACATTGTGTAGGTATTTGTACACATATATATGTTTATATACACATATGTATGTGTTAATACATTGTGCTTCATAAATATATAGTATTACTGTAACTATTATCAGTGGTGGATGCTAGGAAACTGGTCTAATACTGAGCTACATTTCTAGACAATAAGTTGAATTATAGCTCAATTAAAATAAACCTTTGGAAGATGAAGAGATGGCTCAGTGGTTAAGAGTACTGGCTACTCTTAAAAGAGGACCTGGTTCATTCTCAGCACCCACATGACAGACTATAATCACCTGTGACTCCAGGTCCAGGGGATCTGACTTAGTTTCTGGTCTCCTTAGTCACTGGCCATATATAGTGCACAGATATATAAGCAGGCGAACACACATCTTTTTAAAAAGATAAAATAAACAAACTTTAGAAGCTGCTGTGCTACTGTATATCTATACTCCCAACACCTGGAAGGTAGGAGGATCAGAAGTTCAAAGCTTCCCCTGGCCACATAAGATTCTCACTCAAAACAAACAAAAGAGACACAATTAGCAAGCAAAGACACAAATTTGAGTTTAACATCAGTTTCTGATCTTCATGTTATTTTGTGGCTGGGATTTATTCCTATTTGTCTATCAGTGTGTGTGTGTGTGTGTGTGTGTGTGTGTGTGTGTGTGTCCACGAGATGCTAGGTGTGAGTGTCTATGAGATGCTTGGAGAGCAGAGCAGGCCTCAGGGCCATCCTCTTCCAGCACTTCCCACCTATTTCTTAATGGTGATTCTTCTCAAAGTAAAATAAAATTACATCCTTTCCCCCTTTCCCTTTCCTCCCTCCAACCCCTCCCATCTATCCCTCTTGCTCTCTTCATGGTATTTTTTCTTTGTGTGTGGTTTTTTATATACACACACATATACAGCCTGCTCAGTCAATAGACTCTGACTTGGCCATGTATGATTTCAAGGCTAACCCTTGGTGTTGGATAACCAACTGGGGACTCTTCCCAGGGATCCACCTGCATTTTTTTATGTAGCAAATAATTTATTGACCCATTGTGTTTATTTTTAAAGTAATTGCAGGCACACATGTACAGAGGACAGAGGATTTGAGACTTAGTTCTCTTCTTCCACAGTGTGGGTCTTGGGGATTAAACTCAGTTCATCAGCCTTGACAGCACACACTTTACTTACTGAACCATCTGGCCAGTCAGTCTGTCTGTCTCTCCTTCCACCATATAGGTCTCAAGGATTGAATTCAGATCCTCAGGCTTAGCAGCACATGCTTTTCCTGGATGAACTATCTCTAGAGCCTATTCTCCATCTACTTCTGTGAGATAAAGTCTCTCCCTGAATCTGGTTGAATATGAGTTTAGCCAGGCTAGAACCCAGCAAACCTCAAGGATCTTCCTATCTGTTACCCTTAGAGCTGGGTAATTTCAGGGATACCTGGGTTGGTGCTGGTGCTGGGATCCATCTGGCCTCTGGATTACAAAGCAAATAGTCTCAACCACTGAGCTACCTCCCTATCACCACTGTGTTTATTTTTGAAACAGGTTCCTGTGTAATTCAGGATGGCCTTGACTACCTTACGTACCCTTATGTAGGCCTTGAGTTCCTAATCCTTCTGCCTCTACATTTCAAGGGCTGAGATTATAGGCAAATGCCACTATACCCAGCTTAATGCTGAGCTTTAGAATAACCTCCTGATGCATCAGAAGCAATTCTAGCATAAATAGCCATGCTTCCTTATCCAGACAGTGGAATGCATGGCTGCAGATGAAGGATCAGAGTGGAGTGGGTCTGTCTATTTCTACAGGTTGGTTCTAGAAACCAAAGTGTTTGTGTGAAGTTGTGCTAATTTCTTATCCTGAGCACAAGACAGCATAGAGGAAGGTACTCTGGGATGTCTGAGTCTGGCTGAGGCTCTGCCTTTTACTGACTGTAGTCTGAGGTAGGACTTAATGGGACTAGCCTCTATTTCCAGCAGTCAAGACACACTAAAATCATCTTCTTTGAAAATTCCTAATGGCCATATGGTACAAAGAAATGAAACATGTCTCTAAGCTGATGTGAAGAACATCTTCTAAAGAGAAAATAAATTTTTGAACTTGAAAGTAAAACTTTAGAATAACTTCCAGTTTTGAATAAAATGTGTCCAGAGTTTCTGCCATAGTTCTTCAATAGAAAATTACACATTGTTACACATTAAGCTTTTTCTAATACTTTGTTACTCCACTCACTTTTGTTTCACTGAATACTGAATCCAGGGTCTAGTGTATTCTAGGCAAGTAGGTACTCAACCATAGAGCTACATACATACCTTCAATTCTTATTCATTTTCTTAATTCTATATTTATTTTTATATGTACCCAGAGCTTTGAGCATGCTAGGCTAGGGCTTTACCACTGAGCTACATCCCTGGCCCTCATTTTTTTCTTCTCTTTTTAATATAGGGTCTCACATAGTCCAGCTGGCCTCGAACTGACTACATTAACTGAGGCTGCCCTTGCCATCTTGATCTTTCTGGGATTACAAGTGTCTACCTAAACCACCACATACACATCTTCATTTTTCATTGTTTTGTTGTTTGTTTTTTGATACTGGGTCTCATTATGGAGCTCTGGCTTCCTGGAACTCATTACCTAGACTAGGTTGGCCCCAGATTCACACAGGCCCACATACCTCTGTCTGCTAGGATTAAATATGTTTGCCACTACACCAGCTACACCTTGGTTTTTGTGATGCTGAGGAATAAACCCAAGGTACAACAGGTATACCCTCTACCAACTGAGCTACATCTGAGCCTCCTTGACTCACTGGCCAGGCAGTGGAAGCACCTGCCTTTAATCCCAGTACTCAGGAGGCAGAGGCAGGAGGATCTCTGTGAGTCTGAGGCCAACTTGGTCTACAAAGTGAATTCCAGGAAAACCAAGGCTACACAGGAAAACTGTGTCTCAAAACAAAACAAAACAAAACAAAAACAACAAAACCCAAACCAGACCAAAAAACTGTTTTGGAAACAATGATGTCTAATTGTCTTCAGCAGAAAGACAATTAGTTGAGGAAATGTTTTTAAAAGTTATTTCCAAAATGGATTATAGTTTTATTTAGTAAGTCTCATATTTTATGAACCAAGGAAACTTTTATATCTATGAATCAAGGTGGGCTGGGTGTGATGGTCGCATCTGTAAGTCTCAGTTCAGGACCACATTGGAGGCTGATGGTAAAAGTAGCCTGTAAACTAGACTGTCTCTTCTGACTTCCCGTGCAGTGCTGTGCATATGCGTGTATGTGTGCATGTATGTATGCATGTATCTTAGTGTAGTATGCAGGCAGTCAAAGACTTACATGACACTGACCTTTGGCAATATACTTCAGAATACACTAGAGGAAAATCAATCAATGTCTTCAAATCACTTGCTCAGTCCTAATTCTCTGTGGCCTGTAAGTGTCTAGGCTTTAGTGGAATCCAAGACTGATTTCAACTGTAAAGTGGCAGGGGCAGTGGTCTCAAACAACTTTAATCCCAGAACAAGGGAGGCAGAGGCAGGCAGATTTCTGAGTTTGAGGCCAGCCTGGTCTACAGAGTGAGTTCCAGGACAGCCAGGGCTATACAAAGAAAACCCGTCTCAAAAACATACAAACAAACAACCCCCGCCAAAAAAAACCCACAACTGTAAAGTGGCAAATAGACTGTATATTTAGTTACACACAAGACACAACTTAAGACAGAAATCCTAGAAATAATGAATACAGTGCCCTGTTGTGGTGAAATTGGCAATCCTTAAAAGGGAGATTAAATAAAGGATTCCACTGTATTTAAAAATGCTAGGGGCTGGAAAGATGGCTCAATGGTTAAGAGCACCAACTGCTCTTCCGAAAGTCCTTAGTTCAATTCCCAGCAACCACATGGTGGCTCACAACCATCCATAATGAATCTGACTCTCTCTTCTGGAGTATCTGAAGACAGCTACAGTGTACTTACAGATAATAAATAAATAAATCTTTAAAAAAAATTCTAAAGATAATACTCTATTTTCCTTTACTCTGTAGGAATTTATTCTCTTAAAATAAAGGGGATTAAGGAGAGGAATAGCTGGACCAAAAAATGTTTATCTAATTTTCTCTTTGAAACTCTTCCTCTAAATCTATGATTTTCCTAATACAATGCCTGACATGAGAGCCTAGGGAAACATTGACAGGCAGAAAGATAAACAAGCTCAATGTGTCCAGTGAGAAAGGAGAGGACTCCAGCAGTTAAATCTGAGGTGGGAGGGGCAGGGGCAGTGCCCACAAACATGCTGTGTGGTGAAGCTGGGAGTGACTGCACATGACACTAAATAAGGAAAATTCATGCCTTACTTTCTTACTTTGGGTTACACCAGTACAACAATACACAAGTGTTTTCCCAACTTAGTGACCATATGTAATTAATTTGCAAAATGGTGAATTCCTAAAGTTTTAAGTGCTGGAGCTCAAGTCTAGGGCTAGATAAATATTGTACATATGAGGTTATGGCCTGACCCTTTGAACTCCTAGTTGTTCACATAGTATTTGTGAAATTATAAATACTCTCCCCTCATCAATCCATAGGGTTCTTTTTAAATAACATTACTTCTGATCCTCTGGGATTACAAATTATATAAAGCAGGTCCAACTGCTGCTGTTGGGGATTGAACCCAGGGCTTAGCGTGTTGGGCAGGCACTTCACCAGCTGAGATATACTCCTACCCTAAAAGGAACTTTCAGCAGGAACATTTTGGTTTTTTATCAAGAAGGATAATGATCCATTCAAGCTGGATAAGAATATAGTTCCCTCTTTGGCCTCGCTGGTAGAAGCAAGATGATGAAAGGAACGTCATCCTTTGGAAAGCGCCGCAATAAGACACACACGCTGTGCCGCCACTGTGGCTCCAAGGCCTACCACCTTCAGAAGTCGATCTGTGGCAAATGTGGCTGCCCTGCCAAGCGCAAGAGAAAGTATAACTGGAGTGCCAAGGCTAAGAGACCAAACACTACCGGGACTGGTCGAATGAGGCACCTATGGAGTGCCAAGGCTAAGAGACCAAACACTACCGGGACTGGTCGGATGAGGCACCTAAAGATTGTCTATCGCAGATTCAGACATGGATTCCGTGAAGGAACAATGCCTAAAACCGAGAGGGCAGCTGTTGCAGCATCCAGTTCATCTTGAGGATTTCAAACAGTCATAAAATAAATGTTCTGGTTTCAAAAAAAAAAAAAAAAGAATGTAGTTCCACTTCACAGGAATAAAACACCTACTTGGAGGAGAATAAAAATATTAGAACTCAGGGGGCGGTGATGGCACACACCTTTAATCCCAGCACTTGGAAGGCAGAGGCAGGCGGATTTCTGAGTTTGAGGCCAGCCTGGTCTACAGAGTGAGTTCCAGGACAGCCAGGGCTACACAGAGAAACCCTGTCTTGAAAAAAAAAATTAGAACTCAGGCCCCAGTCCCTTACCAGTCCTCCAAAAGACATGGGCTAAATGCCCAAAGTCTATTTTGAGGGAGGTGTACATCTTTTAGCCTATTACAAAAAGATAAAGTTACAAACATGCAACTATTCAAATACTTCAATCTAATTCTTTTACCAGTAAAAATTAGTTCATCATGTAGACAACTTTTCTCTTGCTTGAGCCGAATGATCTCTTCTCGTTGTTCATTGTTTTCTGTTGTCTTCTCATTTAGATCCTCTTCACAGACAGAAGGAAGAAAAATCCTCAAGTAAATACCAGCCTGCTAGGAAACACAGACACTACACAAGCTCCATCTCCTCAGTAGCTCCTGAGGACTCTGATGGGTCTACAGTCAAGCCACGCCGGCCACTCACTATCTCTGGCCTATAACCCAAGGGACACCAAGCAATCTTTAAAAATAAAAACTCCTTGTGTCATTTCTTGGTAAAGAGTCCTCCCCACTGTACTCAGGATGAACCCCAAATTCCTTACTGTAACAGCAAGGGCCACAGTGACATCACCTTCCCTGCTCCCTACCATCACACCCCCTTTTCTCAGTTCCTTGGCTGGCTCTGGGATAAAGAAGAAATGATTTGGGTTTTGTTCTCCATTCTTGGTGAAGAGCTTCTAAGTCTCTTGGAATTGAGGCTGCACTCTGAGAGAACCCAGCTCTGCATACAGAGCCACTCCTCTGCAGCAAAGTGCCTCCCCGAGCTTCCTTAATCTTCCAACCAATGACAGAGGCTGCTCAGGAGGCTGTGAAAACCCTAATTTACCACCAGTCCAGTTGGTTAGTAAGAAGTATGTGAGCCTCCCACGGATTTGGGACTGGTGTCTTAATGGGTATAGTCTCATGGGACATGAACCTGTGGGATCTGTCACTAACTCCAGATCCCATCAAAAGCACCAAACTGAATTGTCTGTGCACCCAACTCATAAAGGAAACATGGAGTTCCTCTTTCCAAGAAAGAAACAAATGAACAAACCCAGACTGTCCCCACTTAAAATCCATTCTAGGCTGTCTGCGTTTGTTCTTCCTGTTTCCTGCCTAGAAGGTTCTCAGTCAGGTTCTGGCTAGTTCTCCCTACACTCCAGTCATGACTCAGATGCTAACTTCAGATTAACTTTCTCAGTCAACTGGACTAAACAAGTTTCTCTCCCGTGCTCTATTCTACTTCCCATTACCCCACTTTAAATAAGGCTGGAAGGGTGGCTCAGCAATTAGAGCACTGACTGCTCTTCCAGAGCTCCTGAGGTCAATTCCCAGCAACCACATGGTGGCTCACAACCATCTGTAATCAGATCTGACGTCCTCTTCTGGTATGTCTGAAGATACCATACATAAAATAAACATATATCTTTTTTTAAAAAAATAAGTCTAGGTTAATCAAGTACTCATAATATACAAGTATTGACACAACAGACTTATACTTGAACATCTTACTTGGTCCATGCACACATTCAATAAACACTGATGAACCACAGTGTTCAACCTACTGTTAGTGCCGTGCTGACCCAAAGACAAAGAGTCACAATCTGCCCCCAGTACTGTCATGAAGCATATGAAACGATAGCTTTAGTTGGCATTTTAAATGGAGACAGGACTTGAGACCACTGGTGAAATCATGGTAAGCCCAAGATTGTAAAAAAGCTTTGCCATTTACATTAAATTGGTCAAGATAAAAATTTCAGATTTAGCCAGGCAGTGGTGGCGCATGCCTTTAATCCCAGCACTTGGGAGGCAGGGGCAGGCAGGTTTCTGAGTTCGAGGCCAGCCTGGTCTACAGAGTG
>NW_022196905.1:117673889-117680534 GCF_008632895.1 Mastomys coucha | reverse complement strand
ATTTAGGGAGTGTGGTTGAGACAGGATCACATATAGTCTAGGCTGGGCTTTGAAATCTCTGTGTAGTAGAGGATGACTTTGAACTAATGATCCTCTGTCTAGCTTGTAAGTGCGGGTACCTGTTCTACTATACCTGGCTCAATCTCAGAACCTCTTAGTTAAAACAGTTTAGTCTGAGAATAGACAGCAATCCTCTCCACATTCTGCTCATGTTTGAAGCAAATCTGGTCTGATGAGAAGCCTGGCTAGGTCTAGGCTAAAACAACCAACTTATTTGGACCAACTCTAGTGACTGGAGTTTAACAACTGCTGCACTTAAATTGCTGTTGTTCATTACACAGCATGTATCAGCAACAGCTACCTGATACAGACAAGTGAATTGAAGCAGGATCCTTTTAAAAATATGATTCAGGGTTAGGGATTTTGTAAGTATAAGGTCCCGGGTTCAGTCCTCAGATCTAAAAAAAAAGATGCAGTTTAACCACAATTTTGTTATCTTATATCGCAAAATGTTTAGCATTAATTCTATATAAATGAAAAAGACATCGAATGTTAGGATCTATAGACAAGAATACATCCCTCTCAAGTATAAAACTAAGGGAACTCAGACAAAGAAGTAAATTCCAGAGACAATGCACTATCTTAAATTGTCATTTCCTTACCTTTCAGTTTATTGACTTCAATCCTAAGTGCCTTCAATTTTTGCTTATAATCTTGCTTTTCTTTCACAACACAAGTCTCTGCCATCTTAGCATCACGTAAAGCATGCTCTAACAACTTAAATTTACCCGAACAATCTGAAATGTGATTAACTGCCTCAATAATATCTTTGTCCTAAAAACCAAGGGGAAAACAGTTAGGCCATATTTTAAATTCCAACTAATCAGTAAGGTCGTTGTGCTGCATTGTGCAGTGAGTTCATTTCTTAACACCTTTCGGGTTAACTCAGTTGCTGTAACCCTATGCTGGCACCAAGTGACAAAATAGTCAGCAGACACAGAAAGAAATTCTTATCTGACTATGGCACTGTAATAGCCATTTTAGTTTAGTCGGCTGGCTTCTGAACCTATGTGCTCTCATGACATCTTACTCTCTCTTGAAAAGTTGAAAATCAGATAATTTTTTTAGACAGGCTCTTTTTACATAGCTTTGGATGTCCTGGAAGTCGCTATAAAGACTGGACTAGCCTCAAACTCACAGAAATCTACCTACCTCTGCTTCCTAGTGCTGAGATTATAGGCATGCACCACCACATCCAGCAAGAATCACACAATTTGATAGCTAAGCTACACTGATCAGCAAGTGAGTTGGCAGCTCTAAGATGGGGATATTATTCCCTGGATCACAGAGAAGTCCTGTGAGGCCCATATTCCCACCTACTTTCAGCTTGTTAAAAGGATAGACAGGGGGCTGGAGAGATGGCTCAGCAGTTAAGAGCACTGACTGCTCTTCCAAAGGTCCTGAGTTCAAATCCCAGCAACCACATGGTGGCTCACAACCATCTGTAATGGGATCTGACGCCCTCTTCTGGTGTGTCTGAAGACAGCTACAGTGAACTTACATATAATAAATAAATAAATCTTTAAAAAAAAAAAGGATAGACAGACTCTTAGGACGTCATTCAACTGTGTTAGAAGCTTTTGTGGTTGAAGCTGTATGAAATTATAAAAATGGCATCTGCTTGCTGAAAAGCAATTCTAACCGTAATTAGATAGAGCAAGAAGTGGCTGGAGAGGAAGCTTATGGGAGAGCACTTGCCTAGCTTGTGTGAGGTCCCAGGCTCAAGCTCTAGTGTCAGGGACACTTGCTGACATACCATGATTAACAAGTGTGCCTTCCTGAGCAGCCCTAGCACTAGAGCAGCACCTAACAAAAGACAGACGAAAACCCTTATAAACTCAGTGGCTTATAGAGGGTTGGGGCAAACGACGTAGTAGCCACTGGAAGACCGGCACACATCTGGAATCTCAGCATTCTGGAGGCTGAGAGAATCAATGAGTCCTAGGCTAGCCCAGACTACATTACAAGTTTCAGGCCAGCAGACAAAATAAAACAAAATCAAAACCACTGGAAGGATTAAAAATGTACCTCAGTGGTAGAGTATTTACCTAGCATGCAAAAGGCCCTTGGTTCAGCCCCTAGCACCATAAATAAGCAAATTTGTTTTATTAAACAAAACAATAACCCAAACAACAAAAGTTTGTGACTAGATCAGTTTAAAAATAATAAGCGCCAGGCAATGGTGGTGCATGCCTTTAATCCCAGCACTTGGGAGGCAGAGGCAGACGAATTTGTGAGTTCGAGGCCAGCCTGGTCTACAGCGTGAGTTCCAGGACAGCCAGGGCTATACAGAGAAACCCTGTCTCAAAAAAAAAAAAAAAAAAAAAAAAAAAACCAAAAAATAAAAATAAAAAATAAAACTAACAAGTATGTAAGCCATGCCAGCCTTAAAGAGGAGTTTAGGAGTTCCCTACTCCGTCTTTCTAAGTCTGTCCTGATGTGCATGTGCTTCTAGCAGAGTCTATTTTCCTCAAACCAGAACTCTGACTATGGGAGTTCTGCATCTTTATGAATGCACTGTCCTAAATGGAGGAAGCATCTTCATTAGTCCTCAAATTCTGCCAGCGCTGTGGTGGCAACTATTTTAACTAAACCTAATTCTACAAATTTTAGCATTTTCTCTTTAATTTTCAGAAAGCTTGCTCATGATCATGTCCCAACGTTAATGTCAGGAAGTCAATGGCACACATCTGCAAATGTCCCAACTACACCAACATCATCCCCCTGCTTAGCAACTGCCAAAGGCACATGAGGCAGAGGAGTACACTCTCTCTCTCTCTTTCTGAGGAATCCATGCTTCATATTCTACCAGTGTTTGACAGCTTCCAGTTTTCCTCTTTTTTGTTTGTTTGTTTGCTTTTTCAAGACAGAGTTTCTGTGTAGCCCTGGCTATTCTGGAGCTCCACCTGTAGACCAGGCTGGCCTTGAACTCACAGAGGTCCACCTGCCTCAGTCTCCAGAATGCTGGCATTAAAGGCTTGCACTACCACTATCCAGCTTCCTCCTGTTTTAATAAAAGGCTAGCAAGCATCTAATGGCCAGTATCTTCAGGAGAACTACTGCAGATACCTGGAAAGATTCACTGAGACTAAGTCAGAGGCTGTGGGAACATTGTATAAAGCTGCTCCTCTCATCTCTGAGAGCAGAGGGTGAAATGAGCAGCACTGCAACTGTGTCTCTGGGCTGCTAAGCACTCAGGGAAGGATGGCGTGTGTGGGTGAGCTCTGTAAGCTGCAGAGTACTCTCAAGTGGATGTAAGGCATTTCAATTACCTTTAGCTTTATCATGGTAGTGAGAGCCTGCTCTCTAGCTTGCAATTGTCCTACCTGAGCAGAGAGGTCCACTAACGTGCTGCTGAGATTTTCATTTCTAGCCTACAAGAGAACACCAGAGAAAACACAACTTGAGTCTGTTAACCCATTGTGCTACCAACCACAATCAACACTCACTTCTCTGTTTTTTTTTTTTTTAATCTGTCATTTTTCAGGAACAGTGTGGGTGAAGTAACAAGTATCAAAGAGGAATGCAAATACCTATTCCTCTGTTAGCTCTAGCTTCCTCTCCATACTTAGCAGTTGTTCTAACTTGTACTGATTTATATAGGTTATGTTTATCAACATTTCTAAGTAAACTCATTTTGTTTTAATTAATACACAAATAAAACATCACAAGCTTCCTTAAAAAGGAAGCCACTCATTTCTAGATAGGGTTTGTCTGTGTAGTCCTGGCTGTGCTGGAACTCCTGCTGTAGACCAGGTTGGCTTCTAATTCACAGAAATCTGCCTGCCTCTACCTCCCCGGTGCTGATGTTAGAAGCGTGCCCCGCCACTCCTGGCTGCATATCTTTTTTAACATCTAGGCTAAAAATCTTTACACTGGGTTTGGCTCAATATGCCAATATACATTTGCCCAAATCTTACAGAAAGTAAAATACAAAAGGTGAGCCATTACATAAACTGGTCTTGATGTAATGTAAAGGATGAGTCCACATGCATTCACCAGTTACGATGAATAGACTGCTATGATACAGTGCCTCAGGAGTGGGGTGCCATGTGTGTGGGTACAGCAGACATGGGAATTCTCAATTTTGCTGTGACCCTAAAACTGCTCTAAAATATAAAGTTTAGCTGAGCATAGCAGCACACACTATAACTATGACATTCAGGAGGCCAAGACAGAAGGGTTGAAAGTCTTGAGAACAGCGTAAGCTACATAGTCTACAGAAACGAAAGAAGGAAGGGAGGGAGGGGAGGAGGGGGGAGGGAAGGAAGGAAGGGAGGAAGGCAGAAAGAAAGAAAGCCTGAAAACCCAATTTTGCCAGTTCACTCAGACGTGTTCCTAGCTTTGGTATGGGTGTGTCTATCGTACCCAACAAAGCCTTAGGTTAACTCAGTCCTTGAGAGGCTGAGCCTGGAGGACTGCCACCTCAGCACTAGCTAGAGGAGACTTAGGAAACATGTTTCAAAATAAAAATTAAAAAATAAAAAAAGCTCTGGGAATGTAAAGCATTTGCAGCATCATCAAGGCCCTGGTTTAATCTCCACTGCAGGAGAAGGAGAGGGAAAAGGATGGGAGGCAGAGACGGGAAGGATGAGAGAAGAGAAGGGAAGTGGAGGGGAGGGACTCAGAATCTGGAAACCCATATTTGAAGCTACCAAAACTTGAAGATTCTTATTTTAGACTTTGAGAAAGGTTTTCTGAAATAAACCATTGTTGTTGAAATGGACAATGCTTCTAAAGCAGGTAGCAAAACCCTTTATGTTTATGGATGGATGAAACTTCATCCCAGCACAGAGCAATGCTGTGCAGCTGTGCAGGAAGCAGGGAGAACACAGAACTAAGATGGACAGGACACACACACTTCATGCCTCCATTCCATCCACATACATCTGCTTTTAATGATGACATTTGAAGTTAATTTTTCTGTAAATGAAACCCAGAATTCGGGCTAATAAAGTTCATCAAAAATTCAAACCAACCTCAAGGTCCTCCGAGAGGAGGGTAGAATGTGTGGCCTTTTGAGCCATCTCCTGAAGCTGGTGCTGCGTCTTCTGAAGAGCTGTCTGACATTCTGTTTGATTGGATTCAAGGGTTTTGACCTTCTTCATGAGTGACTTGATTATGTCAGTTCTTTTATGCAGCTCACCTGAGGGAAAGTTCAGTCACTGTGTCTGTACTGAGATATGATAGGCAGCATTTTCAAAATCAGTGATTATGAAATAAAGGTCTGATGAACATTTTAAAAACATTTTACTGTGAAATGTACAATGTCATATTTATTCCGGAAATAAACACTGGCACCAACCAGAAGTCACCTTCTGAAACATAATCTCTGTTCATTTCCACTTTCCAGACACTGCCAGGTCTTAGAATAATCACTTCCTTGATGCCCATCCACTCCCCGTGCTAAGGATGGTAGGCCAGGTACCTGCCTACCACTGAGCTATACTCCAGGCCAACATCCTTGCTTTTCACTGTTATTGTTCTCCTACCTCTCTCTGCATCCACCCCCAAAGTATAATCTGACCCATATACAAACAGAATTGTACTCAGGAGTTAGTTAGGCTCTTCCCTTGTAAGACCCTGAGGGCCACCAAAGCTGTAACCTGTGTTTATCACTCATGCTGCCACCTGACAGCAGCATCTGCTCTGCTTTGATGATTATCTAGGTCGTGCCCACTTTGCAGCTGTTAAATAGTGCTGCTCTGAATATCCTCTGATATGTATCTTGGGGCATTTCTGCTTTGCTGCTCAAAATATGGTCCTTAAACCTGCAGCACTAGTATCACTGGGGATACTGCTAGGAGTGCAGAGTCCTAATCCAGGCACAGCAGTGCTTATCTCCCAGCACCCCAGCACTAGGTCAGTGAAAACAGTAAGATTAGGGGTTCAAGATCATCCTTTGCTACAAAGAAAGTCCAAAACCAGCCTAAACAGCAGAAAATTCAATCTCAAAATTTAAAAATTAATAAAAGACAAAATGCTGAATAAATGACTCAGTAGTTAAGAGCTTATTTTGCTCTTACTGAGGACTCAAGTTTGATTCCTAGTACCTGCACTCTGTGGCTCACAACTGCCTTTAACTCCAGCTCCAGAGGATCAGACTCTGTCATCAGGACCCTCAGACATCAGTACTAACCCATGTGCACATATCCACACACCCTACACAATAACAATAAAGGCTGGAGAAGTAGCTCAGTGGATAAGAGCACTTATTGCTTTTACAGACTTAAGAAAGACTGGTTCTGAATATTCACATGGCAGCTCACAGTTCCCTGTATTTCCAGTTCCGGGTGATCCAACATCCTCTCCTGACCTCTGAGGAAACCAGACACATATATGGTGCAGGCATATACATACATATATACATACATACATACATACATACATACATACATACATGCAAAGCATTTACACACATAAAATAAAAATAATAAATGCCAGTCCAGTCTACAAAGTGAATTCCAGGACAGCCAGGGCTACACAGAGAAATCTTGTCTCAAAAACAAAAAGAAGAAGAAGAAGAAGAAAAAGGAGGAGGAGGAAGACAAGGACGAGGAGAAGAAGAAGAAGAAGAAGAAGAAG
>NW_022196905.1:117670078-117671700 GCF_008632895.1 Mastomys coucha | reverse complement strand
TTTTGCTTTTCCAGACAAGGTTTCTCAGTGTAGCCCTGGCTGTCCTGGAACTCACTCTGTAGACTCAGAAATCCACCTGCCTCTGCCTCCCAAGTACTGGGATTGAAGGAATGTGCCACCACCACCTGGCAGGCTTAATGTGCGTTTGGGGCTGTTTCAGTTCAGGGCAGTTCCTAATCTTATTTTTTTTTAAAGATTTATTTATTATTATAAATAAGTACTCTGTAGTTGTCTTCAGACACCAGAAGAAGGTGGCAGATCTCATTACAGATGGTTGTAAGCCATCATGTGGTTGCTGGGATTTGAACTCCATACCTTTGGAAAAGCAGTCAGTGCTCTTAACTGTTGAGCCATCTCTCCAGCCCAACTGAACTACATTCTAAGCACCATTTTACATTATTTTGAAACTGTATTTAGGGGATGGAGGAATGGCTCAGGAATTCAGAGTGTTGCTCCTCTTCTAGAGGCCCAATTCCCAGGATAATGGCTCCTAAGCATTTGTAACACCATCCCAGAGGATTCATCACCCTTTTCTGGCCTCCTCTGTCACTGTGGTGCCCAGACATACACACACTCATACACATAAAATAGTTTTTAAAAATTAGTTATTCATTCATGCTATAGTCACGAGGCTGTGTGCGCGCCAAGGCTTGTGTGTCATAAAACTCAACAGATAACTTGTGTGAGTCAACTCTCTCCCGACTCTGTAGGTACTTAGGGACTGGACTCAGGCTCTTAGGCTTAGCAGCCAGCACCTTTATGTGCTAAGCCACCATGCCACCCTCCTCTGTTTTAAAACAGCATCGGGGTGACTCGGGGCTTTGAGCATTCCCTAGCACTGAACTCCACCCACAGCTGTCATCCATGTTAACACTGTGTTTAGCTGCAGCTCTGGCCAGCACTTCTTACATTTGAGTATTGTGCCTCTCTTGAGTCTGTACATCAAGGTGACTGTTTATAAAGTCCTCCCACCTCCGCCAGGACAGAACTCCCTGCCATCAGGAGCTGTGCTCTTCACCGTCTCCGTATGCACTTTCTCATGAGCCCTCTTACCATGTCAGCACACAGGCACATGCACAGGAGCAGCACCTGTTTCTAACCTTCTAATTTGCTGCAGCGTTCCTCCAAGGTCAACACTTTCTGCCGATCCTCTTCCCATGAAAGAAGTTGTCTCTGATGCACTGCAACCATATCATTGAGCTCTTTATCTCGATCTTTCAGTTCTCCAATGAGCAACTGAAGCTCCTTCCGCTGCTTTTCAATAGTGGAATTCTCAACTTCTGATCCGATGTTCTAAACATGGAGGGTGGTTTTGAATCAAGATAAACCCAACACCACACATCAGCCACAATACATTTTCCAATTATATTCTTTTGTGGCCATCTCTGAATTGTAAAATTAAGTTTTATGCTCTTTTAAGAATACATCAAGTTATATCTGTTTAAAGCAAGTTCAAGCCTATCACACAGTCTGCTTCTATCATCTTCCATCATACAATACACAGTTCTTCAAGAGCAGGACCACTTCCAAAGCTTCTGGCTAACCCAATACACTCAGCCCTGCCCTTCCCCTGCCCTTCCCCTACCCTTCCCCTGCCCTTCCCCTACCCTTCCCCTGCCCTT
>NW_022196905.1:117640914-117669856 GCF_008632895.1 Mastomys coucha | reverse complement strand
CCCCTGCCCTTCCCCTGCCCTTCCCCTGCCCTTTCCCTGCCCTTTGCTGTCAGTCTTCGTCTTCTGGTCAACAATGCTCTGCCTGTGTGTGTGTACTCTAGCGCATGCACTGCCCACGTGCACACACTTCCTGCTGCCTTTGTGTGTACGTGCTGGAACTCAGACATGGAGCATTGATGAGCGTGTGATCTAACTACTGAGTTAATCCCCAATCCTTGGCCTAGAATATTGGAGAAATCAAGGAAAGGTAAACGTGAAATAATTGTTTTTAAACAATATTATAGTCAACTCTTATCAAAGAATGGGAATTTTAATCTCTAAGAAAATAATTAAGCTAGATGTGGTGGTACAACTCTTTAGTCCAGCACTCTAGAGGTGGAGGTAGGTGGATCTCTATGAGTTCAAGGCCAGTCTAGTCTATACATCAAGTTCCAAGCCAGCTGGAACTACATAGTTAGACTCTATGGCAGTAGCAAAGCAAAAATATAAATTAACTAATTAAATTCTAAATATTAACACATACATTTCTGAAATACATTCAATCTGTGAAGCGGAACTTAGTATTTTTTAAAAGATTTATTTATTTATTATGGATAGTGTTCTGCCTGCATGTATGCCTGCCCATAGGCCAGAAAATGGCACCAGAACTCATTATAGATGATTACGAGGCACCATGTGGTTGCTGGAAACTGAACCCAGGACTTCTGGAAGAGTAGTGCTCTTAACCTCATCATCAGAAATTTAATATTGTTGCTTGTCATACTCAACATATATAATTAAAGACAAGGACAAAGAGGATCCAGAGGACATAGGTCTGATTCTTAGCACCCACACAGCAGCTTCAGACTGTCTGTACCTCTAGTTCCAGGGGATCTGATGCTCTCTTTTGGCCTCCTTGAGCACCAGACACACATACATGGTGTATAGACACATGCAGGCAAAACACCCACACATATAAAAGAAAAAATAAATCTTAAAAAGGGTGGGAGGGTTTGGTATATAAAAGTGCTTGCCTTACGGCCTGGCAACATGAGGTCAATGCTCCCAACCCAGGTAAAACTTGGAGGGAAAGAACTTAACAACTCCACAAAGCTATCCTCAGGCTTCCACATGTACACATGTGCTACACTCACATATACACGTCATATACACACACATAATTTAAACAATAGGCCAGGCATGGTGGTGCTTATCAAGACAAAAATTACCTATTCTTGGTTATTATCATTTTGTTGTTATTGTTGTTTTATTTTTGAGAGTGTTAGAAAAGCCCTGATTGTCCTAGAACTTGTTCTGTTGACCAAGCTGGCCTTGAACTCAAGAGATCTGTCTGCCATTGTCTCCCAAGGGCTGGGATTAAAGACATATACCACCACCATGGGCTGTGACTAACCATTTTAAAGTGCAGTGTATGTCAGGTCCTAACAACCTGTTCTGGAGTTGGCCACTTAATGGTTATATAACCTTAAGTTACTGGGCATCTCTCAATCTTAGTTTCTTTACCTGTAAAATGGTAACAGCAGTATTCTTATAAAATGCTCTATTGCTGAGTAATACCTACAGTATTTTAAAATTATTAATAATTTTGTGTAGGTGCTTTACTGCATGTTCATCTGTGTGTCACTTGCATGCTTGGTGCTGTGGAGGTCAGATGTTGCTATCAGAGCTGCTGACATCTGTGGGTCACCATATGGGTACTGGGAATCAAACCTAGGTTTTTTGGAAGAGCAACCAGTTCTCTTAGCCAACTACTGAACTCTCTAACCTCCATAACCTTTTTTAAAAAAAAATTTTTTTTTTTGAGACTTAGTCTCACTAAACTGCCTTGCCTCTGGGCTCACTCTGAGGCCTTGACATTTCTAGCCTCGAAAGTAGCTGGGATTACAGACCAATAGTATTGTAAGTGCCTGGCATATAGTAATCACTCAACATTAGCTACTATTATTACTATTATTATTATTACACTTAGACAGGGCCTTGCTATGCAGCCCTTTCCGTCTTGCAAGCTGGCCTTGAACTCACAGAAATCACTGTCTTTACTTCCCAAGCACCTTCTTTTTTTTTTTCTTTTTTGGTTTTTCGAGACAGGGTTTCTCTGTGTAGCTCTGACTATCCTGGAACTTACTCTGTAGACCAGGCTGGCCTCGAACTCATAAATCCACCTGCCTCTGCCTCCCAAGCGCTGGGATTAAAGGCGTGCGCCACCACACCTAGCTTAATACACGTGTATGTGTGCAGGTAAGAGAACTTTCAGGAGCTGTTTTCCCTCCTTGTGCCATATGGACGAGGGATAGAACACAAATCAGGCCAGCTTCATGAACCCACTGAGCCATCTCACTGGCCTAGTATTAGCTACTATTAAGTTCTATTATAAACCATATGGTACAGAATTACGTTGTTTTTTTGTGTAGGAAAGGTGTGGATTGAACTTGCCTCACGCATGCTAGACAACTCTACCACCAAGTGAAGCCTGGCCCAAATTTAAAAGACAATATTTAACGTTGGGATGTGAAGGCGCGCGGTCAGTCTCAGAACTCAGGAGGCGGGGCAGGAAAGGGGCGTGAGAGTGAGGCCAGCATGGTCTACCCAGGGGGGTGAAGGGCGCTGCAAGTTCCTAGGGCAGCCATGTATATGATAACAGCGTTCTGAAAAAGATTTATAGATAATGATCTACAATTACTTACTAGCACCTAAATACACAAAAGAACTTGGAATTCCAAGTCACAAGACCTGAATTCCAGTCTACAGGAATGGCAGCAGGCGGGCATGGAGCTCAGCGGAGGTAAAGCAGGTAATAAAAGCAAGCATACAAATTGTTCCTGGCACCCTACACTGACACATAATTGCAAACCTTGGACACATTCACTTTCCAGGCTGTCAAGGAGAAGTTAAGTCCGTCCACGCGCTAGGCTACTGTTAAATACACGAGGGAGGGCAAGGCCCCTGCCAACGTTCAACAGCGGCGCCCGGTGCTCGCGCCTCCTCGCCGGGTCCCAGCTAGGTCCCAGCGGCCTCTCCGCTCCCTCTCCTGGGGCAGCGGCGCTCACCTGGCGCCGGTATAAGATCGCCGAAGGGTTCATGGGTGATGCCCCCGCCCCCAGAGAGAGTTGGTGCCAGGGGCGTGCCAGCTCAGAAACGCCAGAGGTGCATGGCCGCAGCGGCGTGGGCAAAGGCACAGCCCTGGACGCCGCGCCCTCAGAGCTACGCATGCGCACCCAAACCGCCCGGCCGCGCTAGGGCGTCGCGCGCGCGCGCAGGTCTCGCGAGACTTGCGCCCGTGCACGCGGCTCGAGGACTTAAACCCCGCATTCCCACGCTGGGAGGCTTCCGCGGGTCAAAGGTCCTCCGGAGCGTCGCCGCGGGAAAGACGAAGTGAATTAGAAGCCGTTTCTAGGTCCCAGTGGCCATGGTTGCCTTGGTCTCTCTGGCTTCCCTTAACTGGACTAGAGGGTCTGCTGTTTGCCTCCCTCTGGATATTTAGTCTCAAGAGCCGGGCTAGGCTCTCAGAAGTACTGGTTAAACAAGATCACTGGAGACACCAGTCAATCTATCATCTATCTGCTCTCAATAGTGATGAGAACCGTGGCATTCTGTTATCACATTTACCACATTACAGCTGGATCCCGCGGCTGGGGTGGAAAGATGGAGACTAGGGGGTCTCTGGGACTCATTTCCGTGTGTTTGTGCATTCCTGCATCCGTGCTCAGTTGAGAGGGCAACTTCCAGTCTCTCTGGAAGGCCTTCCATCACCTTTGAGGCAGGTCCACCACTTATGCCAGAACATCCAGCCATTCTGCCTGGTTCCCAGCTTTAGGATTGCAGATGCACACAACAAACGAGCGATTTTCATCCAGGCCTGACCACCGGAGAGTTATCCTAGGAGTCCACAGTGGAAGGAGAGAATTCAAAGTTGCACGCGAACACACACTCACACCAAAATAATAAATGAAGAAACTTAAAATTATATGTCATCATCAGGAAGCAAACGCGTTACCACATAAGTACACACCTAATAAAAATATAACAAACTTAAATAACAACTAGCCAGGCGTTGGTCACACCTTAAATCCCAGCACCTGGGAGTCAGAGTTTCTAGTTCAAGGCTAGCCTGGTCTACAGAGTAAGTTCCAAGACAGCCAGGGGCACACTGAGAAACCCTGCCTCAAAAAACAAGATTGTGACGATTAGACAATTAGAATTAAAGTCAATCTTTAAACTATGGGGTATGTTAAATTTCAAGTGAAAGCAAAAAAGTCACATTATCAATAAGGGCAATTTTAAATCTTCATTTTCTAGCAGTAACATCTGCTGATGATAAGGATAAGGACTGAAAGTGCATTTTTTCAACAACTGTTTTAGGAGTAGAGATATCGGTTAACAGTGCTTGCTCCTCTAGCAAAGGGCCCCAAGTGTCATTCCCAGCATGCAAGCAGGCAGCTCACAACTACCTTTAACTCCAGCTACAGGAGCCCCTAACAGGTTCTTCTAGCTTCTGTGGGCATCGTACCCAAAGAAGGCATAGTCTGTGGACACTGAAGTGTCTTTTCCATGAATGCTTAGGGTGTAGTACCTACACGGGGAATCATACAGCACCAAGAAAATACCATCAGAACACATGCTGGAATATCCAGTGCACTTGCTTTGCCAAATGTTCCTACTTAGCAAAATTCAGTTAGTGAAGAATTTAATTTTTAACTTCGAATCTTTATTACACATTTTTTTCTAAGACTTTAAAACAGACAAAAAGCACCCTTTCATTCAAGGAAGGATGCTCTTGCAAGATGATTTCATGGGCTCTACATTCTTGAAGGAATCTTTAACACCTTGTGTTTGTGACACTACAAACACAGTAGGTAAGCACTTCTACTGCCTAGCTACATACATTCCCAAACCTAAGGCAATTTAAAAGATAAAAGACTTTCACACGCAACACCTGATTTTCAAAGTTCAAGTTCACCCAATTCATTCACTAAAATGACTAGGTTCTCCATAAGTTAGTTTAATTGCTACTTCCCAAACTATAGACTGAAAACAGAAAGATGCCGTTTTTAATTGGTTAGAATTTAACCCCCACAGTCTATAGCCAGAATAAGAATTTCTAGCTTTGCTCCTAACAATAAGAATGAATGTCTAAAACAAATTTGCAATCTGACCCTAGTCAACATCACCAAACAGGTTCCTAATATTCTTAGAAAAGGCATTTTCAGATATATTGTACTGGTTCTAAGGCTGGGTTCTAAGGCTTTTAACACACTTCACCAAGTAATCTCCAAATGGCTTGAGCAAACCTACGGGCCCTGTGTTGTTACATCAACAAAGTGGACTTTTGTTAATGAAGGATCTAATCCAATTAAAAGTCCATTAGATTCTCACCAACCAAGGAGACACACTTCTAGTAAGAAAAAGAAATACAAGTTCTTTTGAAAAGTTTGCTCGGCTTTCTGCTAGTAAGCTAACCTAACAGATACACTTCCCACAAAAAGTGGCAGTGTTTGCCCACCACGCACAAGGCTCTGGGTACCACTGACAACACTGAGTGGAGGTACAATCTATAGTGTTTTTCTAAAATGAAAAGTTAAAAAAAGAAAAAAAATCAGTACCAAATGACCAAAATGTTTTATTTGACTAAATTCAGATTCATGCATAAGCATGACAGTCTCTCTCTTTCTCACTTTTCAGACTTTGGCAATTAAAAAACAAAACAAAATAAAACCAACCAACCAACCAACCAACCAAGCAGCCTTGTACAGAACAGTGAGGACGCCAAGGACGAGGAGTCTACAGCTTTACTGTAGGATATATATACACACATATGTACATATGTATATATTTCTGAAAGGCCTCTCCTCCGCTGGCCGTGTCAACTCTCAGGTCACAGTCAGAAGCATATGACTTCAGAATCACTTCTTCACTTCTCCAAGGTCTTCAATGCTGTCATCATCTACCTATAAGACACAGGTAAAGAACTTCATGAATTGTGGCATAAATTAAGAAAGAAAGAAAGAGACTTGCTTTAAAACCCTGCATCTATTGGTACATGCATCCTGTGCACTTACCTCTGGCCACTTTTCCTGAATGACATCGATTATGTCGTCTGTGAAGTCTCCCTGAATGATGATCTCATCCTCCCCTGTTACTGAGGCACCGCAGGAGAATTTTTGAGCAAAAAATCTTTGTGCTTCTTTGAGATCAATTTCTGTTTCGGTTTGTTTGTTTTAAAAAAGAAAGGGCGAGAGCATAATTGGAATCATAAAACAAAAGTATTTCTTCATTTTGAAATTTCATCTATATTTTAAAACAATGTAACACATAGTATTAATGAACCCTTTCTGCCCCAGGAGTAACTAAAACTACCATAGGCAGAATTCTCAACATGTATTTTCTTTTTCTAAACATTTATTTATTTATTTATTTATTTATTAAGTACACTGTAGCTGTCTTCAGACACACCAGAAGAGGGCATCAGATCTCAT
Organism: Mastomys coucha; assembly: GCF_008632895.1. Taxonomy (NCBI): domain Eukaryota; kingdom Metazoa; phylum Chordata; class Mammalia; order Rodentia; family Muridae; genus Mastomys; species Mastomys coucha. The sequence continues at coordinate 117,663,383 of NW_022196905.1, read as the reverse complement.
TACAGATGGTTTTAAGCCACCATGTGGTTGCTGGGATTTGAACTCAGGGCCTCTGGAACTGCTGAGCCTTCTCTCCAGCCCTTTTAACAGGTATTTTCAAGGTCATATACTCTCAGTACATAAAAGAGTATCCTCCACACTATTCCACCACACAGTAAGACCAAAATGGCTGGGTATGGTAACTCACACCTTTAATCCCAACACTCAGAAGGCAGAGGCAGAAGGATCTCTGGGTTATAGGCAAGCCTGATCTACAAAGTGAGTTCAGGATATCCAGTGACACCTAGAAAGACCATATTTAAAAAAAAAAAATCCAGGAGCATATGACTTCCAAGCATCACATTCATCATGCTTAATTAAGCTCTTTACAGTAGAAAAACAGAGAACCAAACCTTTATATTTAAGTCCAGATGCCTTGAACCTGCATTCCTCCCTGGTATGTGCCATCTCAACAATTTAAATCTAGCATATGAAGGGCTTTGAACAAACCTTCACACCATTACCTACCTTCCTTCACCTCTACTGTCAAATCCTAGAGATGGGCTAGTTTTCAAACCTCTCAAAAAAAGACTGGTAGAGAAATAGGAGCAGTCCTGGGCAATATTAAATTCTATCTACCATTCCACACTCTGTGCAAATATCCAAGCAATAATCCCTTGAGAGCTGGGCACTGGTACATACCTGCGACCACAGATACTTAAGAAGCTAAGAAGTAGTTTGAGGTCAGCCAAGGCAACATAGCAAGATAGCATCTCAAAAACAAAAACCAAGCAAAAATACCAAAAAGGGGGAGGGGAAGGTGCTAGTGTTTTCTACAGAAGATTTTAAATGTTAATTTTAAAATTAGCTAGAAATGCGAGATCCAGGGCCAGAGATTAGATGAGTAGGAAGAGTCCTTGCCTAGGACTCTTTTACGAGGCCCTCACTTCAATCTCCAGCAGTGGCCTACATAAACTAGGCAGGGTGGTACTCTCCTAGAAAACAGGACTTGGGGGTGGAAGCAGGAGGATCAAGGACATCCTTCATAACTCGCAGAGCCAGCCTGAGGCATTGGCATTTCACTCAGTCCTTTTTTCTTGTTTTTTGTTGCTGTTGGTTTTTGAGGCAAGGTTTCACTATGAAGCCCTGGCTGCTCTAGAACTCCTTATACAGACCAGATTGGCATATGCCTGCTTCTGCCTCCTGAGTACTGGAATTAAAGGGATGTACCATCATACCTGGCAACCCTACCTTGAAGGTACAACAGGACCTTACAGCAACAACAACAGAAAACAAAACTAAACGTGCTCAACATGGCACGTGCTTTTAATCCCCAACACTTAAAAAATAAGGTGGGTGGACTGCCTGAACTAGACAGCAAGATACAGGTTAGCCTGGGCTACAGAGCAAGATCTTGTCTAAACAAACTTTTTAGAACAAGGGCCAGAAAGACAGATTGCTCAGTGGTTAAGAGCACTGGCTGCTTCTGTAGAAGCTCTGGGTCCAATTCCAAGCACCCACATGGTGGCCCCCAACTGTCTGTAACTCTAGTTCCAGAGAACCTGGCACCCTCTCACACCAGGCAGACACATGGTGCACAGGCATGCATGTAGGTGAAACACCCATACATATAAAATAAAACAAAACAAAACAAAACAAAACAAACAAAAATGGGGAGAAATGCAACACCTCCTTTGGCATCCCTTTGGCATCTAGAGCTGTCTGGAAGCTGGGGATGTAGCCTCTCCAAAACCACAAAGACAAGCATGCAGCAGAAGTGTGGTATTTCAAGATACAGACAGACTTCAGCTTAGACATCTAAGCTGCTATATTCTGAGGCTGAAAACAAAGAAACAAACTCAACTCACCAAAAGTTGCAAGGCCACACACTCTTGTCACATATTTCTTCTTTGCTCTGGGAATTTTGGCTATCGTGACCTTCTGTGGTACTGTCTTCTTCTTCTGTTTTATTTGACCTCTTCCACCTTCATTAAGAAAGAAAACATTCAATTCCTTCTTCAGAGTTATAAAACACTACACAATACTGAGTCTTCTGCTTTGCTTTTAAGTTCTTTTCTAATACAAAATTACCCAAGCTACGTATCCAATAAACATTTACCAACTGGTACCTACTATGTGCTGGGCACTGCACTAAGGACACAGGCTGCAAAGATAAACAGGACACAGTTCCCACCCCACCCCCAGACTCAAGTCTATTAAAATGACAGGTGGTGGGGGTGTTTACCAGACATGGTGGTGCAGGCCTGTAGTATCAGCAGCACTGAGTTCAAGTCCAGCCTGGCTTACTTAGTAAGACCATGTCTTACAGGCCTGTGGATTTGTTAGCAAGTAAAGGTGTCTGCTGTCAAGCCTGATGACCTGAGTTCAAACCCCAGAACCCATGTGCTATAAGGAGAGAACTGGTTCCTGCAAACTGTCCTCTGACACCCACACATGTATATCACCTTCTACATACAATAAATAGATACAGTTTTGGTTTTTTTCAAGATAGTGTTTCTCTGTATAGCCCAGGCTGTCCTGGAACTCAGAAATCCACCTGCCTCTGTCTCCTGAGTGCTGGGATTAAAAGTATGAGCCGACACCACACCCAACACAATAAATAAGTTAAAAAGAACAACAACAAACAGGAAACGTTTCTTCAAGTGACTTCTAAGGTGAATGTTAAAGAAGAGAGTATTCAGGTACAAGACACACATATATTCAGTCTAAGAGAAAGACATTATATCTAGGAAGCACACTGTCTTACTGGAGAATGCTTATGGATATGTAGCACAGGACGTCAGAAGTCATAAGGAACTGGAGCCAAGCTCAGGCGTGACTACATTGGGCAAAGCATAGCCATTGAAGAGAGGAAAAAATGAAAGACTGACACTTGTGGGGATCATGTTGGCTGTAGTGTGAAGGGGGGGGTCCTATCAGAGTAAGGTGAAAAGAGAGGCAAATACATTTTTTGCATTCTCTCCAGCAGAAAGTCATCAAAATAGAAACCCAATATGGCATCCGTAACAGCTGCTAGTCACAGAGTTAAGAGCAGGAGAAACAGAAAGGGCAGGTTTTAGGACTATTAAAGAGAACTGAGCCCAGCACAGCTTTTGGATTTCCAGATTAGATGACAAGACAATTGTGCTACCTCGCCAAAAAGGGGGCAATAAAGAATCAGTTTAACTTTGGAAGTGCTTCATGTATCTGTGGGGATCATGCACATTTCCAGCTTGACATGTGCCAGGTGCAGAGATACAGATTTAGGAATCACAAAATATATGCTGTAGCAGAAGTTAGAGATATGACAGACGCATCCTGGGAGACTGAGCAGAATGAGGGCCTGGGAAGTAATATTTAAGGGACATCTGGAAGAAAAGAGGTTTACATAGACAGACAAACCAGAGAAATTCACACTTCAGAAAGGTTCATGTGTTCTTCCTACTCAGTCTTCCTACCAAGACACTGGTGACTTTTACAATAGTTTCAGTAAGGTTAAATAAAGTCAGGCTGGAATAGCAGTGAGTGACGGGTATGGGGTGGAATTAGAGTCCCTTTAGTACAGAGGTCTGACTGAGAACACAGAGAACAGTGAAGAAAAGGGAGCAATAGACTCTTGGTAGAGATCTCTCTTGAAGTAGCATGCAGAAGGCCTTAGGTTCAATGCCCAGAACCAAGGGAAGATAGGGGAGAGCAAAATCTTTAAAATAGGCTGGAAAAATGGCTCAGGAGTTAAGTACACTTGATGCTTCTAAGATGATCCCAGGTTTGGTTCCCGGTGCCCACATGACTATTAACAACCCCTTGTAACTCTAGCTCCAGAGTGTGACTCCTACTGTCTATCTTCCACAGGCAAAATACCCATTCATATAAAATAAAAATAAATCGTAAAAAAGAAAAGGGCTCATTTTAGTCACAAAACAGTGAGGAAGAGGTGGACAGGGGATGGGTGCTCCAGCCCAAAGACTGTTTTAGAGAGGAAAGAGTTTAGTGTCAAAAACATTTCAACAGAAAGGAACCTTCAGCAGGCTGGTTATATTTTAAATGCACATAGGGGAAAACATGCATGTATTCTGAATAAATTTTGTTTCTCCTTTTAAGGCAGGATACATACATATCCCTGGCTGTCCTGGAACTTACTGAGATCATTCACCTTCGTTTCCCAAGTGTTGAGATTAAAGGTGTCCTACCATGACTAGCTAGTTTTGCTTTTCTTGAGACTAGAGTCTCTATGTAGCTGAGCTGGCCCTGAATTCCCAGCAGTGCTCCAGCCTTGGTCTCTCCAATACTAACGTTTAGAGCACGAGCCCCCATGCCTGGTTTCCGCCAACAAGATGTGCTTCCCTCAGCTCACAGCCTACCTTCTATAAAGGGAAGGAGTATTTGCATAAGTCAGAACTGGGTGTAGGCCTTACCTCTTTTCTGTTTTTTCTTCTCCTCTTCTTCCCCTACTGGTCCTTGGCCTTCAGTAATTCCAGTTTCTTGTTTGGGTGAATTTTCTGGATAGAATAATGAAATGGAAGAGCATGAACATCATTTTATACTAATTTTTTTTTGTTTTTTGTTTTTTGTTTTTCGAGACAGAGTTTTTCTGTATAGCCCTGGCTGTCCTGTAACTCACTCTGTAGACCAGACTGGCCTTGAATTCAGAAATCCGCCTGCTTCTGCCTCCCAAGTGCTGGCATTAAAGGCATGCGTCGCCACTGCCCAGCCCATAGTGTACATCTTATGGTAGACAACGGTGGCAGAAAAATCATCAGTCTCAAATTGATACAAGAGCCTGCCAAGGATTCCTTAGATCGTTTGCTTCCTCTAGTAAGGGCAAAACTGCCCAGCTATTTTTCCAACTACATTCTCAGCAAGAATTACAGCACCACTAACAGCCTCACATTTTATGTTACAAATGCTGATGCACTCATATGGCAAGCTCCGAAGATACACACCATCACCAAATGAGTATCTTATGTCCTAGATCACTGCCACTGGTAAAGTTTTATTGTGGCACCTTATATCGACTCCCCTCTGAGGCACTGGGACTGCTGCCCACATCCTTCTCCCTGAGTGCCCTAAGAGCAGTTAGGGTGACCTCTGAGAGGAGGGAAGGAGAAATTAGGACGTAGGCAGATTCTGTGGTAGGCATACAGAAGGGGAGAGAGGCTATGGGCTGGGTAATAAAGGCGGCAAATTTCCAAGATGGCCAGCTTCCTCCTTGCCCTCCAGATGTAAGATGAAAGCCCAGCAACTTAAAACAAAGGCTTTGTAGACTTTGTTTCCTACTAGAAGCTGGTGCTGCTGCTGGACTGGCTCAGGACATGCCTCACAGTAGTTCTGGGCCAGCCAACCATCTTGCTTTCTTCAAACTGACCAACCCAAAATTAGGCGAGCAAACAGTCCTCGCTCTGTACTGCTGAGGTCATTTTTTTTTTCTGTGTGTCTACTGCATTTATGGGTTTCCTCCCATCTCCCTCCAAAAAACTCTTCTTCAACTGCCAGAAGGAAAAAAACAACAAACAAACACACATACAAATACAAAGTTCAAGGACATCCTCAGCTGCATAGCAAGTTTGAGGACAGCCTGGTCTACGTGAGATCTATCTTGAAACAAAACAACACAGGACTGTTGAGATGGCTCAATGGATAAGGCATTTGCTTCAAAGCTCAACAACGTGAGTTTGTTCTCTGGAACCTGCATGGTGGACAGCACAGCTCCCACAAATTGTCCTCTAACCTACATACACAGACACACATTCAGACACACAAACACACACTCAGACACAACACTAAATGGTTTTTAAAATTCCTTTCTGAACAACCTCGTAAGTAAAGCCACTGATTAAAGTATCTAAAAGGCAAATGGCTCTACTACACTCTAACAAAACTGAACCTAAAGTACTACAGTAAGTGGTACCATCTGGCTAATTATTCTCCAAAAGGCCCAGTGCTAAAGGCTTAGCCCCAAGAAGGTATTCCTGCTTTAGGGGGTGGGGCATAGAAGGGTCTCATCAAGTCAGAAGCACCACGGTCTAGAAAGAGTTATTGGCGGCTTCAGCTAGAAGACAATGGGAGTCAGGCTCTTCCTTTTACTTCCCAGTCATGAATGACTCCTGCTGCCTTAGTACAAGTACAGAGCAACAGGGCCACAGCAAAGGACTGAGGTCTTTAAGATGAAACACGGGCAAAATTAGCCTTTTCTCTTTATGAGTTCCAGGACAGATGGGACTATATAATAAGACCTTCTTTCAAAAATCTAAAAATAAAACCCAAAACACCCCACAGGCCTCTGCCTCAGCCACTCAGGTAGTTGGATTACCTGATGTATCACTATGCCTAGCTCACAAATTATGATTCCTTTATAGCCACGTGGAAGAGAAGCAAAACACTTAGATCAAGAAAATTCCTTATGGGGCTACAGCAGTGGCTTAGCAAGTGTGGGCACTTGCTGCTCTTGCAGAGGAGCTATGTTTGACTACCAGCAGCTATGGTGGCTCACAGTGACCTGTAACTCCAGCTACAGTGGAACCTACACCCTCTTTTGGCCTCTACAGGCACTAGGCATACATGTTGTATACACATACATGCAAAGCAAAACATCTATGTACATAAAATGAAAATAAAATCTAAAAGTAATAATAAAAAAGGAAAACAGGGAAACATTCTTTTCTTTCTTCCTTTCTCTTTTTTTAAACATTTATTTATTTATTTATTTTGAGACAGGGTTTCTCTAAATTGCCCTGGCTATCCTGGAACTCACTCTGTAGACCAGGGTGGTCTCGAACTTATAAATCCACCTGCCTCTGCCTCTGTCTCCCAAGTGCTGGGATTAAAGGCATGCACCACCACTGCCCGGCTTTTTTAAAATATTTATAAAGTTCTGGCCAGCCAGAGTTATGGTTGAGATTGTCTCCAAAATAAAACAACCTGTATTGTTAAGATAGAAATGAAAATACAATATAAACAACTTGTTATTAACATGACAGCTGCAGTTAAGAACTGCAGGGATGCCGCGCAGTGGTGGTGCACGCCTTTAATCCCAGTACCTGGGAGGCAGAGGCAGTCGGATTTCTGAGTTCGAGGCCAGTCTGGTCTACAGAGTGAGTTCCAGGACAGCCAGGGCTACACAGAGAAACCCTGTCTCAAAAAACAAAACAAAACAAAAAACAAAACAAAAACAAACAAACAAAAAAAGAACTGCAGGGATATAACAGCAAGGACTCAATCTAAATGTCAATGTTCATAAAAGAAAACTAGTCTTGCAGCCAATTGGAAAGGAATTACATTTAGCCAGAAGCATGGCGGCATGTCCCTCTACCACATGATTTGGGAAGTGAGAGCAGGAGGATAAGGAGCTTGAGGCCGGTCTTGATATACAGTGACACATGGGCTACATAGACCCTGTCTCAAAAAGAAAAAGATGATCAATTCATTTATCATTAAAAGTACTTAAATTATAAAGCTCACTTGCTGCTCAACAAACAAAACAGCAGTCCATTCACAGTCCACATCTTCCTCAGAGACATGCCAGTTAGACACCTAACTTCAGACCAAGTGCTTCTCAGGATTCATCTTGAAGGCGTGCATCTCAATTTCCTGTGCAGCAGATGCACACGCATCGACCTTCCCAGCGTTGGAGTAGAAGCACTTTAGTAAAGGGACATCTAAGCCACTTCTTTCCTCTGCCTTATTCTCATCATCTTCAATTATTCCTTCCTCCTCCTCATTGCCATAAGTCTGGTCCTGAATGGTGTGCAGGACAGAGCTCTAGCAGCCACTCTTGCAGCAAGGACAGAGTAAAGGTGACAGCAATGTCAACGGCAGCTGAAGTCTGAGAAGCCTCTGCTGGTGGGGTAAGGCTTCCCTGGAGTCCCTTATGTCATGTCGGCCTGCTGACAGTCACCCTCCCTCACAGTGGTGGCATTCTCCTACTCTGTGTAAAATTGTTTGACTTTACTCTCCAGACAAGACAGCACTCACAGAATGAGCCTATCCCACTTATTTCATTGTCAGTTTAGAATCTTAACGCACTGCTCTTGTTAACATCTGGCCCTAGATGAGGCATGCTTCTCCTGCATCCCTCTCCAAGTCACAATCATGTCTAGGCAGGCGATGCTCAGAGGCTCAAGGGTTCTTTCCAAGAAGAATGACTAAGTAAGTGGCTATTACTCCGAAGGCCTTTGCAAAGACGAGGGTTTTTGCTTCATGGAAATAATATGAAAGCGAGCAGCAAACAGAGGGGCAACACGGGACGAACTGGAGTGGAATAGGCCTGTTTCCAGACTAGACTTTTTCTTGTTCTTGCTACCACCTTTATTTTACCAAGCTTATGAGTGGAGCTAAGAGATCTGTTCTCCTGTCTATTACACCTCAGTACCACCAATCCCACTGAGATACCTGCACCTAAGCCCTATATGCCCCTCTTTCTCACATCAATGTTCTGTTCAAAGCAGTTCTCTGGCTGGTTCTTACTGCCCTCCACCCACTGATGCCATTCTCAGTTCTTGTTGTTGTCACCATCACTGAATGAAATAAAGTGTCACTAAACCATTTGGTCTCCAACTCTCTCGTTATCCAGACTGGCCATGAATCTGCACAGCTGTCAGGTATGATCTTCTCACATCAGTCACTTGAGATTACAGGCCTGTACCCTACACCCAACTTTTCCAAGTATCTTTTTAGACTTATTCATATGTGTGAATGTGTGTGCATGTTTAGATTAGAGGACAACTGTATGGAGTTGGTTCTCTCCTTCCACCTTTAATGTAGACTCCAGAGAAAAACACAGGTTCCCAAGTTTATGCAGTAAGTAAGCACCTTTACCCCCCAGGTCATCTTGCTAGCCTGAAACAATTCTCGTTTCTCACTCCTGCTTACCACTGTCTGTATACTACCTTGTTTGTTTTCCTTTCAAGAATTCATCCCCAGCTGGGCAGTGGTGGCGCACACCTTTAATCCTAGCACTTGGGAGGCAGAAGCAGGCAGATTTCTGGGTTCAAAGCTAGCCTGGTCTACAGCGTGAGTTCCAGGACAGCTAGGGCTACACAGAGAAACCCTGTCTCGGAAAAAAACAAACAAACAAACAAAAAAAGAATTCATTCCCAATGATTTGTCCTCAGACCCTCAAATAGCATACAGCATATAAATGCTCTTAATAAATCTAAATATACCTAATTGTGGTGGTATATGCTAAGGCTACATAGTGAGATCCTGTTTCAAAAAAACAAACAAGAATGTGAATTTGCCCCTAAATCATTCACTATTATATCAGTTGATACAAAAGATCTATCTTATCTCACAATTTAAATATTTTTAAAGTTAACTGAGATTGGTGACATTTCACAATAACCTGTAAGAGGACTTTCATATCTTCTTCTTAGGACTAGGAATTAAACCAGGGCCCCGCACATACTAAGTAGGCACCCTACCTCAAAGCTACATCTACGAGTCTGTTTTCTTTAAAAGATGGGGTCTTTTAAATTAGCCAGCTGGCCTTGACATCACTGTCCAACCACAGCCTGCCATAAAACTGGGGCAGTTAGGCCTCCACCACTAGGTCCAGCTAAATTTTCTTTTTGTTGTTTTTGTTTTTAAGAATTATGTATATGAGTTCACTGTAGCTGTCTTCAGACACACCAGAAAAGGGCATCAGATCCATTTCAGATGGTTGTGAGCCACCATGTGGTTGCTGGGAATTGAACTCAGTGCTCTTAACTGCTGAGCCACCTCTTCAGCCCCCCTCAGCTAAACTTTCTTATGCTTAAAATGCCCACATGTATCTGTTCATACAATTCTAACTTAAAAACAAAACAATGTTCAAAAAAGGGAAAAAAGTTCATACCTACAGTAAGTTTTGCAAATTCATTTGGAAAATTCTTCTCTAGCCATTGTCTACATTTAGCAACATCAGGCATATATTCACAGTACTAGAAGAGAAGGAAAAGAACAATTAAATGAGAAATCATGTAATCAATACAATTTCATTAAAAATCATCCCATATACTCCCTACACTAGGAATAATTAACTACACACACTCTTTCTGTTTCACTATATAGCCAAGGAGGTCTCTAAATCCAAATCCTCTGGCTTGTGGAGTACTGGAATTATAGGTCATCATGCTCTGCCTCACCTGACTCATCCTCAGGAAATCTAAAATTCAAGTAGGAAATATCCAGTAAGAAATAAAAACCCAGTCGGGCGGTGGTGGCGCACGCCTTTAATCCCAGCACTTGGGAGGCAGAGGCAGGCAGATTTCTGAGTTCGAGGCCAACCGGGTCTACAGAGTGAGTTCCAGGACAGCCAGGGCTACACAGAGAAACCCTGTCTCGAAAAACCAAATAAATAAATAAATAGATAAATAAAAATAAAAACTCAGACCAGGACCTCCTCAGGACAGCTGTTTGCTTCTCCATCACACAGAAGGGTCACTGAAAAAGTGACAGCCAGGTGCACAGGCATACACGCCTGTAAGCCTAGCACTCAGGATCAGGCCAAGGATGTGAGGCAAAAGTCATAAACCACACAGTGAGGCCACCTAGTCTGAGAAACAAGAGGGAGGGTGGGGAGTCACCAATAAAAGCACAGCCCTCATTATTTTCCTGACTTGGGCACAGAGCTCGACTGAAGGAAAGCCGTATACAGTTACTACTCCTCATTCTTCCTCTACTCAAGCATGTAAGGCTTGGCTTTCAGGTTATTTTGCTTATATCAGCTGACTACTCATGAATTCCACACAAAAATCTAAAACCTATAGCCAAGAGATACTCAGCAGTTAAGAGTATTTATAGCTCTTGCACAGGACCTGGATTTAGGTTCTGGCACCCACAAGTCAGCTGTCAACCATCTGTAACTCCAGTTCCAGTCAATCCAATGCCTTCTTTGACCTAAGGGCACTACACACACACACACACACACACACACACACACACACAAATACACACAACTCATATAGACACATGCACATTAAAAAAACAAAACAAAAAACAAAACAAAAAAAACATCTTTTTTAAGAAAAAACAGCCAGGCTGGTAAGATGGCTCAGTGGGTAACAGCACTGACTGCTCTTCCGAAGGTCCTGAGTTCAAATCCCAGCATCCACATGGTGGCTCACAACCACCCATAATGAGATCTGACGCCCTCTTCTGGTGTGTCTGAAGACAGCAACAGTGTACTTATTTATAATAAATAAATCTTTGGGTCTGAGCGATGACTAGAGTGAGCAGAGGTCCTAAAAGTCAATCCCAACAACCAGATGAAGGCTCACAACTATCTGTACAGCTACAGTGTGTACTCATACATGAAAGAAATAAATCTTTAGAACAAACAAACAAACAAACAAAAAGAAAACCAGACATCTTTAGTCACAACTACTCAGGAGGCTGAGACAGGAGAATTGTTTGAAAGCATGAATTCAAGGATAATCTAGGCAACATACTAAGAGCCTCCGACATTCATTCATTTTTGGTTGAGATATAGTTTCGCTGTGTAGTCCTGATTGTCCTGGAACTTACTCTGTAGACCAGCTTGGCCTCAAACAAGAGATCCACTTGCCTTTGCCTCTGTCTCCTCAGTGCTGGGATTAAAGGCTTAAAGATATGCACCATCACACTTGGCTAAGACCCTAGTTAAAAAAAACAAGCAAGTAACAGAGTACATGTACAACTCAAAAGTCTAATTTATAATATAAAAAGTTATTCTGATCCAGGAACAGCAAGATGGCTCAGTGCATTCATGTGCTTGCCACCAAGCTTGCTTGACTTTGATTCCAGGAACCCACATAGGAGAGAACTGACTCCAAGTTGTCCTCGGACCTGCATAGGTGCACTATGTTACACACACACACACACACACACACACACACACACACACACACACGCACGCACACCTGCACACATACACCCCAAAATATTCTGATCCAAAGTTGTCTATAAAAAGTTAAACCCTATCAAATGATAGGAAATGAAAAACAACTTCTTAGATTACCTCTAACATCAAAAGTGATCTCATATGCAGAAAAAAAGAGAAACAAACCCACCAAGTAGGACTTACCTCTGTTGGTAATGAACAGACTAGAGATGGAGAGAAAAAAGACGTGAGAGGTTAGAGACATGGGAACACAAGCATCCTAACCACTTTCTAGCTGACTTCATTTTTCCCCTCTAGCTTTTCATCTGTATCCTTTTTAAAGTCACCTATGTGTTGCCACCTCTTCTATTTCTCTTTTTTTTTTTCTTTTTTCTTTTTTGGTTTTTTTGAGACAGGGTTTCTTTGTGTAGCCCTGGCTGTCCTGGAACTTACTCTGGAGACCAGGCTGGCCTAGAACTCAGAAATCCGCCTGCCTCTGCCTCCCAAGCGCTGGTATTAAAGGCGTGTGCCACCACTGCCCGGCCCCCTTCTACTCCTTACTCAAATATTCTAGGATTTTCCCTCTCTTAACACTCCAAGAATGCTACCTTCAAATGTCATGACCTTGCTACCTCAGCCCCTTGGGTGCTGAGGTTATGAGCATACACCAGCTTGTCTGCCTTCATCATTTTCTCTACCACTTACTTTTCAAATACTGCTCTGCAGATTTCTGAGGTAAAAGGTGCACCATTATTTCAAATGACAGTACTTGACATTTTGATCTAAGACAATTGTCATTTGATGTAATATCAAACTGTTTAGTATTTTCTAACTCATCTGTAAACTGTTAGTCTTTAGTTAAGATGAGCTTCCTCAAGACAATTGCGTATTATTCATTTCTCTGAATGAAACACAATGGCACAGAGCAGAAGCATAAAACGTGTCCTCTAACTCCTATCTTTCTCCAGGGGCTGGAAAGGTGGCACAGCACTTTAGCACACCTGTTGCTCTTGCAAGATGGGAGTTTAGTTCCCAGCACCTACATCAGTGGCTCACAACCATCTGTAACTCTAGCTCCAGGAGATCTGACGCCCTCTTCCAGCATCTGTGAGCTTCCGCGATGTGGCATAATGTGGCATAACATACATAGACTCATAAATAAAAATAGAAGAGACAGAGAGACAAGACAGAGACAGGGCCACATAACAGTACCGCCCAGGCTAGGCTGGAATTCCCAGTCTCAAATGATCTTGCCTCAGTCTCCTGAGTAGCTGGGACTAACACCATCCATATGTCACTGCGCCATTCTTCTAAACCACACTTAAATCTTACTATAGGCTGGTTGGTCACTAAGTTTGCATCCTCCAATTTTTATCATGCTGCCAGATGTGAAGCTACATGAGAACATAGCTTCTTTGCTCCAAAGCCGCTGGGCAGTGGTGGCGCACACCTTTAACCCCAGCACTTGGGAGGCAGATTTCTAAGTTCGAGGCCAGCCTGGGTACAGAGAGTTCCAGGACAGCCAGGGCTACACAGAGAACCCCTGTTTCGAAAAAACAAAACCTAAAAAACAAAATAAAAAGAGGCTGGAGAGATGGCTCAGCAGGTAAAGAGCACTGATTGCTCTTCCAAGGGTCCTGAATTCAAATCCCAGCAACCATATGGTAGCTCACAACCATCTGTAAAGAGATCTGACACCCTCTTCTGGAGTGTCTAAGACAGCTACAGTGTACTTACATATAATAAATAAATAAATCTTAAAAAAAAAAAAAAAACCTTCAGTGACCTACAAGAACCAAGTCTCTACACTTTGGTCCCAGACCCACTGTCTCAATTTTCTGCTTCTACTTCAAGCACACAGCAATCCCTACATATCTACATTCCCCATCCTTTCCTACCTCTTTTCCTGCTCTTTGGCCTGGCCTATCTGCTCTTCTGTCCCTGCTTGATTTCTACCTTCCCTCCAATTCCTACCAACTGTGCTCGCCTCTACAGTCTCCTCCAATTCTCCACATCTGGAAGAACCTCTCCCTTCCACAACACCTTTGTGACTGTCCCAGATGTGTACTTCTTGTCTCCCCCGTTACCAATTACGCCTGCATACCCCAAAGAGAACAGGCAGAGCCTTGCTGTTTTCCAATCCTTCCTAGAATTTAGCATAGCACCTTATCTAGATACCATGTCAATTATTGATTCACTATGTTACAGACTGCCATTGTAGTTGGGCAGTGGTGGTGCACACCTTTAATTCCAGGACTTGGGAGGCAGAGGCAGGTGGATTTCTGAGTTTGAGGCCAGCCTAGTCTACAGAGTAAGATCCAGGATAGCCAGGGCTACACAGAGAAATCTTGTCTCGAAAAACCAAAAAAAAAAAGGAACGCCATTGTACTTTCCTACCAAACTGGCTAATAAAGCCCATCATCATAACATGCTAGTATAGAGCTCCTTCCGTAGCCTCTGCCCTACAGGCCTGGTTTACTAAGTCTGGGGCCACAGAAAACACAGCATATCACTGACTCACATAGGCAATCAATAAAAACTGTTGTTTCACAGGAAATTATCATATAATACCTACGACCCAAGGCTGAACACAGAGCCCATTTGCTTGTCACCTCTTTACTGCACTCTTCAGAGACCCTTCTATTCCTCAACTTCTAATTGATAGTTGTAGCAGTATTACTTAACTCAGTGTTTTCTATTCCCTAAGTGATTCTCTCCTTCTACCATGTGGGTTCCAAGGACTGAACTCAGGCCGTCAGGCTTGGTAGCAATCTCCTTTACAAGTGAGCCCATTACTTCCAAGTGTTTCGTATACATGTAGATCTCACACTCCCTCCCTTAGTACCTGTAACACCAGTACAAACCCTAGGGAGGGAAATGAAAAAGCACACGATTCTCAAAAAGGCAAAGGACTGGGAACACAACAATCTGGCAGGTAAAGACACTTGCAGTCCACGCTAAGCCTAGACTGACTGAGTTCAATGTCTGCACTCCTCCACAGAGGGAGAGTTAACTCTCAAAAGTTGTCCTGAGCTCTACACTCACACATACACAAAATAAAAAACAACAAAAGATTAGAAACTGCTCATTAGTGAGAAAGAAATTAGGGTCACCTTAGAGGTGAGCTCAGTAGGCAGAACAAGATGATCAGAACTTCAAGGTCACTGTCATCTACATAGCAAGTTCAAGGACAGCCTGGGCTACACGACCTTTTTTCCCCCCTTAAATCAACAGAGGGTGGTGGTTCACACCTTTAATACCAGGAGTTGGGAAGCAGAGGCCAGCCTAGAGTACACCGAGTTCTTGGCCAAAGGATTCAATGCCTCCTTCTGGCTCTGTGATTGCCAGACACTCAAGTGGTGCATGGACAGACATACAGGCAAACACTCATTCATACACATTAAAAAGAAATCATAGATGGATAGATAGCAAGCAAGCAAGGCCTCAAACTCAGACATTGGCCTGCCTCTGCCTCTTGGGTGCTGGTACTAAAGGTGTGCTGAAGATGGGGGTTTACTCTGTAGCCCAAGCTGGCCTCAACCTTGCAACAACTTTCCTTTCTCTACTTCTCAAGTGCTGGAACTGCAGGCCTCAGCCACCATACCCTGCTTGATCTCTATTGTTTATTATGTATATACATAGGCAGATGTGCCATGGCCTACTTTCAGGAGTTGGTTCATTACTTCCACAATGTGGGTCCACTCAAGATTGTAAGACTCCACAGCAATCACTGTACCTGCTGAGCCATCTCAAAGGCACAACGGTTGTTGTTTTTTTTTAATTGAAACTTTTTCCATAAAATATGTTCTGATCACAATTCCCCTCCCTCAAGCCCAACAGTTCTTAACTGCATTTGGCAAACAAGCTTAAAGAACTATATTGAGGCCAGGCGGTGGTGGCGCACACCTTTAGTCCCAGCGCTTGGGAGGCAGAGGCAGGTGGATTTCTGAGTTCAAGGCCAGCCTGGTCTACAGAGTGAGTTCCAGGACAGGCAGGGCTATACAGAGAAACCCTGTCTCAAAAAAAAAACAAAAACAAAAAACAAAAAAACAACCCCCCCCAAAACCCAAAAAAATCATCTGTCTTAAGATGGTTTTGATTTTTTTTTTTTTGGTTTTGTTTCTTGTTTTTGAAACTGGGTCTTACTATGTGGCTTTGGCTGGCTTGGAACTTGCTTGTAGACCAGGCCAGCTTGCTTTTGTCTCCTGAATGCTGGGATTAAACATCTGCCACCATGCTGGGCTCATCTGCCTTAATATGTCCTCTTTTCTTCTCACCTTGTAAGCCACAAATATCTAAATCTTACAGAAATCAGGTAGCTTGCCTAGGGCCACATACCTAGGAAGTATTTAAATCAGAAAGCGTACTCTGTCCCATCACTTCTCATAACCAATATCATAACAAAACTCAATCAATTGTATGTAATTTCTTCCTTTCTACCTTCTGTCCCTTCCCTTCCTTTCAAGAGTTTTGAGACAAAGTTAACATAGCCCAGGCTGGCCTGGAACTTTGAGATCTTCCTGCCTAAGCTTCATGAATGCAGGGATTACAACGTGTGTTCCTTTACATCAAATTTAGAAAACAATTTGGTGGTCAGGCCTTTCAGCAAGCTTACCTGCTGAGCCACCCTGATGGCCTCCCTCAGGAAACTTGCAAACACGTCTTGCTTTGTCTTTCCTTTTCCTAAGCACCTCCCACTATCTCCCTTACAGCCTGTGCTTAGGATCTATACTAAAACTGTTTCTTGCATCTTCCTTGGGGAAACACTTAAGGGGAGCTGATGCTCATACATCAAAGGATCCAGAGGCTCAGGGGCCCAGGCTTGGGAGGCCACTATAACTTTCTCAGAGGCCTTGGCAGAAGTCTCTCAGGTCATGATAGGAGCCAGTGAGGCCATAGGAGTGAAAACCAAAGGCAAGGAGTGGATCCTTAACACCAACCTGAGCCACTTGGTGTTAAGGACATGAAGACCAAGTCTCTAGAGATCTTTTCTCCCTGCCCTTTATGGAATCAGACTCTCTCCTGGGGACACCCTTTAAGGATGAGTGCGGAGGCAGAAGCACACTCAGACTGGCCAGCAGACCAGATTCAAGGTGTTTACTGCTCCTGGGGACCACAACAGTCACACTGGTCTGAGAGGTAAGTGCTCCAAGGGTAGCCATTGCCATCCAAGGAGCTGCCATCTTGGCCAAGCTTTCTACCATCCTTACGCAGAGAGGTTACTAAGGGTACAAGAACTGCACACCCCACATAAAGTGGCAAGGTGCTGTAGCTTTGTGCTGCTTCATCTCATCTCCACTAAAAAGGCCATTGGCACCATCTTGGCTCCTATGTCCAGAAAGCTGGTGCCAGTGGCTAGCATTGATAATGACTGCTGCACTTCAGTCCAGACTACACAGCCACCTCATCAACTTCACCAAGGCCAGCTTTGATTCTACAGCTACCTGACCCTCTGGAAAGAGACCATGTTCATTAAAATCTCCTTATCAGGAGTTCACAGACTGTCTCCTGAAAACTCAAACCAGAATCTCCATGTAGAGGACCCAGGATTTAACCATGGCTACCACACAGGTTCTCTACAATAAAGTTAACCAAGCTTGTTTAAAAGAAGGGAAAAAAAAAAAAAAAAGCAAAGGGTGGAGGTTAAAGAGATGGCTCAGTGCTTAGGAGACCTTACTGTTCTTATAGAAAACCCAGGTTTGATTCCTAGCACCCACCTGGTGGCTCTAACTCCAGTTTCAAGGGATCCAACGCCCTCTTCTAACACCCTCAGGTTTCTTCACATATGTGGTACACATATATACACTCAAGTATACAGATAAACCCATTTTTAAAAAGTAGCTAGGCATGATGGTATAGACCTTCAATCCCTACACTCTGAGCAGAGACAGGTAGATACAAGTTCCAGGATGGCCAAGACTACAAAAATAACAACAACAATACAAAGAACAAGTGGATGATGATGAGAGACGGCGCCTAGCTTTCCTTGGTGATGGGGGGTGGGGAGGGAGGGAAAGCCTGTTCCTCACTAAACTCTAACTTCATTTTATTAAAAAGTCTAGGCAGGGCCAAGCAGTGGTGGTGCACTCAATCCCAGCATTCAAGAGGCAGAGGCAGGTGGATCTCTGAGTTTGAGGCCAGCCTGGTCCACAGAAGGAGTCCCAGGCTAGCCAGGGCTGCATAAAAAGGCTGTGTCTTTGGGGAAAAAAATCTGGAGATGCTTTAGTCTTATTTAATAGCCTTGCCCAGTGAGGCTCAGGATCCATGTAAAACCTGGACAGAGAGGCGAGAGGCTCCCCAACACTGGGGAGGCTGAGGCACACGGCCACCGTCCCAACACTGGGGAGGCCGAGAATCCATAGATAGTGCCTGTTAGCCTGCTAGTCCAGCTCATTAGTGCGTGCCAAATGCCGTGTGAGATCTTTCCTAAGAAATGACACAACGGAGTGAGTCAGGGACTCATCCAACACTAACTTCCAGCATCATATGTAAACACGTATACACACATAAAACCCAATCATGTTATTCAGACCAGACTTTCCCAAGACTGTCTGTCGTACTACACATCACTCTGACCTCATCTTCTCTATCTACTCTTTAATCAACACCCTCCCTGTGCTTTAAGAATTCAACGTTGCTCAAGGAGCTCATGGGATAAAGTCTGCCCAGGCCTCTGGAACCCCCCAGAATCCACACAGTATGCAGAACTGAGGCCCACGTGAGGTCCTCGACATCCATGCATGAATCATGGCACAAGTACACACAAGCACAAATGAAATTAAAATGTAAGGAGGCACAGATTCTAGTCGGCCATCAAACTCCCCACAGCCCCTCCTCACTCCAGTACTGGGACTGAACCTAGAAGCTTTGAACTTTCTGGACAAGTGCTGTGCCACTAAGCAACATCTCCAGGCCCTGCCTCTTCCTCCCAACACTTCACCTCCTTCAGGATTCCCTTCCTCAGCTCTTCCATTCTTCACCATCCCTTAAGACTCCGTATCTTCCTTAACAAAGGAACACCCATCAGGCTGGGATCATCTACTTGTATACCTCTATTCCAATTGGCCAATCAACTCCTCCAGGCCAGAAGGCAAGACCCAAATGACACACAGGAAAAGGAGGAGTAACTATTAGCCCATGGGTCCTCACTAGGCCCCCCATCTTCAACTAAGAACCTACCAAACCACAAAGATGGCTGGGGGAGGTCAACAGGACCAAATGTGAAACTATCAACATTAGGTATAAAATCAGTGAGCAAGTCATCCCAACACTTGCCTCCACAATAAAGGACCCGAAGAGGGTAATCCGCATCTAACTTGGCACTGTTCTTCGTATCGCCTTTGCAATCAGCCCCGCTGGATTCAGAAATGTCAGTAGCCATCTCACAAACCTGGGAACAAAAATGACACAAAAATGAACTTCACTATCTGGGTGCTCGACCCCGAAAACGTAGCATTGGGGGTGCAGTCTTAGCTTCCACTGTGTATCCCTGCATACCAAAGCTGTTTTGATTCTATTAAAAAAAGGACAGGAGTCTCATTAGATTCACTAATGATCAACTGGAGACTCGTCTACCTGCTCCACGGGTTTACAGGGAAGCAAGAATAAATGGGCCATGAAGGCTCAGAGCTGGGACAAGGGGCAAAAAGGGACGCCAAGGGGAAAAAGAGGAAGCGATGGGGGGAAATAGTTGGGGTAGGTGACTTCAATAGAGACGGGGCAGGTCTGAGAGCTGACATGGGAGGGATGTAAACTGCAGTTAAAGGCTACAGACATCTTGGCACGACAGGGGCGAGTCACTCGAGGTGCAAGGGGCGGCGACAGCAAAATACCCAAAGAGACCAAGCCAGGGACAAGGATGGGAATGCCAGAGGCTGGGGAGATGAAATCGGGCCAGGACTGGGAAAAGGACAGGTAGGAAGGCGGAGGCTCCAGGGAGATCCCGGGGACGCCACAGGAGGCCCCCCATGTGGGCGGGCGTGGAGCCGCTCGGCCCGGCCCCCTTCCTGCAAGGGAGCGCCTCCGCGGCCCTTAGCCGCTCCGCCAGCGCCTCCGAGCCGCAGCAGCGCGAGTGCTCGTTACCCAGCCGGTCGCACAGCCCCCGCCGCCTCCGCTCCCGCCAGCTGAAGCGACACATGCAACTCCTCTTCCCGGCCACAGCTGCCCGAAATCCGTCTGCTGGGCACGCTCGCGCGAGACAATGAGCCTTTATCGCGATATCCCGGCAGTCGCTAGGCGGATGTCGCGAGAGGCCTGCCTGCGTGCAGGCCGTGGATGGGCGGGGCGGAGGGGGAGGAGCATGCGCCCTGCGTGGAGCCGAGGTCGAAGAGGGGCTGGGTGGGGAGGAGGGAACGGGAGCGAGTTGCGACGAGGTGGGCGGCCGGTAGGGGGCGCTCGCTACCTGTGGGCGAGGACGAGCGAGCGGCTCGGGGTGTTCCTACGCAGTGGGGCGAGGACTAGACTGGCACAGAAGCGCTTGAGTCATAAGTGACTCCCTGTTAATGAGGTGGGCAGCCGTGCCCCAGTGTCTGGGTCGCATCCTAGAGTCCGACTAACCACTAGCCTGATGCATAAGTCACCCCTCGGCGGGGAGGTTGTGGCTGGATGAGACACTGGGTTTTATTTCATTACAATTTCCTAAATAGGAGTTACTCGTGCAAAGCTCATATTAATGACTGTTCGAATCTATATCATCAGGCTGACAACTATTTCCATATGCTCCTTTGTGCATATTTCGCCTTCTACGTGTTCTATACTGGAATTTTTCCATCCTGTCTCAGGATTTCTAGTTTTAACCACACACATCCTTGTCTAAATTTTGCTTCCTTGTTTTTTTTTTTGTTGTTGTTGTTGTTATTGTGGGGGTGGTTTTCTTTTTTTGTTTGTTTGTTTTTTTGTTTTTGTCTTTGTTTTTTCCGAGATAGGGTTTCTCTGTGTAGCCCTGGCTGTCCTGGATCTCACTCTGTAGACCAGGCTGGCCTCGAACTCAGAAATCTGCCTGCCTCTGCCTCCCAAGTGCTGGGATTAAAGGCCTTCACTACCTCAACCTGGCTGCTTCCTTGTTTTTATGACATCCCTTCATCTTCATACTCAGCCCAAGTTCCACTTGTGAAACAGAAATAACAAACCCTGGGACACTTTCAGAGCTCAGAAAGGGCCTGGCAGAAAGACCATAGCTCTTTTGCTTCACATCACCTGCATTAACAAAGCTACCCAACATATGGCCCCCCTCCCATAACTTTCTTTGGTACCAAGAATTGAACCCAGGGCTTTGTGAATGCTAGACAAGTGCTCTGCCTTGAGTTACAGGCCCAATCCTAAGCTCAGCACTTGGGAGACAGAGGCAGACCAATCTCTGAGTTCGACACCAACCTAGTCTACAAAGTTCAAAGTGGTTGGCCTGTAGCTCAGCCGTAGGGTATTTGCCTTGAACGTACAAGGCTCTGGGTTCAATTTACAGACTGGAAAAAAAAATCACACAGTAAAGATGTACCTTTTGCTCAGCATAGTGGTCTGTACCTTTAATCCCAACACTCAGGAGGCAGAGAGAGGTAGATTTCTAAGTTTGTGGCCAGCCTGATCTACAGAGCGAGTTCCAGGACAGCCAGAGCTACACAGAGAAACCCTCTCTATTAAAAAAAAAAAAAATACACACACACACACACATATATTTGATTTTTTTACCCAGACCTGGTGGCATAAGCCTGTAGTTTCAGCACTTAGACAGCTGAAACAGGAGGATTGCTGAATTTGAGATCACCCAAGGCTACACAGTAAGACCTATGTTAAAGAAAAAAGAAAAAAAAAAACAGAAAGAAAAAGCAAAAGCACACCATGATGCAGAACATGGAGCATGGCCAAGTTGGTAAGCATGAAGATCTCAATTAGATCCATGTCCAAAGCCAGGCATGGACACCATTGAGCTGGCTTAGTGAGCAGAGGGCCAGCCACACAACCTAGCGGCCTGCGAGTTTGGTCCTTGGAGCACACATAAAGGTGGGAGGAGAGAACCAGCTCCACAAAGTTGCCCTCTGACCTCCACATGTCTTCCAGGGCACTCCCCACCATATAAAACACAATAAACAACACTAACAAACATATGTAGAGCCAGATGTGGTGCTGCGTGTTAGGATCCCAGTGCTGCGGAGCTGGAGACGTGAAGATCCTAGGAGTTCACTGGGCAGTCAGCCTGCCTGTGCTGATTGGCGAGGTCCAGGCCAAAGAAGAGATCTTGTGTGTGTCAAAGGGATGACATTCAATGTTGCGCCCTGCCTATGCACGCATGTGTGTGCATGCGTGCTCACGTGCACAAACACATACATGCACACGCACACACACCACACACACACACCACACGTGAAAACACACACCACACACACCACACATGCACACACTGCACACACACATACACACACCACACACAATACACATACCACACACATACACATACCACACACACACACCACACATGCATACACACCACATACACATACACACACCACACATGCATACACACCACACACACATACACACACCACACACATGCATACACCACACACATACACACACCACACACATACACACACCACACACACACACACACACCACACACATACACACACCACACATGCACACACACACCACACACATACAC
>NW_022196905.1:117629882-117640700 GCF_008632895.1 Mastomys coucha | reverse complement strand
CACACACATACACACACCACACATACACACACACCACACACATACACACACCACACATGCACACACACACCACACACATACACACACCACACACATACACACACCACACATACACACACACCACACACATACACACACCACACATGCACACACACCACACACATACACACACCACACATGCACACACACACCACACACATACACACACCACACATGCACACACACACCGCACACATACACCACACATGCACACACACCACACACATGCACACACCACACGCATACACATATGAATAATGTACCTCTACTCATTAAAATAAAACATCAAAGTGCATAGCAATGAGTTGTTGACATCAGTCAATTTACTTGTTAACATTTTGAATATTTTATCTTATTTCATGGTGTTTTGTCTGTAGGTATGTCTGTGTGAGGGTGTTGAATTCACTGGAATTGGAGTTACAGACAGGTGTGAGCTGCCATGTGGGTGCTGTAAATTGAACCTGGGTCACTCTGGAAGAATAGCCAGTGCTCTTAACCACTGAGCCATCTCTTCAGCCCGCTTGGTAGCATTGTAATGGTACATAAGATAATTGTGCATGTGACAATGGAGGACTGTTAGACATAGATGCTATGATATGTGAGTACCTGCCTGGTGCTAGGTGCCTGAGATGTCAAGGTCTTCAAGCTTTTCTTTCTCACCTTTTCCTCCTGTGTTTTGTCCAGAAGGGGGTGCCATACAGACTGCGGTGCCAGCTTCCTGTTTCCTAGTTTCTAGGCTGGTGTTCAGCCAATGAGAGGCACCCATAGGAGCAGCCTTCTTTCACCCTGAGCAACACATCTAGCAGTAACTGTGGAGTCACGGAGTCACGTGTCTCCCTCACCTCACCCCTACCTCCTGCCTCCTTCTTCACTCTTAGGGATTCCACTGCCAGGAATTCTGTGATGCCCCACCCACTCTGAATCTAGCCCCTAGCGCAGGTCCACATGACCACCCTCACTCAACAGTTTCATCCCACAAGAAACCCTCTTTTGCTTTGCATGCTTACATGGTAGTTTTGGTTTTCAGCTGGACAGTTGGCACTAGAACTCAAATTTGTGTCTTATATCATAATAGATGGTCTGAGCGCTTAGGTACAGCAGGTGCCACTGAGCCATCTTTCTCTCAGAGACCCGAGGTTTTCCTCTCAGGTACAACCCCGGTCGGGGGTCTGGGGATTCACTTTAGTTGGTATCCTTGCCTAGCAGATAGAAAGCCCTGGGGTTCAAATCCTGGCACTGTACAAGCCAGGCACATCAGTATGCCCTGTGGTTCCAGCACCTGAGAGACAGAAGCAAGTGGCTCAGAAGTTCAAGGCTGGGCAGGCAGCCTCAAAAGGCAGAGGCAAAAGCAGGCATACTTCTGTGAGTTCAAGGCTATCCTATCCTGGTCTACATCATGAGTACTGGGACAGCCAGAGCTGCTTAGTGACACCCTGTTGCCAAAGAAGAAGAAAAAAAAAATCCTGACCGATCTGGTCCTAGTGTTCTCTTCCTTGCCACCCCCATCTTGTACTGTTTTTGGTGTTTCACAATTGCTTAATACTGATGCTAACAGAACTGGCTTCTGTCCACCGATATGCAAATGGGTCTCAGCTGGAAAAACTGGGTTTGATCCTCTGTGTAGCGTTGTCGGGTACTTTCTCACTTCTATTGAAATTCATCTCAGCCCTTCTGATGGGAAGTCTATATAGGGTTATAAATATAGTGTGTGCACACGCACACACATACATTGGTTTTCTTGGTTTTTTGTTTGTACTTTGGTGTATTTTGTATTTATTTATTTATTTATTTGTTGATTTTGTTGTTTTTGTTGTTTTTCAAGACAGGGTTTCTCTGTGTAGCCTGGTTGTCCTGGAACTCACTCTGTAGACCAGGCTGGTCTGGAACTCAGAAATCCACCTGCCTCTGCCTCCTAAGTACTGGGATTAAAGGCGTGCACTGCCGCCACCACTGCACTACCACCCAGCCCCAGATGGGTCTGCATTTGTTGATTTTTTTTTTTTAAGAATATATTTTTAATTGGGAATTCCCCTTACCCCAACACCTCTCAAATTTTATAAATTTTATATTTGTTCTCTCTCTCTCTCTCTCTCTCTCTCTCTCTCTCTCTCTCTCTCAAACAAACAAATCAAAACCACAAACAAAACATCAAATCGTGTTGATTCTGAACTTCAGACCTGCCCAGAAGTGTCACCAGGCATCTCTCCATTGAAGTGTAGAGGTTCAGTCTGGCTTTCTATTTTAATGCTAAGTGTAAACTTGCAAGACCTGGAGTCTGCATCTAGACCAAAGTGACCATACACATGGATCCTATGTGACCCTGCCCCCATGCTATTTCTGATTGGTAGGTGAAGATGCCAATAGCCAATAGTTGGGCTGAAGAAATATAGGTGGGGTTTAGGATTCCTGGGCTTGGGGTCAGAGGAGAGCCCTGAGGTGAGGAGAAGGTGAAAGAAGGAAGGAAGGGGAAGCTGCCTTGTGTTAGGTGGGCCTTAAGAATGTGGCCTTGAGGGCTGGCCAGTTGGAGTTAAGAGCAGTCCAGATAAAACACAGTAAGGAATAACTCAGGGTTACCAATAGGAGAGTAGATTCTAATAACATAAAGGATAGATATCCGCCCAGCTCTTGTGCTGTTTAAGGCTTATTGTAAATATAAAGGTTGTGTGTGTCTTTTATCCAGGAACTGAATGATCATAGGTGGGGTAGAAGCCCCCACCTATGGGATTGGGATTAATAATTTCAACAACATTGAAGGAAATTGACGTTCCTCTCCCAGCACCAATTAAATGCCAAGAACTCCTTAGCTGGGGTGGTGCTCGGTGCCCACCTCCCATCCTCTGTGCTTGAATTTTGTCTGCCTTGAGCTTGTCTACTTGGGCACTGTCACACTCTCTGTTAGTTTATATGTGTATCAGCCCTGTTGTATCTGGACAATGCTATTTCCTTGAAGTTAACACTACCTCTGGTTTTTGCACGTAGGTCCCTCAGTCTGGAGCAGAGGAACGTAATGAATGAGCCCATTTAGGGCTGAGCATTCTGAAGTCTCATTGTCTGCACGTTCTCCAGTTGTGGGTCTCTGTTGATTGCCGTCTACTGCAAGAAGCACCTTCTCCGATGAGTGCTGAACGATACACTGATCCATGTGCGTAGAATTAAGTCATAAGGAGTCATTTAATGGTTAAGTTCATTTATCAGGATAACAGTAGTAGGTTTTTGTTGTGTTTATTAAAAGATAAGGAGAGAAGGAATATGTTTTATGGATGTGTAGTCAGGTGTGGGGTAAGGGGGTGCCTCCACAGACCCATGCTGAGGCATCCCTTCCTCCTGAGGGACCAGCCACAGGATGGTATAGTATAGAATAGAGTTTATTTAGGGCATGGGGAGGGGGTTTGAGAGGGTAACAGAGAAAGGCAGAGAGAGAGAGTAGAGGAGTAGAAGCCGGCCATGAGCATGTGGAGAGGGAGGGAGGAGGGGAATGGGGAGAAAGGGAGGGAAGGAATGAGAGGACAGAGGGAGAGCAAGAAGGCAAGAGAGCAAGAGAGCTCGGAGGAGATAACCAGCCCCTTTTATAGTGAGTCAGGCATACCTGGCTGTTGCCAGGTAACTGTGGGGCGGAGCCTAGACAAGATGCTAACAGTTTTCCCCTAGGGTCCATGACATATCTAGCACAGGTTCTTGACCTCAGTGTGTCAAGCATGAGCTCCATTCACTGAGTGGACCTTCAGTCCAATCAAAGCGACCGGTTACTTCCATAACACTCAGGCCATGAGAGCACCCGTGCATACATACCTTGCCAGGCAGGTCAGTGTTGTAGCTTGCAGGGTTCATAGCTGAGTGGGACTGATAATTTCTCTTCTCTTCCAGTGGTATATATAGCCTATTTTGAGTGGTGCCATCCCTGGGCTGGTGGTCCCAAGTTCTATAGGAAAGCAGGCTGAGCAAGTCAGTAAACAGCACCCCTCCATGGCCTCTACACCAGCTCCTGCCTCCAGGTTCCTTCCCTGTGTGAGTTCCTGTCCTGACTTCCTTCAGTGATAACCAGCAATGATAAAGCATAAGCCAAATACACCCTTTCCTCCCCACGTTGCTTAGGTCACAGCAATAGTAACCTTAACTAAGACAAGCCCAAGCATTTTTGTATTTGGTGCTGGACATCAAAGTCAGGCATTCCAGGCAAGTACTGGTCCATGGAGATGCACTCAACTTGCTTTGTTTTGAATTCTCTTTGAACTAGTAATTAGCATCTTTCCTTGTGTTATGTTTTATAAGGTGGTATAATCTGGTGTAATTACAGCGAGGGAGAGGGGTCAGGCGGGGAAGGAATACCTGGCGGAATGGCTAAGGTGTCTCACTGGGGAATCACGCCATACTGCAGACCTAATATAAGGAAGTTTATTGGAGGAAGGAGAAATGATCTGGAAAGACACAGAGGCGGAGGGAAAAGGGGGGAGAAGGCCAGAAAGAAAGAGAGGAAGAAAGGGAGAGGGGAAGAGAGGTTGGCCAGGAACACATGGAAACAGAAAGAAAAAGAAAATGGAGAGAGGGTATGAAGAAGGGGAGGAGAGAGTGTGGTAAGGAGCAGTCTTCTTATAGGCCTGGCTCACACCTGGCCACCTGGATAAGATGCAAACTGTTGCTAGGTAGCTGTTGGGCGGAGCCTAGCGGAATTGTCTGTAAGCCAATGCCTTGTGAAATAATGAGAGAAATAAAATTCTTGTCACATACATTTTATACTTGGGCAACTCATGGTTTCGGTTTGGTTTGGTTGGGTTTTTCAAGACAGGGTTTCTCTATGTGGCCCTGGCTGTCCTGGAGCTTGCTCTGTAGGCCAGGCTGGCCTCACACAGAGATCTGCCTGTGTGCTGTAATTAAAGGCACCTATCACCACTGCTCATCTGTGTTTAGTTTAGTTTTTGGTTTTTTGTTTTGTTCTGTTTTGATATGACGTTTCTCTATGAAGCCCTGGCCATCCTGGAACTCACTCTGTAGACCAAGTTGGCTTTGAACTCAGAGATCTGCCTGCCTCTGCCTTTTGAGTGCTAGGATTAAAGGTGTGCATGTCTCGCTACTGCCACTGTCGCCCCTGCCACCACCACCACAGCCACCTGAAGAGAATCATGTTTCTTAATCTTTTTAAAAATAGCATAATTTTAAAATAAAAAAATGATGAAATTTATTTATATGTCTGTGTGTATAATTCTACACACACACCTGCATGCCACAAGGTCAGAGGTCAGAGTGTCATGCAGCACTCGTCGACTTCAGTTGTGTTTTTGTGTCAGGCCTAAAATCCTGATCACAGACCTGAGGCTTATGCTTCGGCCAGTCTTCTGAGGTAGCCCAGTCGCTGACATCTCCTAGCTCAGTTGTGTTCCAGATTGGTCTCTGCTTAAGTCTGTGGAGAGATCTGCGTGCTTTCTTTATTCAGGCATAAAGACGCCCTAAGAAATATTTCATTATTAGCTAATACTGAGATTAAACATTATTTCCTGGCCTCCACAGTGTTTCAATAAACCTAATTGATTTCCTAGCTGTAATTAGCTTGGAATTTTTACAAAGAAGCTGTCTTACCAGACAGGGTGTCTGAAGAGTTAGAGATAGCAGTCAGGCACTTATTATCAGAGCAGTCTCACACAAAACAGAATTGCTTTACTAACCAGAGAGAAGTTGTAGGGCTTCTGTCACTAATTATCTATGTTACCTATGTTATCTATGTTCAAGGAATGCTAGAATATGACTTTCAGCTACTTGCTTCAGACAGACTCAGAGAATTTATCTTGGGGCTACCAAAATAGCCCAAGAAGAAGGACACCGCTGCTCCTCGGCTTTGCACCTGGCTGCTTGTTCTCCCTGACCTTGATGTGGCCGTCTCCTGCCTACGTGACTTCTGTAGTTTGCCCTGTTTCTGTATACTATAGAAGCCTGATTTTTACTTTGAACAAATTGCACTCAGATACCACACTCCCTTGTGTTGTGTCTGTTTGTTATTTCTTCGCCAATGCCTTGTCTACCTGACTAGGACCCTGTTTCCCGCACGGTTGAGGGAGGCCCAGACTGGCTGGCCCGTGGCATCAGAGGACAGCGTCTATCGCTGTGTAGGTGAGAGACGGTCATGTAACTTGGTAGTAGGTGCCCTTACTCACTGAGCCCATTTCTCCAGCCCTTAAATTGTTTTACAGTGTTACCCTTCCCAGATAAAATGGCAAGACCACATAAAAAGCTTCACCTCTGCTCTCTTCTTTTTGACTGGATCGATTGTACGTAAGGCAGAAAATATAACTGCCACCTTATGACCACATGGACCAAGTCTAAGCGTCTAAGAGTAGAGGTGGTCATGATAATGACTGTGGTATCAAGCTAACCACTGAGCTAAGAAGAGCCTTATGGGCTCCTGCCTCCCTCCATCCTGGGCTTCTTATTTTGAAAGAAAAACCCAGAGGTTGGAGAGACATCTCAGCCTGCAAAAACTGCTTGCCCTGCAAGTCTCAGGGCTTGAGTTTGTTTCCCAGAACTAAGCAGGGCCCGTGTATTCTTGTAATACGAGGGATACAGAAACAGAAACAGGCGGATTCCCGGAGCTTACTGTCCTGTATCTTCTACAACTTGATGAGTTTCAGGACGATGACAAACCCTGTCTCAAAAAAAAAAAAAAAAAAAAAAAAAAAAAAAAAAAAAAAAAAAAAAAGGCAAAAAAAGGTGGGTGGAGGCTGAGAGGAGACACCTGTGGTTGTCCTCCGGCCTACACACACACACACACACACACACACACACACACACACACACACAAAACCCTAGCCCCCAAGTGTTCAAACCATTACTCACAGTTCTCTCTGGCACTAGAGAATGCATACTGGACTGATACCACCAGAAGACCAGTTATTCCCTTTAGCTGGAGAGAGAAATCTGTAGTCATACTAAGCATGTCCAAAGTCAGGTGATAAAGGCCTGGCTGAAGAAGAAGAAGGGGAAGTGACGGTGCATGACCAGCCCGTCACCCGAAGCTTGCATGAAGGGGCCATGTTGACATTCCTTTCTGAGAAGTCTCCTATTGATGAGAATCAGAACGGGTGCCCAGGGCTTTGTGACTGGAATGTGATACAGCATCATAAGATCCAGGTTCTCCAGAAATCACAGGCTTTCTCCTTCCACATCTCTGCCAGCGCTAAGTCACACCTTTCCTTTTGACTGGTTCATTACCAACTGTGGTAACATGGATGTCATTTGAATTTTGTTTTGTTTTGTTTTGTCTTTTTTTTTTTTTTTTTTTTTTTTTTTTTTTTTTTTTTTTTTTTTTGGTATTTTTGAGACAGGGTTTCTCTGTGTAGCTCTGGCTATCCTGGAAGTCACTCTGTAGACCAGGCTGGCTTCGAACTCAGAAACCTGCCTGCCTCTGCCTCCCAAGTGCTGAGATTAAAGGTGTGCACCACCACTGCCCGGCTTTGTTTTGTTTTTCAAGACAGGGTTTCTCTATTTATCCTGGGATGTCCTGGAACTCACTTT
This sequence comes from Mastomys coucha, assembly GCF_008632895.1. Taxonomy (NCBI): domain Eukaryota; kingdom Metazoa; phylum Chordata; class Mammalia; order Rodentia; family Muridae; genus Mastomys; species Mastomys coucha. Next base: position 117,633,161 of record NW_022196905.1, on the reverse strand, counting down.
GTAAACCAGGCTCCCTCTGCCCCCTGAGTGCTGGTGACAAAAGGCTTGTGCCACCTCCACCCAGCTTGAAAATAGTTTTTATTACATTTCTTTTTGTTTGGGAGGGTCTGGGGGGGGGGTACACATCAGGGCACACATGTGAGGGTCAGAGTCACTTCTCTCCTTCCACCATGTGGCTTCCAAGGACCAAACTCAGACTTACCAGGATTGGTGGCAGGCACTTTGACTGTGGAGCCATTCTGTGGCCTGGGTCTGGATATTAGCTGGTTGCCTTTTGGCCATCCATCCCCTCGCAAGAGGTCTGTTTTACTTGAACAGCTCTTTGTTTTGAGACAAGGCCTCACTTTGTAGCTCTAGCTGGCTTGGAATTCACTATGTACACCAGGCTATCCCTGATTCATGGAGACCTATCTTCCTAAACTTTAGACAGGTTGTAAACACCAAAAGAAGGGTGCAGGACACTGAGGTGACAGTCACAGCATACGCACATGCCATTTGTCCAGCTCCTGATCCCAGAACCCTGTGCAAATCGAGCAGGATTAGGAACTGAAGTGTGAAGGAAGTGGGTGGCTCCTCAGGGGTTAAAGAAAACCAACCTGTTTGGCTCCTCCAAAAATTTAGCTCTCTAATAAGATCATCTGCTAGTCTAGCAAGACAGGATCCACAAGGGATTCAACCAGTTCTGCCACAAGAGGCCCATGCGTATCCCATGCAGAAGATCAATTTAGAAAGATAACACCCTGTTATCAGGAGGTGGCAGGACTGGAAACCATCTTTGCTTAGTCAGCCGGTGAGATCTCTGGATCTGAGGAACACAAAGCCAGGGGAGACTTTATTGAGATTCTTCTCACAGTTCATCAAAGCCCTCTATTAAAATCTTATAAAATTGTTGAAGGTATTGTAGGCATAATTGGGGAGAGTCTACTTTATCTGGGCTCTTTTATCTCTACCTCCTTTCCAACCCTTGTCCACCCTAATCCCTTCCCACCCCCCAACCCTAGGTAGGAGAGAAAGAAGGTTCCAGGGGAAATAGGCATGGACTTCTATATGCTACTTCCTACTGAGTGGGGACATAGTTCCTTGGGGCAAGTCCAGTCTTTACCGTCATCAGGATATCCAGCAGTCCCGTAAACCAGTAATAATAAACACTGCGGCAGGACTAGCCAGTAGCAGTGGAGGCAGCATCAGAGGGAACAGCCAGTGCCACTGGAGTTAAACTCTGCAGCTGGCAAAGATCGCACCCCTCCCAAGCCACCCACAAGGTGAGTAGTCAGCTGATGTGGACAATCTAAAGCAGCCCCACATCTGGGATTAAGACAAAAACATGTTCACATAACTGTTTGTTTGTTTGTTTGTTTGTTTGTTTTAGGAGACCACATTCTCACTACAAGCTACTTGTTTAAAAAAAAAAAAAAGTTCAAGGTTGGAAGGCCAGTGAGATGATTCAGGGTGAAAAACCTACTGTAAAATCGGAGTTTGGTTCTCAGTGTACAGGCAATTCCACTGGTCTTCTTTCAGGGTCCTAGCAACGCTGCCAAGTGTGCCAAGTGTGGGCTTCAGATAAAAAGGATTGCCAGCCACCCCAGCCTTCCCTCTGCCCTCATGGCTATCTTTCTGCTCCCTGTCTGTCTACATGTCCACCTGCCTGCCAATATCCCTTCCCCAAGTCCTCACTCATCTCCCCTCTCCCAATAAACCTCTTTTTACACAAGATCTGTTGCATGATATAATTTCCCAGGGGTGCACCTTGGCTGGGCCTGCCAAAGATACCCCCTTGATATACATTTCATGACACTGGTGCCATAAGCTCAGAGGGACTCTCCTGGTGTCTAACTACACGGGGATGCCACCTGCCCACTACACCTGCAACCGATCTGCCTTCGACTCGATGCCACTGATGCCTAGCCACTGATGACTAGCCACTGATGGCTAGGAACTCCATCCAACACAGACAACTGGTGAATTCTTGGCTTAACTCGGCTTAAATGCTTCTCTTGGTCTGACCATTTCCCTGGATGAGGTTTCCATTTTCCCACCTTCTTGGCTTCTCTTGCAAAATCTGGTACCAGGTAAATCGTGTCTGCTGGGGCTTAGCGCTGACCATTGGATGATAATTCACTGGACAGCTTGTGCCTTCTCATTTGGGTCTCCCCTGGGTCCCTGGGATGCCATAGACTCAGGCCTGGGACTCTTCTCATCCATGGGAACTATGTCTGAGTATACCTAGCTTCTAAACTTGTCAAACCTGGCCTCAATAGACCACCCAAGCGATCTGGGGAACAAAACCAATTCTCCTTTCTTTACTCCTTTGTGCTGCCCCAAGCCCTATTTGTTTCTGTCCGTTCTCCCTCCCCACACTGCGTAAATGTCTTGCCTGGAAGTTTGCGACAACTGGAAGTTGGAATCAGATAGAAGCAAAAAGTGCAGCACATTCAGTACTCGGTTCTGCTGTAGCACCTGCTCTCAGAACCACTCCGGAGGTAAGTACAAATCATTGGTCTGAGAGCCGGGATGTGGTGGCGCACACCTTTAATTCCAGCACTTGGGAGGCAGAGGCAGGTGGATTTCTGAGCCTGGTCTACAGAGTGAGTTCCAGGACAGCCAGGGCTACACAGAGAAACCCTGTCTCGATTTTAAAAAAAAAAAATCATTTAAATCATTTGTCTGAGAATTTGAGTCCAAGTTGTAGAGTCTGTATCCTCCACATGACTCTAGCTTTTGCAGCCTACGTATGTGGACCTAACGTCTCTCTCATCCCTCTGCCCTACTTTCTGGACCAAGCTAAGCTCATATGCTCTTTCCTGTGCTCTCTCTCTCTCTCTCTCTCTCTCTCTCTCTCTCTCTCTCTCTTCCTTCATAGACTCAGATTTTATGACAACTTAGCTTCATTCAGTGGTCAGAAATTGGCATACTTGATTTCCAAATTTTCTCTGCCACAGACAAACGATCCCCAAATATCTTACGTCTAAACTTGCTCTGCTCTACTGTGCTTGAGGTTCTCCTTCTCCACTCTTAAAAACCTCTTTTCGCCCGGTGATAGTGGCACACGCCTTTAATCCCAGCACTTGGGAGGCAGAGGCAGGCAGATTTCTGAGTTCGAGGCCAACCTGGTCTACAGAGTGAGTTCCAGGACAGCCAGGGCTACACAGAGAAACCCTGTCTTGAAATACCAAAACCAAACCAAACCAAACCAAAACAAACAAATATACAAACAAAAACCTCTTATCGCTGATTTCTTTACATTTTGCTCTCAAAAAGAGTAATATCTTTTTTTTTTTT
>NW_022196905.1:117626430-117629835 GCF_008632895.1 Mastomys coucha | reverse complement strand
TTTTTTGGTTTCTCTGTATAGCCCTGGCTGTCCTGGAACTCAGCCAAAAAAATTAATATCTTAAGATAATGCTGTAAATTATGATCTAAGAGTTTGCACATTGCTCATAGGTATGGTTTAAAATCTACATAAATCTGCAACAATATCTGGCTTCAAATGTATAACAAAAGGTTTATAATTAAAATCTACATGGCTATACATAGATATGCATGTATGTGTGTGTGTGTGTGCAGGTAACTTGAATTTCATTCCATCTGTGTATGTTAATGTAACTTGGATACAACTCTCATTTTAAAAATATGTATCACTAGAAACACAAATGTTTTTAAACTGCAACCATGTGTCTTTTTTTCATCTTGGCTGGTGACATCACCAGGATGTAAATGGCCACAGGGCTTACAGCCTGCCATATGGCTTCCCTATAGTAAGATGATCACACGGTATAAAGCAACAGCTATAAAACATCTCGGATCTTAGTTTATTATAGTATCTCCTTTTAGATGAAGAACGCAACAAGTCTCAAATATTTTAGATCAGTACAGATTTTTGTATGATGGCAGAAATTCAAAGTAATATTTGCTACAACATACTATATATGTGATTCAACCCTGGTTTAAAATATTCTGTATTTGATGATGAAATCTCAAGATTATGAAGGTCTATTCAGATTAACAAAAGCTAATTCAAGATGTAAATCTATTTATAGCTTTGCTAATCTTTTAACAGCAAGCTTCGAGGAAATGTAGATAAGTAACATCATATGCCTGATAAATAAGATATATTTGATAATCAAAATTGATAAACTCCGCTGGGCGGTGGTGACACATGCCTTTAATCCCAATACTTGGGAGGCAGAGACAGGTGGATTTCTGAGTTCGAGGCCAGCCTGGTCTACAGAGTGAGTTCCAGGATAGCCAAGGTGACACAGAGAAACCCTGTCTTAAAAAAACAAACAAACAAACAAACAAACAAAAGACTGATAAACTCCTAAAGTCTAGTCAGGTTCACAGCAATATTTATCTAGATTCTTGGTCTTTAATTAAGGCTGCAAACGAGCCTGGTTTGGGGACTCCTCTCCCCTAAGTGCCAAGCCCACAGGCCTAGAAGTTCCAAATGTACACCTAAGAAAATATATTCTCCCTAAACTCCTTAATTTAATCTTTGGCCCCTAATTTGCGTATCTGTTCCAGCATTCTGGACATCGAGTAAAACAGCCAATTTCCCCAGGACTTGGTCAGCATCCCAGTTTTCCCAGAAGATGCCTCCTCCTGCAGACAGCAGGAAGCAGTCTAACAGTGAGAACACGATCCCTTCATCGGTGCCTCACCACCACTCTCCCTAGCTCCTTGTTTCTAATTAAACAGAAAGAACAGAATATGAGTGTACAGGCAATTCCACGGTCTGCTCTTAGGACGTAGCAACTGCTGACGTCACCACCTGCTGCTAAGCCCTACCGCCAGCCACCCCAGCCTGCAGTCCCTCTGTTATCTACATGTTCCTCCTCTCTGCCCTCTCTCTCTGCTCATGGCTCTCTTTCTACTCCATGTCTGTTTGTCTGTCTACATGTCCACCTGTCTGCCAATATCTCTTCCCCAAGTCCTCACTCCCCAGCCCCAATAAACAACTTTTACACCAGATCTGTTGCATGGCACAATTTCTCAGGGGTTCACCTTGGCTTGAGCCCACTAAATATACCCCTCTCGCCGCACTATATTTCAATGATGACCTAGGTTGGCTCTCCAGGTCCACAGTGCAAGAACCAATGAGGCCTCTGACCTCCATAGAAACATTGTAACACACACACTATCAATAAAGCAACTTTTTAAAAGTGAAGGTTGGTGCTATAGCTGAGGGGCAGAGCACTTGCCATCTCCCTACATTTGATGCACAGCACAATAAAGAAATAATTACCGATGGATGTTGGGATAACCTGTACTAACAACAAACTATATCAAAAGACTATGTATGCGTGCCCCTGTATTTTCGTTATTTGCTGTGCTGGGCAATGCCAAGTGCTGGCAGGATATTTGGTATTGTGATTTCTTTCTTTCTTTCTTTTTTAAAAGATTTATTTTATTTATTTTATGTGTATGAGTACACTGTAGCTGTACAGATGGCCATGAGCCATCATGGGTGTGGCTGCTGGGAATTGGATTCAGGACCTCTGCGGGCCCTGCTGGCTCTGGTGTAATTCACTGTAGCTGTCTTCAGACACACCGGAAGAGGGCGTCCGATCTCATTACGGGTGGTTGTGAGCCACCATGTGGTTGCTGGGATCCAAACTCAGGACCTTTGGAAGAGCAGTCAGTGCTCTTACCCACTGAGCCATCTCGCCAGCCCATAAGTACATTCTCTTTTTTCTTTCTTTCTTTCTTTTTTTTTTTTTTTTGAGACAGGGTTTCTCTGTGTAGCCCTAGCTGTCCTGGAACTCACTCTGTAGACCAGGCTGGCCTCGAACTCAGAAATCTGTCTGCCTCTGCCTCCCAAGTGTTGGGATTAAAGGCGTGCGCCACCACTGCCCGGCGGTATTGTGATTTCTATGACCCATCACCTGCCTTCTGTATGTTTTGTCACTTCCTCCCCTGCCAGAAAAGAGGACTCTCTGAGATCATGTGAAAGAGCAAGCTGAAATGGGGGAGGGGGGGTCACAGAAGGTCACATTGCCCTCAGTCTGGCCAAAAGGCAACACTAAGATCTGGACTTGGCATTGTCCAGATCAGCTCAGAATGAGTAAGCTGATACTACGTTAATAGCTTTTTTGTGTGAGAGAATGGAGTATGGCTTTCCGGAAGAGCTGGTGGCTGGAGCTGGGGCAGAAGGAGTGCAGGACAGAGCAAGAGATGGGCAGAAAGACAGAAGTATGGACAAGAACAGAACCAGGAAGTAGATCAGTGAGAGCAACATAGAGAGATACAATGGCAGAGAAGTCAGGTTAAGTTAGAAGCTAGCTGAGAGGCTGCCCCAGCAAAAAGGCCGACATCCTTAAACTACATAGATGTGGTACTTTATTAAACCACAAGTAGGACCCTGAAAGCCCCACAGTGGAGGGATAAGGTGTTACATCCCTACAGCTTCAGTATTTGAGGATTATCCTGAGTTTGAAGCCAGCCTGGACTACACAGCTGAACCAGTTCTCAGGAAGCAGGAGGTGGGGTTGGAAAGATGGCTAAGAACACTGGCTGCTCTTGCAGTGGACCGGAGAGAAGTGACCTAGTTTGCTGAAGAGTCACAACCAGTGGGATACGTTGGTACATGCCTGTAATCTCAGCCCTTAACAAGCTGAGCCAGATTCAAGTGTAAAAGTTCAAAGGCAGGGACTGGACAGATGGTTCAGGGTTAAGAGCACTGGCTGCTCTTCCAAAGGTCCTGAGTTCAAATCCCAGCAACCACATGGTAGCTCACAAC
>NW_022196905.1:117607827-117626397 GCF_008632895.1 Mastomys coucha | reverse complement strand
CAACCATCCGTAAAGAGATCTGATGTCCTCTTCTGGGGTGTCTGAAGTGAGCTACAGTGTACTTACATATAATTAAGTAAATAAATCTTTTTTAAAAAGAAAAAGAAGGCCGGGCAGTGGTGGCGCAAGCCTTTAATCCCAGCACTTGGGAGGCAGAGGCAGGCAGATTTCTGAGTTCGAGGCCAGCCTGGTCTACAGAGTGAGTTCCAGGACAGCCAGGGCTATACAAAGAAACCTTGTCTCGAAAAAAGAAAAAAAAAAAAAAGACAAACAAAAAAAAATAAGTAAACAAGGGGCTGGAGAGATGGCTCAGGAGGATGTGATGTGGGTTCGACTCCCAGCACCCACAAGGCAGCTCACAACTGTCTGTTCCAGCGGAATCTGTCACTGTTGTGACAGGTCTCATATGGGAGGGGGAGCGAATACAAAGGCTGCCTCTAGGTGTGGGGAAGAAGGAAAAAAATGGGGAGGGGGGAGGAACATGGTCTTTTGTTAGGAATGTGGTACAGGCCCAGGAGGAGGACATGTGACAGTGGGAATATATCCCTTTCAGCACATAAATAAAATAAATTATTAAAAACAAAAAATAACAACAGGAAGATCTCACAACCTGTGAATGAACTCATGTGGCAGAATTTAGAATATGCCTTCCACATCCCCTGGTCCCCCACCCCAAGATGAACATTCTGACAGTTCATATTTTAAATTGCATATATGAGACACATACCTTTTTTAAAATTAGATTTATTTATCGTGGATCTTTGTGCCTCATGCACTTGGAGGTCTAAAGGGGACATCAGATCCTCTGAAGTTACGGGTGCTTGTGCATCATCACATGCGTGCTGAGAACTGATGCAAACACTTCAAATGCTCTCAACCTCTGGGCCATCTCTCCTGCCTCACATGCATTATTTCTGAGGCAAGATCTCACGTTTCAAAAACTGACCTCAAACTCACTATGTAGCCTAGCATGAGCTTGAATTTTTGATCTTCCCTGCCTCTACTTCCCAAGTGTTTGAACTACAAACACACAGTGCCACACATAGCAAAATCTTAACAGAATTACTGTGTCTGACATGAATCTGGAGTGATGGTGCCTAAGATTTTTGTTTTGTTTTTTGGTTTTTTGAGACAGGGTTTCTCTGTGTATCCCTGGCTGTCCTGGAACTCACTCTGTAGACCAGGCTGGCCTCAAACTCAGTAATCTGCCTGCCTCTGCCTTTCAAGTGCTGGGATTAAAGGTGTGTGCCACTACTGCCCAGCTGGTGCCTAAACTTCGAAGTAGCCTTTTGTCAGGGATTGTTATCTGGTTTTATAGGATTCTTCTTTTGAAGGATTTTCAGAGCCTTTCATAGTCCTGAGACGGGCTGGGCCAACCAGGAAGTCTCCTTTGGCAGAGAATTGCTCAGGTAATGGTGTTGTGTTTTATAAAGATAAAAAGAGAAGCTGGGCAGTGGTGGCGCACACTTTTAATCCCAGCACTTGGGAGGCAGAGACAGGCAGATTTCTGAGTTTGAGGCCAGCCTGGTCTACAGAGTGAGTTCCAGGACAGTCAGGGCTATACAAAGAAACCCTGTCTCGAAAAACCAAAATAATAATAATAATAATAATAATAATAATAATAAATAAAAATAAATAAAAAATAAAAAATAAAGAGAGAAAAAATATGTTTGGTGGATGTGCAGTCAGGTGTGGAGGAAGAGGGTGCCTCTGTGCATCCATGCTGAGGCATCCCTTCCCTTTGAGGGACCAGCCACAGGAATAGAATAGAGTTTATTCAGGGCATGGGGAGGGGAGTTGAGAGAGTAGTAGAGGCAGAGAGAGAGCAGAGGAGTAGAGGCTGGCCATGAGCCCATGGAGAAAGAAGGGGGAGGGAAATGGGGAGAGAGAATGTAAGGGACAAGAAGACAGAGCAAGAAGAAGAAGGAGGAAAAGGAGGAGGAGGAGGAGGAGGAGGAGGAGGAGGAGGAGGAGGAGACAGAGCAGGAGCAAGAAGGCAAGAGAGAGAGGAGGAGGCAAGCAGCCCCTTTTATAGTGAGCCAGGCACACCTGGCTGTTGCTAGGTAACTGTGGGGTGGAGCTTAGACTAAATGCCAACGGACAGATCTTTGAAGACAACCCCTGGGGTCAGATAAGTTTTGGTATGCAGAAACTGATTTGCTAAAGGTGCTTTTTGAGTAACAATAAAAGAAGCTGTCAGGGTTCAGTCCTCAGGAGGCTGATCCTCCTTGTCTGAGAAGCCTAAATTCATCCTGCAATCGCTCTCTATATCGTTAGTCCCACATAACCCAGAACACTGACAACACATGGTTTATGTCGTATTAGAGATTCAACCCAGGGCTTCATGCATGCTAGACAAGTGTCCTATCAACTGTAAAACAGCCCCAGACACTAATTATGCATTTTAACGTTGAGTTGAAATTCACATAATGTAATAGCTATCATATAAAATAAATATTGAGCTGATTTCAGGGGCTCCTGAATGTTTGCCTGAGGTAAAGGCAGAGTATCCTAGTTTGAGAACAGCATTGTCTACGTAGTAAGTTCTAGGCCAACGAGACACAACAAGAACCTGTCTCAAAGTGGACATATAAGCAAACAACTGCCACCATGACCCGCTACTTCATTTTTAAAAAGCAAGCATTCAACTGACCTGGTAGTATCAGCCTGTATGTAATTCCAGTGACCTGGGGGATGAGACATGCAGGATCACAAATTCAGTACTTGCTTGACCTACAGAGAATGAGTTCAAGCTCAGCCTGGACATCTCAGTGAGACCCTGTGTGGTACTTTGAATAAGAATGGCCTCTGTAGGCTCATAGGTTTGAAGGTTTAGTCATCCGGGAGTGGTACTTCTTAAAGGATTGGGAGGTGAGACCTTGTTGGGGGAAACGTGTCCCTAGGGGTGGGCTTTGAAGTTTCAGAAGCCTAGGCCAGGCCCAATGTTGTCCTGTTCCCTATAGATGGAGACATGGGACCTCAGGTACTTCTCCAGCAATACACCTACCTGCGTGTCTCCATGCATCCCTGCCATGATGATAATGGACTAAACCCCTGAAACTGAAACTGTAAGCCAGCCCCATTTAAATGCTTTCTGGTATGAGTTGCCATGGTCATGGTATCTCTTCCCAGAAACAGAACACTGAATGTTCAAAAGACATCTCAGCTTCAAAACTGAAAAAAAATAAAGAGATGTAACTTAGTGATGGAATGCTTGCCTGGCAGGCTCAAGGCCATAAGTGAGGTCCTTAGTATAAAAAAAGAAAAGTGGGGGCTAGAGAGATGGCTCAGTGGGTAAGAGCACTAGCTGCTCTTCCCTAGGTCCTGAGTTCAATTTCCAGCAACCACATGGTGGCTCACAACCACCCATAATGAGATCTGATGCCCTCTTCTGGTGTGTCTGAAGAGAGCTACAATGTACTTATTTATAACAATAAATCTTTTTTTTTGTTGTTTTTGTTTTTTGTTGTTTGTTTTTTTTTTTCGAGACAGGGTTTCTCTGTGTAGCCCTGGCTGTCCTGGAACTCACTCTGTAGACCAGGCTGGCCTTGAACTCAGAAATCCACCTGCCTCTGCCTCCCAAGTGCTGGGATTAAAAGCGTGCGCCACCACCGCCCGGCGTATAATAATAATAAATCTTTGGGCCAGAGCAAGCAGGCCAACTGGAGCGAGTGGGGCTGACTGGAGCGAGCAGGGTTGACCAGAGCGAGCAGAGGTCCTAAATTCAATTCCCAACAACCAAATGAAAGCTCACAACCATCTGTACAGCTACAGTGTATACGCATATACATAAAATAAATAAATATTTTTTAAAGATTTATTTATTATTATATCTAAGTACAATGTAGCTGTCTTCAGACACACCAGAAGATGGCATCAGATCTCATGATGGGTGGTTGTCAGCCACCATGTGGTTGCTGGGATTTGAACTCAGGACTTTCAGAAAGTCAGTGCTCTTACCCACTGAGCCATCTCACCAGCCCAAAATAAATAAATAAATCTTAAAAAGAAAAAAAAAGAAAAAGAAAAGTGAATAATTGCTTTTTAAAGAAAATAGTGGTGTTGGTGTGTATGTGTGTGTATGTATGTGTATGTGTATATATGTGTGTACGTGTATATTTATATATGTGTGCTTATGTATGTGTGTATGTATGTATATATGAGAGAGATGGCTCACGTGTTTATGTATGTGTATGTATGTATATGTATGTGTGTGTGTGTATGTATGTATGTATGTATGAGAGAGATGGCTCACATAAAGCATGGGTGTAGAGGTTGGGGAATGACCTGTGGGAGTCAGGTCTCCTACCACATGGGTCTGGGAAGATGAAACTCAAGTCTCCAGGCTTTACTGGCTGAGCCATCTTAGTGGCACTTTTCTCCTTCTCTTTCTGTTATTTTTTTCAGCGCTGTCTGGAACCCAGAACCTGGCACATGCTAATCAAATTCGCTGCCACTGAGCTAGAAGTGAAGGCTTGGGACATCGTGCATTGTCCTAGTACTTACTCTCTTCATCTAGTAAGACAGGTCAGGGGGTGACACTGCCAAACGTGATGACCTGAGCTCAACCTTTGGGACCTGCTGCATGGTGGGATGAGAGAACTGGCTCCCTCCAGTTGTCCTCTGACAGCCACAGTGTGTCAAGGGTTATGCACTCCTCCTCCGCAAAATAAATAAGTAATTAATTAAATAAAAAAGTAATAATTCTTTCTTTAAATGTAACTTAAATATTATTACTACCTCTAGCTAGTAATAATTCCTTAATAGTCTCAATTTGTCAGTCATTAACCATATTCCTCTCAGTGTCTCTTGCTTTTCACTTGGAATTCTGAATCAGATTTCAATCAATATGTTTCTTTTTTTTGTTGTTTTGTTTTTGTTTTTGTTTTTGTTTTTTGAGACAGGGTTTCTCTGTGTAGCGCTGGCTGTCCTGGAACTCACTCTGTAGACCAGGCTGGCCTAGAACTCAGAAATCCGCCTGCCTCTGCCTCCCAAGTGCTGGGATTAAAGGCGTGTGCCACCACCGCCCGGCAATCAATGTTTCTTAAATCCAGACTTTCTCTCTTTTAAAACTTTTTAACATTTCATATATTCAAAGAATCCATCTTTGATAGGCTGCTTCTTCTTCTTTTTTGTAGTTTTCAGTTTCTTTTGAAATGTCAGGAACTTCCTTCAGTACAGGCCAGGGTGGCACATGACCACACTGTGAGGCAACCCTTGCTTCCCCACTGAGGAGAACTTTCCTCCAGCTTTAAGCCCTGGGCCAAAGACACCTGTAGAAGAAGCAAGACAATTCTTTTTTAAAGATAAATAAATTGCATAAACCATAAACCTTAAATTTTGTCAATAATTCTCCTTCCCTTACAAAGAGGTGTTTTGAAATGCTTGGGTGTAAAGGGACCTCAGGACTCAAACACTGGCATTGAAAAGCCACTACACTGTAATAGTCTCTCTTTTTTTTTTTCTGAGACAGGGTTTCTCTGTGTGGCCCTGGCTGTCCTGGAACTCACTCTGTAGACCAGGCTGCCCTCGAACTCAGAAATCCGCCTGCCTCTGCCTCCCAAGTGCTGGGATTAAAGGCGTGCGCCACCACCACCCGGCAATAGTCTCTCTTAAAATATGTATCCATACGCTGATATTAATTTTGTTCATGCACACAAATGTACACATACTCCACACACACACACACACACACACACACACACACATATACATGCACACACATGCGCTGATACTGTTTAATTTGGGATAGGTGTTCTTCCTGCAATGAATGCACATGCCTGGTGCTAAGTGGGGGCCAGAGGAAGTCATTGGTTCCCCTGGAACTAGAGTTACTGATAGTGGCGATCAGTCATGTGGGTGCTAAGTATTGAACTTGTGTCTTCTAGAAGAGCAGCCAATGCTCTTAGCACATGAACCATGCCTTCATCCCCCGCCCCTTACTGATTTCTAGAAACCTGACTAGAAACTTGATTGCTAGTGAGCATAACTACTTGAAAGAGCCTTTGCTGTTGTGCATAAGGATTGTTCAGCACGTGGGTAGGCTGAGCCTTAACTACATAGAAAGACTGTATAAAAAAACAAAAACAAAAGTAAGAACCATTGGGCTGGAAAGATGGCTCCGGAGTATAAAACTGGTCTTTCAGAGGATCTGAACTGAGTTTGATTCCCAACACACACGTTAGGAGGCTCACAAATGCCAGGGAATCCAGGAGTGAATGGGGAGACAGACGGGAGAATCCTGTCTGACCAGCTAGCATGGCGTATAAAGCAATAAACAAGAGACCTTGTTTCACATACAGAAGGTGAGGATGTTGGTGCTCACACACACAAATAGGCACAAAGATTTAAAAGAAAAAAAAGGTTTAAATGAAATATTTTTGGACTAGCTAGGCCTTACATCCAATGATAGATACCCTTATAAAAGATAAATGGAAGCTGGACAGTGGTGGCGCATGCCTTTAATCCTAGCACTTGGGAGGCAGAAGTAGGTGGATTTGAGTTTGAGGCCAGCCTGGTCTACAGAGTGAGTTCCAGGACAGCCAGGGCTATACAGAGAAACCTGTCTCGAAAAACAAACAAAAAACCAAACAAACAAATAAAAAAGATAAATGTAGTCTGGGCCCACAACTCTGATAGAATCCATCACATACACATACATATACATGCACACACACACACACAAGCACACACATGCACACACATACATACTCATGCTGGAATGCATAAACAGACACACTCTCATACACATATACACGCACACACACCATACACAACACACACACATGCACATGAGAACATATATATATGCACACATACTCACGCACCCACACATACACATACCCCACACAAACACACATATATATATGCACACACATACACACACTCATGCACACGCACACATACCACACACGCACTCACACATAAACATGCACACACACATATACACACGCAAACATATATGTACACACACCGTACACAACACTCACACAGCACACATACCACATACACATATGCATACACATAAGCACACAGATATAAATACACACACACATACACACGTGCACACACACAGGAACAGAAAGACAAAGACAGAGACAGAGGCATAGAGACAGAGACATGAAGCCAGAAGACAGAGGGATGGAGCAAGAAGCCAAGGAAGTTGGAAGAGACAAAAACCAGAACCTGCCCTTGAGCCAGTGGAACCATGGCTGACACCTAGATTTCAGCCTCCTGGCCTCCAGTGTCACGAGTGTCTGACTTGAGTGGCCACCCTTGTGATAAGCTCTTACATCAGAATAGGGAAGTTCTGACAGTATACATTCCCACCCGTAGCTGGGGAAAGAGTTTCGGGGAAGCAGGGTTCCCAAATTCGTACCTCTCCTCCTCTTCCCACCTGCTAGTAGGAAGCCCCACTGGGAATCCCACCTCTTACCCTTGTCACGGACAAAATGGAATGCCAGCTCATAAAAGCACCAGAGTAGGCGGCACCAAAGGGTGTGTGTGTGCCCTGAGCTGATACCAAACCAGCCTGTCAGGTTTCAAATCATCCTGTCCTTTCCTCCTCACCAGTAGGGTCTTCTCTCAGCCAGGGCAACATGCGCACATGGGCTGGGTCTACAGTCCCTTGCTCACTCGGTCATTGATGTAGAATGTACCGCCTGTGTATTTTCTCCATCCCATGCGTTGGGCTCCATGGGCTCTGGGAAGACACATAAGGAAAGCATTATTACATTCCTGCATGTTGTGTGCACACATGTGGGTGTCTGAGAGTGTGTGTAGGCAGTAGACTGGTTCGTGGAAGAGTCATACCTGAAGCAGAAGACTCTGGAGTTGAGGGAAGTGATAGCTCTTAAGCTTCCCATACAGTAAGGCTTCTTAAACCTCTCCCAGCCAGACGTGGTGGCTCATGCCTTTAACACCAGCACTTGGGAGGCTGAGACAGGTGGGTAGATCTCTGTGAGTTCAAATCCAGCCAGGGCTACATAATGATACCCTGTTTCAAAAAACAAACAAACAAACAAACAAACAAAAACTAGTTCCTTCTTTTCTTGCTCTGGAGATTCTAACAGCTCCCTCCCATCCCCTAAACTCTTTCTGTAATCCAGAGCCCAGGGGCCCAAGGTACCAACTGTGTTTTGCTAACTCCCATTAAATTTATACCTAATAAAATAAAAACACATGTATGTTGTTCTATGACGTCTTGATTCATTTTTCTACTCTCTCTGGTATATCTACCACATTTAGGAAATATTATCTTAGACTACTGTGGTGTTGGTTGCTATGAGAATGTCTACTTAGGCTAACATGTGAAAGTGCTTGGTTCCTACTTGGTGGAACTGTTTGGGAAGGATTAGGAGGTATAGCCTTGTTGGAGAAGATGCGTCACCAAGGGAAGGCTTGGAGGTTTCAAAAGCCCAAGCCAGGTCCAGTAAATATCTCTCATCTCCTCCTTCCCATTGCCCTTCCCCCTGACCCTCCCTCTCTCTACCCCACCTCCTCTCTCCTCCTCGCTCTCTCTCTCCCTCTCTCTGCCAGGAACTTAAGTAACAGATGTGAGCTCTCAGCTACTTCTCCAGCACCATGCCCACTAGCCTGCTGTCACACTCCCTGCTACGAGGACCAGGGTGTCTCTTCACCGTAGTAAAAGCACAGAATAGCCTAAGCTAGACCTTGCTTTTTAATACTGATAGTTATGCATCTCTACTATTCCCCTGCTATAGTCTGCTCCAGTGACTGTTGAGATGTCCTGAAGTACCAAGAAGAACACTCCAGGGATACATTCAATAAACATTTTGGGTTTTTTTTTTTTTTTTTTTTTTTTTTGAAACAAGGTCTCATTTTGTAGCCCTGGCTGTTCTAGAATTCACTCTGTAGACCAGGCTGGCCTCAAACTCACTGAGATCCACCTGCCTCTGCCTCCTGAGTGCTGGGATTAGGAGAGTATACCTTCATACCCTCTTCTACATATTTATTGTAAAAATTTATTTTATGTTTAAATTTATTTCCTAAATGTGGTAGATACAGCAGAGATAGTAGAAAAATGAATCGAGAGGTCATAGAACAACATACACACGTTTTTATTTTATTAAGTATAAATTTAATGGGAGTTAGCAAAACGCAGTTGGTACCTTGGGCCCCTGGGCTCTGGATTACAGAAAGAGTTTAGGGGATGGGAGGGAGCTGTTAGAATCTCCAGAGCAAGAAAAGAAGGAACTAGCTTTTGTTTGTTTGTTTGTTTGTTTGTTTGTTTTTTGAGACAGGGTACCATTATGTAGCCCTGGCTGGACTTGAACTCACAGAGATCTATGATTTATTAATTAATGTCTGTGTGTCTGTGTGTCTGTGTGTCTGTCTATGTGTGGGTGTGGACACATGGCTGCAGGTGCCAGAGGAGGCTAGAGGTGTCAGAAATCCTGAAGCTTGACCTAGAGGAAGGTGTGCAGCCTCCCAATGTAGGTACTAGGAACTGAACCCAGATCTTGGGCAAGAGCGGCCTGTGCTGACTCCATCTCTAAGAGATCCAATAGTTTTTTCTGATCTCTGTTGGCTCCCACATGAAAGTGGTGTGCACACATACACTCAGGCATACACATAAAAAACTGAACAAATAAACACATAAAACTGAACAAATCCTTTTTTAAAATTTTATTTATTTCATGTACATGAGTACACTGTAATGGTACAAATGGTTGTGAGCCTTCATGTGGTTGTTGGGAATTAAGTGTAGGACCTCTGCTCGCTCTGGTCCACCTCACTCGCTCAGGTCCGAAGATTTATTTTATTATTATAAATAAATACACTGAAGCTACCTTCAGACACACTAGAAGAGGGCATCAGATCTCATTATGGGTGGTTGTGAGCCACCATGTGGTTGCTGGGATTTGAACTCAGGACCTCCGGAAGAGCAGTCACTGTTCTTACCCGCTAAGCCACCTTGCCAGTCCTGAACAAATCCTTTATGAACGAGTCACTTATAGGTTCTTTATTCTGTGCCTCATCTGACGAGCACATAAGAATTTGTCTTCAAGGAGTTTCTAGGGGGAACTGGCTTTAAGTACTTGGTGAATACATTTATCTATTGGAAGTTATAAGGCTCACAGGGGAGTAGATGGGGGGAGGAAGAGAGGAGGAAGGGGAGATTGTGGTCCAGATGTTTTTAAAAAAGCAGCAGAGCCGGGCAGTGGTGGCGCACACCTTTAATCCCAGCACTTGGGAGGCAGAGGCAGGCAGATTTCTGAGTTCGAGGCCAGCCTGGTCTACAGAGTGAGTTTCAGGACAGCCAGAGCTACACAGAGAAACCCTGTCTCAAAAAAGCAAACAAAACAAAACAAAACAAAGAAACAAACAAAAAAAACCGAAAAACAAAATCAAACACAAACAAACAAAAGTAGCAGAAGAATGATACTGAAGAGAAAGAGTTGACAGGGAACCAGCCAGGAAGAAGTTGGTAATTAATCCAAGAAATGAGAACTGCCGCCTAGAGCAGATGACAAACTTGAAAAGCTTCAGAGGCCAGGCAGGAACCATCCTGGGAATGTGGACTGACGGCTGCTTTCCTACAGGCTGCTCCTGTGTGGGAGTATAGCGTAGCACAGCAGGTCTGCCAACTGTCTATGAGAAGGCAGGAGCTGGGAGCTGTGGTTGAGGCCTGCAACCCCCAGTACTTAGGGGTCTGAGCTAGGAAGAAGATGGCCATGAGTGTGAGGCCAGACTGGTCTACACGGTGGGTTCCAGGCCAGCTTGAACCACAACAAGAGATTCTGTCAATGAACAATAGCAAAAGGATCCACATAAAGAAGCAAATAGATAAAGTGCAAAAAGACAGAAATGTGAGCTGGGCAGTGGTGGCTCATGCCTTTAGTCCAAGCACTTTGGGGGCAGAGGCAGGCATATAGATCTCTGTGAGTTCGAGATCAGCCTGGCCTACAGAGTGAGTTCCAGGACAGCCAGGACTACCCAGAGAAACCCTGTCTCAAACAAAACCAAACCAAACAGAACGGAAATGTGGGTTTCGAAAGAGTTTAAATCTGTTAAAAACCTGTGAACCAGGCAGGTCTGGTGGCTCAGGCTTGTAATAACTGTACTTAGGAAGCTGAGACAGCCTGAGCTATAGGGTGCAACTCTGCCTCAACAAGTAAAATAAGTCCCCATGGGGATGTAGCTCAGGGGTAGAGCACTTACTTAGCCTGAGCAACGGTTGAGTTTGATTTCCTAGCACTGTATAATAAACAAATGGAGCAAACCAAACAGACTTTTTTCAACCATGTGTGCCCTGAACTTTCACAGACTAGATGGAGTTAGGGAGGCCCATCGGTGCAAAAGGGAAGAGGATTCTGCTGGGCGGTGGTGGCACACGCCTTTAATCCCAGTACATGGGAGGCAGAGGCAGGCGGATTTCTGAGTTTGAGGCCAGCCTGGTCTATAGAGTGAGTTCCAGGACAGCCAGGGCTACACAGAGAAACCCTGTCTTGAAAAAAAAAAAAAAAGAAGAGGATTGTAATAGCCGAGCCTTGCTGGTCACAGTAGACTAGGGCTGTGATCCCGTCTCTTGAGGACGTACAGGCAGGAAGAGCACAGATCCAAGGTGTGCTGGGGAGAGGTACACCTCAGAAGTCAAAGACAGATAAAGTGGGCAGTTTAGAGAGATCCTGCTTCACAATAAAGGATGAGAGAGAGGAGAGGAGGGGAGGGGAGGAAGGGGAGGGGGGAAGAGGAGGAGGGAGAGGCCGGGAGAAAAGCTATGACACACTCCTCACCCCAGCTCAGTGGTAGTGCAGGCCAAGAGTACAGACACAAAGCCTTGGGTTCAAATCCACAGGACAGAACAATGTTCATTTCTCAGTGGCGGTTGACTCTCAAAGGCCAATGAGAGAAAGTAAAGGAGGTAGGACCCGGTTTCTATGGCCGTGCGGGAGGTGACTATGTCAGTGATGGGGGAGTAGTGGGTGATGCCATGGGAGGTGATGGTATCTGTGATGAGGTAGCAGGAGGAATACATGGGGCTGATTAGGAGTCTAGTATTCACCTGGGAAAATGTAAGCAGCTGGCCTGGTGACACCAAGGGTGAAGAGTTTAAGGGAAGCCAGGGCTCTACAGAGATCCTGTCTCAAAAAGTCAGGAAGGCCCAGGCAGTAGTGGTGCATGCCTTTAATCCCATCACTTGGGAGGCAGAGCAGCACTTGGGAGGCAGAGGCAGGCGGATTTCTGAATTCGAGGCCAGCCTGATCTACAGAGTGAGTTCTAGGACAACCAGGGCTACACAGAGAAACCTCGTCTCAAAACAAAACAAAACAAAAAGTCAGGAAGGGGTGAAGGGAGAGGAAAGAAAGAAGGAGAAGGGGAAAGGTGGAGTGGGGAAAAGGGGGAAAGAAAAACAAAAAGGGAGTATAGATAAAGGGATTCTAACTGGCTGGGGACTCAGCCTTTAATCTTAGTAGTTGGGAGATGGGAGATAAGAGATTTAAGGTCATCCTCTACACGGTTCAGGACTAACCTAGGCCACTTGAGACGGATTCTCTCCTCGCCACACCCTGCCACAGCCCCACCCCAAGGCAGCGGTTCTCCGGAGCCTTAGCTGTCCTGGACTTAATCTGTAGATCCTCCTGCCTCTGCCTCTGGAACATTGGGACTAAAGGTGTGAGCTACCACACCAGGCTTGAGACTGGTTCTTAAGAAAAAAAAAAAGGAAAAAGAAAAAAGAAATCGGATGACAGAGTGGTGGTGCGGATGTGCTCAGAGGTGAAGAACACTTTCTGCACTTCTAGAGGACTGGTGTTAATAAATTCCCAGCCCCACCTCACGGCCACAACCACCTGTAACTCCATCCCAGAGGATCCAGCGCCCTCTTCTGGCCTCCATGGGCACTTACATGTAAATAAAACATCTTTATTTAAAAGGGGTATGTGTGTGTGTGTGTGTGTGTCTGTGTCCTGGCCTGCGCCACCATATCCAGCTCAAATCTAGCTTTGATCAGCATGTAGAAGAATGTGTTATTTCCATGAACAACCCGCCTTACTCTTCCTAAATTGGAAAAGGCGGGAGATGGACACTCTCTCAAGCCAAAGGACAGGACATTTTAGCAAAGGCTCCAGTTTTTTAGGCAGTCTCATTTTGCCCATGATTATTTTAGATATTAACTCCTTAAGCAACCGCTTGGTTCCATGCTCGCCCCACTAACGGGCTATAAGGAGATGCTTGCCTCTTCTGAGGCATCAGTTGGAAACAGAGCCAAATTTTTGCAAAAAGTAAGTAACTAGATTCTACTTGCCGGTAGAGCAGGGACCTGACTCCTCCAGAAGAGGCTGCCTCATGGAGACGGGAGAAAATCATTTTCATATCTCTTTGGAGGGGGGTGGCAGAAGGACTAGAGCCCAAAGCCCAGAAAGAATTTTTCTGATACCGAGTGGCTGTTTCAAACTGCGTTTCTCTGCAGACCCTCCCAGTAGTGAAGGCTGGGTGTGGGCACCGGAAGTGGCCCCAGTCTGCTGCAGAACACAGTCTCCCCTCTCTGGCACTGCATGGGAGTGTCCCAGGGGATTCAGGGAGGTCG
The DNA here is from genome assembly GCF_008632895.1 of Mastomys coucha. Taxonomy (NCBI): domain Eukaryota; kingdom Metazoa; phylum Chordata; class Mammalia; order Rodentia; family Muridae; genus Mastomys; species Mastomys coucha. The sequence continues at coordinate 117,612,845 of NW_022196905.1, read as the reverse complement.
GGGTAGTCAGGCAAAGGTTAGGGAGGAAAGCAGCCAGGCAGAGGCCCAGAACGACTCCAGGAAATGTTTAGATTTCTCCACCAGGAGGGAGGGCAAACAAGCTCCCCCACCCCCGCCCCTCAAGCCTGCTGGCAGCTCGGAGCATTCTGCAGTACAGAGTGTGAGGGGAAAAGACAAAACCAGAAAAGAAAAATCATACCCAGGGCTAGACCTAGCAACAAGTCTGTTGCATGCGTAGCGTCAGACCCCCGAGCTGCAGCCCAGAAAAGTAGACTTATGGAAAACTGCTTGCGCCTCAGAGCCTGACCCAGCTGCAGGCTTCACCTCTGTAGGGGACATGCAGTTTGGGATCCAGGCGGAGGAGAAAGGATTTGCTGCCGGCTTTTCCTGGCTGAAGTTTCTCTTGTGGGCCCAGCATCTGCAGAACAGGGTGATGAGGTTAGGAGCCCAGCTGCTAGGGGAGCTGTAGTGTTCAGATAGGCAGCTGTGCCTTTGTGCCGGCCACCTAGGATGCTCATCCTATCTCCAACTGCTATGGACAACGGGTCCTGCTGTCTCATCGAGGGGGAACCCATCTCCCAGGTGATGCCTCCTGTACTCATCCTGGTCTTCGTGCTTGGCGCCCTGGGCAACGGCATTGCCCTGTGCGGTTTCTGCTTTCACATGAAGACCTGGAAGTCAAGCACTATTTACCTTTTCAACCTGGCCGTGGCGGATTTTCTCCTCATGATCTGCCTGCCCCTTCGGACAGACTACTACCTCCGACGTAGACACTGGATTTTTGGAGATATTCCCTGTCGCCTGGTCCTCTTCAAGCTGGCCATGAATAGGGCCGGGAGTATTGTCTTTCTCACTGTGGTGGCTGTGGACAGGTATTTCAAAGTGGTCCACCCCCACCATATGGTGAATGCCATCTCCAATCGGACGGCAGCCGCTGTTGCCTGTGTCCTCTGGACTCTGGTCATCTTGGGGACTGTGTATCTTCTGATGGAGAGTCACCTGTGTGTACAGGGAACGCTGTCTTCCTGTGAGAGCTTCATCATGGAGTCAGCCAACGGGTGGCACGATGTCATGTTCCAGCTGGAATTCTTCCTGCCCCTTACTATCATCTTGTTCTGCTCGGTCAAAGTTGTTTGGAGCCTGAGACAGAGGCAGCAGCTGACCAGACAGGCTCGGATGAGGAGGGCCACTCGGTTCATCATGGTGGTGGCTTCTGTGTTCATCACGTGTTACCTGCCCAGCGTGCTGGCCAGGCTCTACTTCCTCTGGACGGTGCCCTCCAGTGCCTGTGACCCCTCTGTCCACACAGCCCTCCATGTCACCCTGAGCTTCACTTACCTGAACAGCATGCTGGATCCCCTTGTATACTATTTTTCAAGTCCCTCGTTCCCCAAACTCTACGCCAAGCTCAAAATCTGCAGCTCGAAACCCAAACGCCCAGGACGCTCGAAGACTCGGGGGTCAGAAGAGATGCCAATTTCAAATCTCTGTCGTAAGAGCTCCATCGATGTGGCAAATCGTTCCCAGAGGCCATCTGACGGGCAGTGGGATCTCCAAGTGTGTTGAATGCCGTTAAGACAAACAGCCCAACAAACGAGGCAGAGAAATGGGCAACTGTGAGTTAAATCTGAAGGGTGGGGGACTTGAAATGCCCCCACTCTTTCTCAGCTGTATCCTTCTCACTCAGGTAGAAATGGAATCCACGTCGCTCAACCCTTTCCAGAAGGTTCCAAATGAATTGGTTGTGTTTAAATACTCTGACTGCAATGGTAAGGGGGCAGCATGTGAGTGTGAAGGAAACTGTGGGTGTCGGATTAGGAACTACTCGGAGCCCCGTGTCCCTTTGCATGGCTGGGAAAATCAGTATGAGCCTTGCTGGGTCTTGTTCTAGCTTCGAGAGAGTTAATGATCTCAGTAACTCGTCGGTATTTCCTGCACTGAAAAAAAATAGAAACTGCACTGAGTCAATACACTTATTTCCAGCTGAGCGAGACCCTTTACCACAGGACACCCGGTCCTAGCTGGCTTTTTTTTTTTTTTTTTTTTTTTTTTTTTTTTTTTTTTTTTTTTTTTTTTTTAATCTTCCCTGGGAAGCCTCCACACATTTCAATGTTTGAACATCCAGGTGGCCCAGGAGGACAGCAAAAAGAATCTGTTCTAACCTTCCAGGAGCCATGATTTTTTTTTTTTTTCTGATTTTAAGTGGTGGTTTGTTTCTTTGTTTTTCTTTTGTTTGCATTTCAAAGAAAATGCTGAGGGACTTGTCTACCCGATATCTGCTATCTGCTTCTCCAGGGGAAACTGAGAGCCTGTGTGCCGCAGCCAGGGGGGGTCCTTCCTAGTATTTGGGGCGGGTTAATTCAAGCATGGTTGTTTTTCACTGTTTGATGCATGAGTACGATTTGAAATCCTTCCTTCTCAAGTCTTTGTTGAATCCATAGTGTGTTGTCCGCTCTGTCCAGCATCCTCGTCTGTTCTGTCTTTGGTGCTGGGCATTGAACTTGGGACCTTACCCGAGCTAGGCAAGCACTGGCCACTGAGCCGCACTCCCAAACCCCTTGTGCCCCCTTTAGCTGTAGCATTGTTAGCCAGCTCTTGGGAGAAAGTAAAGCGCTAGGGGTGGCAGCAACAGTTCGGCTCCATCGCCTTTCATTAGTGTCTAGACTTCTAGTCAGCCGTCTGGGGTCTTCTCCTGTGGGCCTCCCTCACGCATGTATGTTCCCCAAATGCTTCCCAGAGTTCTCACAGCTAGGCGATTCTGTGAAAGTACAGGCAGGCTGCTCCTGTCCCGGAGAAGGAGAAGTAGATTCCGTGTTAACCTTCGTTCCACTTTCAAGCCACAAAAGTGGTGAGAGTCATTCACTTTCTCCAGTCCCCAGGGTACTTTCCCCAGCAAGGGACCTTGACGACGTTTATGTCTTTAGCCCGAGAAGCTCCTCAAGGTTGTCCTCATGGTTTCCTTTGCTAGAGGTGTTGTCCAGTCTAGCCGCAAAAGTCAGTCTGATTGCAGGGCTGGCGCAGTGGGAAAACAGGTCTGCCATCAACCGCAAAACCAATCCCAAGAGTGGTTCTCTGGCCTCCACATATGCTCGCTTCACGCATGCTCGCTTCACGCATGCGCGCTCACACTTAATACATTCACGCAATAGCAATTTTATTGGCTCCATGGTCAAGTGGGTCTCAGTTTGAATCTTGGTTTAAATACTTATTAGACATGTGCTCGTGGGGAAGATTTTATTTACTATCACTCCGTTTTGAATTCTCCATCTGTTCAACAGGGGGTAATACTGATGCCAAAGGGTTTGGGGGCAAATTCAATGACTGTACACTCATAAGCATGAGGAATTTGTTGTTTCCAGATGCGTAGAAGAAGACCACGTGCATGTAGTCGATGATAAATAAACAGTCGCCGGATGACTATAATCACTCCAAACGTGAATCTTTGGCTACACGTGCTCAATAATGACTTACTACATTACTTGTGGTTTGTTGTCATTTTTTTTAAGCTCGAGGGTAATTTTATTAAAGTTTAAAAGAAAAATTCCAGGGCAGTCAAGGTGTAAATCTCAGCGGATGGAGGAGAGAGACAGAGAAGAGGAAGAGAGAAAGCCGTGGTTTTTGTCAACAGACAGAGTGGTCTGGCAGCCATGCGGTATGGGGGGAGGGCTTCAGGGAAAGGGAACCCAGAGTGCTAGAGACCGGATGCTTAGGCTCTGGGCAGGAAGAGATAGAAAGGAAAAGACAGAAAAGAGAATGCGAAATGTATGCCTTTGCAAGCCAGGACTAGGGATCTCATGGCGACTCTCTAGAGACCGACACATTTATGTGTGGTACATAGAGAGAAACAGACACAGCCTAGACGGTGGCCACACACACCTTCAGTCAAGGCCCGCCTGATCTACAGAGTGAGTTCAAGGACAGCCAGAACTACATAGAGACACCCTGTCTTGAAAACAAAACAAACAAACAAACAAAAAGAAGCACAAACAGACACAAAAGAGTCAAAAGTCCCTAAGCACCTATTCCATGGCCACCACCCAACTTCTCCTGCTTCCTAGGAAGGAGTCAAGCCAAGAGTTCTTACCAGTTCCAAGGATCACATACCGTCCGTCTTTCCTGTTTTTATGTTTATCATCATTATCATTAGTTATTATTACTTTGTTTTTGGTTTTTCAAGACAGGGTTTCTCTGTGTAGCCCTGGCTGCTCTGAAACTCACTCTGTAGACCAGACTGGCCTCAAACTCAGAAATCCGCCTGCCTCTGCCTCCCAAGTGCTGGGACTAAAGGTGTGTGCCACCATGCCTGGCTAACTTGCTGGTCTTGAACTTGAGATCTGCCTGCCTCTGCTATAGGCTAGAAATTTGTAGAAACTGGGCTAGGGAGATATTGAAATCAGTAACGTGCCTACCACCTGACCACAAGGACCTGAGTTTAGTCTGCAGGGCTCATAGGGTGGCACACGCTGGGGATGCCAGGACTGGGGAGGCAGGGACAGGAGAAGTTCAGTGCCAGCCAGCATAGCTGAATGGGTGAGCCCTAGGTCTCAGTGAGAGACTCCATATGTCAGAAAAAAAACAACAACAAAACAAGCAAACATGGCAGGGGCTGGCACAATGGCTCAGGGGTAAAGGCACTTGTCAGAAGGCTGATAACCTGAGTTTGACCCACCCTGGAACCTACGCGGAGGAAGGAGAGAGGTGAATCCTGCAAACGTGTGTCTGTCTGCTCTATCAGTGTGTGCACACATGAGTGCGCGCAAATACACATACAATAAACAGCATTTTAAGTCACTCCTGAGGAATGGCAGTACACGGTAGTCTATAGTCTCCACATACACTCGAATGCACATACATATCCTACATGCAAAAATGAGTAGAGACCAGAGAAAATCCACTTTAATTCCATCCTTAGGCATAAACTTTCATGCCTTTGGTGCCTGATCCTGATAAAAGTGGATTTTGAAAAAAAGCCTGTCCCTTAAGTGTGACTCCAGCTCAGAAAACTTTTTATGATGTTG
>NW_022196905.1:117604692-117607817 GCF_008632895.1 Mastomys coucha | reverse complement strand
CACTCAATAAAAACTCCTGGCTCGCCAGGCAGTGGTGGTGTACACCTTTAATCCCTGCACTTGGGAGGCAGAGGCAGGCGGATTTCTGAGTTCGAGGCCAGCCTGGTCTACAGAGTGAGTTCCAGGACAGCCAGAGTTATACAGAGAAACCCTGTCTCGAAAAAACAAAAACAAAAACAAAAACAAAAACAAAAACAAAAACAAAACAAAACAAAAAAAACCCACCTTCTGGCTCAGGGTTTCTTCCCACCATTGACCATTACTGTTCCCGGATGAAAGACACACACAACCTTTATATTTACAATACGCCTTAAGCAGCACAGTAGCTGGGCAGCTGCCTCCCCTCCAAGCTGTTAGAATCTACTTTCCCATCGATAACCCCAGATCATCACCTCTGCTGCTCTTAACCCAACATGGAGGGGAGGCAGCCGCCCAGCTACTACTGTGCTGTTTACATCTTTATTTACCAATCAGAATTCACTGGGTCCGGGTCCCAAAGGCTGACTCCAAATCTTGGAGGCTAGAACTTAGCATTACACTAAACAGTAAAAGACTAAACAAACCCCATCGAGGTCCAATACCCATGGCAGGCGCGTGGACGGAGGCCCTCACCACAAACCCAAAGCCAGGATGAAATGAAACAAAACCTCAAGCACAGCCTCGCTTCAGACACACTTCCCCCTAGAAGTGGGCAGAGTGCAGCCAAGTCTGCCTTACCCAAAAGCTTTCTTTAGAACTGGTGAGGAGGGGCAGGGGTTTTTTGAGTGTTTATTGTCAGATGGGAAAACAGTAGGTTTAGAGGAAATAGTTCACCTTCTCCAGGGAAAGTCGATAGCCTGTAAGGATAATACGGAGCAAATTACAAGTGTCTTTAGTTGACATTGACCATGGAAAAATATGTGAGTTCTGGAATATCCTTAGAATAGACGTTACTAACCTATTTTATTTTATTTTGAGGCAGGGTGTCACTATGTAGCCCCGGCTGGCCTGGAACTCTTTATATACACGAAGCTAGCCTCAAACAGAGTTTGCCTTTGCCTCTTGAGTGCTGGGGCTGAGAGACAGCTCTGTGGTTAAAAAACACTTGCTGCTTTGCAAAGGATCTATGTACAGTTTCCAGCACCCATGTGGTGGCTCAGGACAGCTTGTAACACTAGTTCTGAGAGATCCAACATCTTCCCCTGACCTCCACGGGCAAAACACGAGTGTGGTGCACTTAAATGAAGGCAGAACATTAATACAGATAGCAAACAAATAAATCAAAAATATAGAAAAATTGAAAAGTCTTTGTTACCATGACTTACCCTCTAACTGGAGATACACCCGGTTAGGATGAGGCTCGAAGTTGAAGTCGTGCGTGCACAGGGCTTGAAGGGAAGAGATCCCTGGCACATGAGGAGTTAAACCCCTTGTTAAAGTTTTTGTAGGGGAAGCAGAGGCTGTGGCTGCAAGGTCTGACCCCTGTTGGCCTCTGGGCCTTCAGCACCAAATCCAGTTCCAGGATGATGCAAGACCATAGTCTTACAAAGGATGCATCCATAGCTGCAGAGCTGGCTCCATGGTCTGCGGGGTATAATGCAAAATGGAAATTTTAAGGCCTTTACAAAAAAAAAAAAAAAGCATTGAAAATTTCAAGATGGGACCTAGCATAGTGGCACAAACTTCCAGCCCTAGTACTGGAGAGCAGCGTTTTGTTGTGGTTGCTTTTGTTGTTTTGTTTTGCTTTTTTGGACATTTAAAACAGGGTCCCACTATGTAGCTCAGGCTAGTTTAAAACTACAATGCCAGGCTTCCAACCTGAGCGTGCTGTCTACTGATAGATTCCGGTGTGGGTCCCCCACTCGAGAAGAAACAGGAGGGAGATCGTTGTAAATTACATGAGGTTTATTATTGCCAGTATACTGGGTTCGTCCTGCATTCAGAGCAAAGGTGACCCCCAGGAACAAAAGCACACACACTTTTTATACCTTTCAGTACATAGGTTTACAGCATGAGTTGGTTATCTCTCATCGGTGGAGCCCATTGTCTTTTGTTCTCATTGACCTCTGTGCCCCAGGTGAGGGGGAGATACCGATTGCACGTAGAAGGGGTGGGGTGGATCCACCCTCCCAGGGACGTTTCCTGGAACCAGGCATTATTCCCCACAACTAGGGCATCTCCTGGGGACTGATGTTTGCTCAGTAAACCCTTCTGAAGCTCTGTCTTTAGGCTAAATGGACATTCCTTGCTCCTTGGTATTTTTATGAGGTGTCCCTATTTGCTCAGTTTTTACACTACTACTCCAGAGGACCCAGATTCAATTCCCAGCACCCACTTGGGAGCACCCAACTGTCTGAAACTCAAGTTCCAGGATCTCGCACCCTCACACAGGCATACATGCAGGCAAACACCAACAAATATAAAATAAAATAAACCAACAAATAAACAAAAAAACCCTAAGGCTGGGATGTAGCCCATAGAATGCTTGTTTAATATACCCAAAACTCTGGACTAAATCCCCAGTTTGGCATGAATTGGACGTGGAGGGTGCATGCCTGAAACCCCAGCACTCATGAGGAGGAGGATCAAAAGTTCAGTTATTCTCAGCTGGACTATGTGAGATCATGTGTCAAAAAACCCAAAAAAAACAAACAAACAAACAAACAAACAAAAAACCAAACCAGAAATAAACAAAAGAAAATAGAAATGATTCTTTTCCTCATTGTATTTGTTATTCATATACACACACATATATGTATATATTCATGTACACTGATATGTACCATACATATGTTTGTACGACTAATGTTTATCCCTTCACTTCTACCACTAAACCTCCTTTATTAAAGCCCCAGGTGTGTCCTGTCTCCTTAAGCCACATGAGCCTTCAATGACATTCTCAGTGTGCAGTGAGACATCTTTCAAAATGTCCTCCAAGAATCTGTGCTTCCTGCCACTGGACTCTGCGAATGTCTCCTGTCTCTGTGGAACATGAACCCTTGCTGCGATGTGGGAGTGGTGGTGTTCTGGGATTCCCAAGGCAAGTATTAAGAAGATCAGCCTGTGGCCTTATGGAAACCAAGAGAAACCCACATGCAGCCCAGCCTACCCCGTATGCAGAACACATGGCAGAGCCCGGCTGTGGT
>NW_022196905.1:117601048-117604520 GCF_008632895.1 Mastomys coucha | reverse complement strand
AAAAAAAAAAAAAAAAAAAAAACATGTGGCAGGGCCTCGTGAAGAAGCCACACAGAGAAGCATGCGACTATACCAAGGCGGTGAGGAGGGTGAGGAACCCATGTCTCCCTGTCATCCCTGACCATTGCCAGGACTCATCCTCATCGTCAACTTGACTGCACATACAATCATCTAGGAGGACATTATATTTATTTACTTAATTATTTGTCTTGTCTTATTTGTTTGTTTTTGAGGTAAGTTCTCCACATATAGCTGTGGCTGACCTAGAACTTGATGTGTAGCCCAGGCTGGCCTCAAATTCAAAGAGATGACTGCCTCTGTCTCCACAGTGCTTCGACTTAAAGCATCTGCTACCACCCTGTGGCTTTATTTATTCATGTTTAATCAGTTAATTTTGGGTTTTGTTTTATGTGCCTGTATGTCTGTATGAGAGTCTCAGATGACCTGGAGCTGGAGTTACAGACAGTTGTGAAGCGCCATGTGGATGCTGGGAATTGAACCAGGGTCCTCTGGGAGAGCAGTCAGTGCTCTTAACTGCTGCGGAGCCATCTCTCCAGCACGCTCCACCCCAACCCCGTTTTGTTTTGTTTTGAGTCAGGATCTATGTATCTCTTCTGGCTAGCCTGGAATTCCTCATGTAGACCAGGCTGGCCATGAACTTGCAGTGATTCTCCTGCCTCTGCTTGCTTCCTGAGTTCTGAGCTCACAGGCATATACCACCATGACCTATCTAAGTTTTAAAACTGTTTGCTGGGAGCAGCGGCTAACATCTGGAGTCCCACTTGCCCAGAGGGCTGAGAAAGAAGAATCCTTTGACCCAGGAATTCAAGGTTAGCCTGGGCAACAAATTGAGACCCTCCTTACCTGAAAAATTAATTAATACTAACTTCTGTGAGAACCATGGCACACCTTTCAAGCTGTCCCACCCAGCTTAGGGCTCTCAACCGTTGAAAGTCATCCCTTGAGCATAATTTCCTTTCCACTAAGCTGTACAATCACTGCAAGTGATTCGTTGTAACAAGTTTCTGTACAGCTCACACACCAGTAAGGGGGGAAAAAAAGAAAAGAAAAGACCAGCACAAGACAGGGCGTGCCCTCCAGAGGTGGGAAGACTGGAAATTCCATAGCAGGCCCTGGCACCCAGAGGCCTCAATTTACTTCCCTCTGAGTAGCTCCAAACTTCCTGTTTAGAAGCTTTGAAAGCGAGCATTGTAGGGAGGCTGGGAGGGGCTGGGAGAAAGGGGGTGTCCCCTAGGTCCCCAGTTTTCACAAGAGGAAGCTGAGGGGACAAGTAAGGATAGATCCAAAATTAGCTCTTCTGCTTTGTGCCATATTGGACTATTTGCTGTTACTCTAATTTTATCTGTGATAGGCTGGGGGTGGGGCTGGGGGTGGTAACACGCCTTTAATTCCAGAACTCAGGAAGCAGAGGCAAGTGGATCTCTGAGTTGGAAGCCTGGTCTACAGAAGGAGTTCCAGGGCTACACAGAGAAATCCAGTCTCAAAGAAAAAGAGAAAAAAGAATTATCCATGACTGTCTGGTTTCATTTCTGTTTGCTGTGAGAAAATACCCTGACAAAAAGCAGCATGGGAGGAAAAGAGGTTATTTCAGTTTGCCATTCTAGTAGGCTATTGTGGGGAAGTCAAGGTAGGAAGTTGAGGCAGCTGGTTACATTATATCCACACTTAGAGCTGAAAGAGATGAACTATGCAACCTGGCTCACTCCACTCCCTTGTGTTATTATGCTCAGCTCACCTTCTCCATTCTTATATAGTTCAAGACCCTCCCCCTTGCCTAGGGAATGGTGCTGCCCATGGTGGGCTAGGTCTTCCTATATCAATTAACTTAATTAGGGACAATCCCCTACAGATATACCCACAGGCAAATACAATGTAGACAATCTCTTATTGAAACTCTACCCAATTGTTTTTAGGTTGTGTTAAATTGGCTCACACGGGGTGGCTCACAACCATCTGTAATGGGATCCTTCTTTTGGTGTGTCTGAAGACAGCAACAGTTTACTCATATACATAAAATAAATAAAGCTTTTTTTTTTGGTTTTTCAAGACAGGGTTTCTCTGTGTAGCCCTGGCTGTCCTGGAACTCACTCTGTAGACCAGGCTGGTCTCAAACTAAGAAATCCACCTGCCTCTGCCTCCCAAGTGCTGGAATTAAAGTCGTGTGCCACCACTGCCTGGCCTAATAAAGCTTTTTAAAAAAACACACACACACACACACACACACACACACAATATAAAAAATAGCAATTAAAGCTAACCTTTCTAATGGCTACTTGTTTTCCTTCTTGTTAGTTCCTTTGCCTTTGTTTGTCTTGAAACAGTGTCTCAAGTAGCTCCTGCTGACCTTGAATTCCATCTAGAGCTGAGAAGGGCCTTGAATTCCTGATCTTTCTGCTTCTGTCTCCTAAGACCTAGGATTACAGGATCCTAGGTTTAATGCTTCCATTTCTTCATTTTAAGAGGGGCTGGCAAGTGTGGTTAGTGGGCAAAATGCATGCTATATAAACAGTGTATCTGCATTCAGATCCGCAGCACTCATATATGAAGTTGGGCATGGTAGTGCATGCCTGTAGTCCCCGTGCTGGTGGGTGGGGGTCAAGACAGGTGATTCTGGGGATTTGCTGGCCAGACAATGAGTTTAGTAAGTGATTCTAGTTCACCAGACCCCATAGGATTACTTGATAGGTGTTGCGTAGGTGACTTTCATATTGTGACCAAATACCAGACAGAAAAAACGTAAAGCACAGAGATCTGTTTTGGTGTGTCACAGTCCACTGTGACAGAGCAGCCCAGCCTGTGGTGATTGCACCGGGAGGAAGAGGAGTGCAGGCCTCAACCCAAAGTGGATATAACGTTCCAGGAGCTGTCCTAGTTAGTGGTCAGCCTCTCCCAGCTATCATCCTCAGAGTTCTCCAGGCTCCCAAAACAGTTTCAGGTGCTGGGGACCAAGTGCTCAAAACCTGAAATCCAGCACGTAGGCCTTTTACATTCAATCCAAAACGCATGCCCTCAATAAGTTCACATTTATCCAGGAAGGAAGCATTACTGGCATCCACCGGCAGCAAGGCAAGCGTTAATGGGGGCTAACACTCAAGGCAACTGCAGGAGAAGAGGCAGTGGTCTGGGTTTATGTTCTAAGCCTGTAATCCCAGCATTCAGTGCAGGCAGGACAGCCTGGGCCAGCACTCAGTGCAGGCAAGACAGCCTGGGCCAGCAGTGAGGCCAGCCTGGGATACACAGGGAGATGCAGCTCAAGAGCCTGTTCAAGGGGCTGGAGATTACTCAGCGCTTGCTCTTGCTGAGGACTTGAATTCAATTTCTAGCACCTAGATCAGGTGACTCATATCCATCTGCAATTGCTGCTTCAGAGAACCCGACACCTTCTGCTGGTCTCTGCGGGCGCCTGTGATTCACATGCATAGATATGTATATATATATATATATATATATA
>NW_022196905.1:117599235-117601038 GCF_008632895.1 Mastomys coucha | reverse complement strand
TACATATATATATATACACACACACACACACACACACATACACAAAGACACACAGACATACAGACACACGGACTCACTGTTTCAGTTAAAAAACATACATGTTTCAAAAAGTCTTTTTAAAAAAAATACAATATTGTAAGGCTGGAGAGATGGCTCAGCGGGTAAGAGCACTGACTGCTCTTCCAGAGGTGTTGCATTCAGTTCCCAGCAACCACAAGGTGGCTCACAACCATCTGTAATGGGATCTGATGCCCTCTTCTGGTGCATCTGAAGACAGCAACAGTGTACTCACATACATAAAATAAATAAATCTTTTTTTTTTTTAAATTCAATATTGTTTGGCAAGATGATGTACTGAGGAAAGGGGCATGCTGTCAGGTCTGACAGTCTGAGTTCAGAACCCAGGTAACAGAGAACCAATTATTTTAGGCTGTGTCTGACCTCTACATATGCGCTCTGGCGCTTATCCCCTCCCTCCCCAAATAAAGCAATGTAGTTAAAATCTTCCAGTAAATAAAGAAATTAAAAAGCAGTAAACCTCAATGATGAGGGGTAGAGGGTTGGAGGTCTGTTAGATTCAACCCAAGTTCCGCTGGGTTATCGTAGGTACTTTAGCAACCTCTCTAAGTGTTACTTGCCTCATTTGGAAATCATAATCAACAAGCGTTTGGAACCATCAGCACAGAGGATAAGACAAGGTGATACATGTAAAACATGGAGGGCTGGAGAGACAGCTCAGCCGTTAAGATCACTGGCTGCTCTTGCAGAGGACCCAGACTCTGTTCCCTGCACCCACACAGTGGCTCACAATCATCTGTAAGTCAACTTCCAGGAATTACCTCCCTCTTCTGGCCTCTTTGGGTACTGCAGCATGTGTTGTACGTAACATTTTAACTCAGGCAAACTCGCATACACGTTAAAAAACAAATCGGCTGGGTGTGGTGGCGCATGCCTTTAGTCCCAGCAGTTGGGAGGCAGAGGCAGGCGGATTTCTGAGTTTGAGGCCAGCCTGGTCTACAGAGTGAGTTCCAGGACAGCCAGGGATACACAGAGAAATCCTATCTCGAAAAACCAAACAAAAAAAAAAGAAAGAAAGAAAGAAAGAAAGAAAAATCGGCTGGGTGTGGTGGCGCACACCTTTTAGTCCCAGCACTCGAAAAGCAGAGGCAGGCAAATCTCCGAGTTCAGCCTGGTCTACACAGTGTGTTCCATGACTGCCAGGGCTACAAGGAAAAATCCTGTCTCAAGAACCAATAAACAAACAAACGGCAAACAAATACATTTTTAAGACATGGAGTCTGGAACACTGGAAATTGCAATGTGGGCACCACCGGTCTCAAAGTTTTCATCTTCATTGTCACGGACTATTCATGAAGTCTAGTCCAAGACTGGGTCACCCTGAGTCTAGTCTACAAAGGTCTACCAAATGCTATTAGAGGACTGGGCATGCAACTAAAGGGATACATTTCCTTTTTTTGTTGTTGGGTTCTTTCTTTCTTTCCTTCTTTCTTTCCCTCTTTCTTTCTTTCTTTCTTTCTTTCTTGTTGTTGTTGTCTTTTTTTGGTTTTTTGTTTGTTTGTTTGTTTTTTCAAGGCAGGGTTTCTCTGTGTAGCCCTGGCTATCCTGGAACTCACTCTGTTAGATCAGGCTGGCCTCGAGCTCAGAGATCTGCCTGCCTCTGCCTCCCAAGTGCTGGGATTAAAGGCATGCACCACCATTGCCCGGCTTCTTTTTCTTTTTTCTTTCCTCTTTTTTTTCTTTTTTCTTTTTTCTGTTCTTTTCTTTCTTTCTTTCTTTTTGTTT
>NW_022196905.1:117587717-117599165 GCF_008632895.1 Mastomys coucha | reverse complement strand
TTTTTTGAGACAGAGTTTCTCCGTGTAGCCCTGGCTATCCTGGAACTCAATCTGTAGAGCAGGAAAATTCAGAGATGCACCTGCTTCCACCAGCCAAGTGCTGGGATTAAAGCTATGCACCACCACCGCCCAGCATATTTCCAGTTTTCGATTTCTAACTCAAAGTAGAACAACAAAAATGTATAAACCTTATGCATGAGTGTGTGTGTGTGCGCACCAAAATACTCAACAGTAGATAGTAGGATGACACTTAATTGCCGGGCAGTGGTGGTACACGCCTTTAATCCCAGCACTTGGGAGGCAGAGGCAGGCGGATTTCTGAGTTCGAGGCCAGCCTGGTCCCTGTCTTGAAAAACCAAAAAAAAGGAAAGGAAATGTTGTCTTTCTGCAAGGCAGAACTCAACACTCTTTCAAGGCTTGAAATCCAGAGCTATTTCTACGAACATCACACACCCAGGTGCTGGGTCTGCAATCCTGGTACTCTGGAGGCAGAAGCAGGGAAATGGAGAAACCAGCTTGAGAGACGTAGCAAGATTCTGTCTGAGAGGAAGAAAGAAAGGAAGAAGAACACCGTGCTAGAGAACTGAGTTGCAGGTTAGGTGCGGAGGACCCGTGTTTGGCTCCCTAACCCACATCGGGTGGCTCACAATGTCTATAGCTCCAGCTCCAGGGCGTCCAGCTGCCTCTGGGGCTGCTGTAACATGTGCACAGCTACACAGACACGCATGCCTACATATAAGTAAAAACTAAAGTAAACCCTAGAAAGAAAAAAGGGAGGTGGGGAAACACACACGCATACACCCAGAAAAAGAGAGACAGCCAGACAGAGACAGCCAGACAGAGAGGAAACTGTATACACATTACCAGTGCATAGTACAATTTTACTTGAACTCTTATTGCTTCTGGAAAGCCTTGCTGTTCATTTAGCACAGTGCCTGATTACTGCCATTGTTAAGTTATTAATAATGTCAGCCAAGCAAACGGGAGTGAATGAATCCAGGCCAATTAACTAGCCAGTGTGCATGCATGCAGCCTTCAGAAGGAATGCCCTCGGATTTGACTCATCCACCACTGACAGTCGGCTTGCCTAAACTTATCCTTTACATTTAGAAAATTTGTGGGTTCCTGTCTGCCCAGGGGACTTTTTTTTTTATTACTTGTTTATGCAAACAGCAAGTTGCATAAGAGCCTTGCTAGGTTTTTTTTTTTTTAAATGATTTCGTAGTTTCCTGGTAACTATTCAGTCATCTCTTTCAACACCCTGACATGACATAAAGCTGAGGGCTGAACCACACGTTCACCACAGACGCACACTTGCCTTGAGTCTTTGCTAGGTGAGGCACTCTGGGGCTGGACTGGCCAGATCCACTCATGAGCAAGCAGAACCATTTTCTGACAATAAACGGCAAGAACTGCTGTGTGTTCCGAGATGAAAACATTGCCAAGGTCTTGCCGCCGGTGCTGGGGCTGGAATTTGTGTTTGGACTCCTGGGCAATGGCCTTGCCTTGTGGATTTTCTGTTTCCATCTCAAATCCTGGAAATCCAGCCGGATTTTCTTGTTCAACTTGGCCGTGGCTGACTTTCTCCTGATCATCTGCTTGCCGTTCCTGACGGATAACTATGTCCAGAACTGGGACTGGAGGTTTGGAAACATCCCCTGCCGTCTGATGCTCTTCATGTTGGCCATGAACCGACAAGGCAGCATCATCTTCCTCACGGTGGTGGCTGTGGACCGGTACTTTCGGGTGGTCCATCCACACCACTTCCTGAACAAGATCTCCAACCGGACAGCGGCCATCATCTCTTGCTTCTTGTGGGGTATCACCATCGGCCTGACAGTCCATCTCCTCTATACAAACATGATGACCAAAAATGGTGAGGCAAATCTGTGTAGCAGCTTTAGCATCTGTTACAATTTCAGGTGGCACGATGCAATGTTCCTTTTGGAATTCTTCCTACCCCTGGCCATCATCCTGTTCTGCTCAGGCAGGATCATCTGGAGCCTACGGCAGAGACAGATGGACAGACATGCCAAGATCAAGAGGGCCATCAACTTCATCATGGTGGTGGCTATTGTATTCATCATCTGCTTCCTGCCCAGTGTGGCTGTGCGGATCCGCATCTTCTGGCTCCTCTACAAATATAACGTGCGGAATTGTGAGATCTACTCCTCGGTGGACCTGGCTTTTTTCACCACCCTTAGCTTTACCTACATGAACAGCATGCTGGACCCAGTGGTCTACTATTTCTCCAGCCCATCTTTCCCCAACTTCTTCTCCACCTGTATCAACCGCTGCCTTCGAAAGAAAACATTGAGTGAACCAGATAATAACCGAAGCACTAGCGTGGAGCTCACGGGGGACCCCAGCACAATCAGAAGTATTCCAGGGGCGTTAATGGCTGACCCCAGTGAGCCAGGCAGCCCCCCTTATCTGGCTTCCACATCTCGTTAAGTCCCTATGCCAAGAAGGGAGATTGCCACTCAGGCCTCCGCTCTCTGGAGAGAAGCAAGTTGGCCGTTGCACAGGGTAACATCCTCAGACTCGGCTTATGCTTTCTTGGAACTTCTAGATTCGGAGAATCAGATTTAGAGAAACAGCGTGGTGCAGTGAGCGGTTTGGTTGCAAGGTGCCGTCATAGAAATCTCAGAGGAACAGAAAGCCAAGTTTCCAGACAGTGGAAATGTCTCAGCCTCCCAAGCTTACGGGGCTGAAGAAGACAGAATCCTGCAGAGTTTGTGCTCTAGATACACCCAGACACACCTCAGTTCTGCTCAAAGCCACGGATGGTCCTTCATCACTAGGGTTCTACCTAGCCTGTCCTCGGGCCCCAGTGGGGACAAGGAGAGCCAAGAAACTGGAGAGGATCTCTCTCCAGGTGTCATTTGATAAGCCAGTTGGTCACTTGGGTTCTGTGGGACCAGTTTACCTTTCAGCTAGACCTTAGCAGAAACGGAAGAGGGGAGAAAATGCAAAAGATTTGATTGTTCTCCAAGTCTCCAATGGTGGTAAGAGAGGGATAGCCCCAGGAGGGACTGAACTCACAGTGCTGGAGAGAATCAACCAGTAAAAAATCCAGCTGAACAATTAAAAGGCTTTGGGGAAAACAGTGGTCTTCCTCCTCTGTCTGCTTTTCTTATTAAAAGGGGTTCAACTGCGTCCATGGTTAAGGGGGGTGGGTGGGTTCATTGCTTGGGTTTCTGTACTTAACATCTACCATTTCAATAAATTTCGACAGGAGACACGGGTTGCCGGGTCATTTGTCTGGGTTAGGGTTCACAGTCTTCTTACTTAAGACCTGGGTTATGAACTGTATCCTAGCAGGAAAATCCGGTGTACTACAAAAATACAGAAGGGTGCAGAAGAGCCCCGTCATGAGACAGCCAAGGGGTTGGGCGCCGGTGGGGAATACAGAAGGTCTGGAAAGGCTGGGCAGAAGAATTTGCGTTGGAGCTTCTCCTTCACCGTGTGCTGAGCGTTCTATTAATAGCTGTATATTAAAAAAAGAATCAGACCAGAGCGGGCTTCTTTTTTTTTTTTCTTTCCGCCCCTAGGAGAAGGAAGACGAGGTTCCTATGGAATGGTTTCAGTTCCCAGTTTAGAGTCGGAAAGGAGTGTACCGGGTTGCCGTCTTGCCAGTTGAGAAACAAGAAGTTTCTGTTGTACTTTCATTTCCAGTTTCTGTCCCTCCTAGATCCTTTGGCAAGATTATTTTTTTCCTCCCAAGCTGGATGTAGATTAAGAATTCAGATACTCAGATTTCTCAGCCCTCGGTGGATGGCAAGAAACCAGGGACAGATGGGGGCGTCTCTAGTTCAAGTGTTCCCAGTTTTCTGTCTCTATTACCTTCAGCTCCTACAAGTGGGAATTTAAAAGCAGGGTTTGCCTTCTTATGGAAGGTGGCAGACAGAAGCTTGGAGCCGAGCAGGGATTTCCCCAGCTCAGATGAGTCACAGGGAACCGGGCGGTGAAACTCCTGGTCCTTGATCAATTGAAATCAACAATTTATATTCACTCATTTGTTTTTTGTGTGTGTTGAATAGCAACTGTGTGCCAGATACCGTTCTGGGTGGTGGCGATGCAGCCGGAGAAAATCGGATAGATAGATGGTCTTCTTCACACTGAACCCAGACTCAGGACAGGGAGAGAGGCAGGAATGAAGGAAAGACATGAATGAGAAGCAATTGGTGTTGTGAAAGCGGCCAGGCATGAATATGGGAACAGAGAGGATGGCTAGGGTGGGAATGGCTGGGAGGACCTCCAGGAGGAAGTGACATTGAGTTATTGAGTTGAGCCAGGATTAACTAGACAGAGCAAGCTTTAAAAACCACTGGGCGGGGCAGGGGGGCGGAGAGTGAGTGCAAAGGTCCTGAAGTGACCCAGGACCAGAAATTTGATGGGTATGACTTAGTTTCCTAAGGGCTGCCTTAACAAAGAATCACAAACTGAGTGACTTAAAAGAATAGAGATTTATTGTTAATTTTTGAAGGACAGCTATCAACATCAAGGTGTTGGCCAGGTGTGGCTCCTAGCACCAACTCTGCCACATCTCGCTCTAAACCCTGTGATTGACAGTGGTCCTTCTGCTATTTGGCTTGTAGAACCAATCTCTTACTCCCTGCCTGCTGAGATTACAGGCGTGTCTGTATCACCATACCTGATTTATGTGGCACTAGGAATCAAAACCAGGGCTTCATATATTCTAGACAAGCGCCCCACCCATCAAATCGATACATGCAAATATTATTTAATTTATACAAGAGATTTGAGCATCCTTGGATTGTGGCACCGTGGGTGTCCTGGAATCCAGTATATGAATGCATGTATGTATGCATATATGTATGTATGTGTGTATGAATGCATGTATGTGTAGGCTCAGATTGGGAAGGGCAATTATATAGTTTTTTTTTAATTTTAAGTTTTTATGCATTGTTGTTGTTGTGTGAATGATGTGTGTAACACCACTGTTTATATATGGAGGTCAGAGGACGATGTTGTGGGGTCAGCTCTCTCCTTTCTGCTTAACTCCGGTTCTGGGGATCAAACTCAGCTCCGTTTGCAGCCAATTGCTTCTACCCTCTGAGGCACTTGGCTGGCCCCACGTTACTTACGTTACAATAATACTATGTCTGTATTTTCCCTTATGCCCTCTAAATCTGTCCTGTGGCTGCTTTCTTTACTTTGGGAACATGACAGTTCTAGGGGTTGCACATTCCAATTACTCTCAGATTTGCAAAGAGAGCCTTCCTCTTTGTTATTCCCAACAACCTCTTCCAAATGTGGGCGGGTCGCCCTTTAAGTCTAGAAGCAGAAAACATGCCCATTCCCGATGTCAGGAACGCTCCTCCCTTTCCGACTTAGTAGACCGCTCCCAACCCTGTTCTGGGACCTTCCTTAGAGTGGGGGACTCTGAACACAATCCAGGATTCTAAGGACAATACACCCTGGCCCTTCAACTGTGGCTCGGTTTAACATTCAAAACACTTCCTGAATGTGATCTGGTGCTGTGTGGGATTCCCTGTGGACAAGCACCAGGTGTCCACACAGATGACCTGTCCAGGGGCCTCTGACCCCTCATCCCCCTCATCCTCACACCCCTGACTTTGCTTCTGTAATCAGTGACTTAAGAAACCAGTTCTCCGAGGTGCCTCAGACAGTGGCAGTGTTGGCAAAGTCACAGAGATTTACCACCATCTCATTTACGGACATCAAGGGATTTGGGTCAGCTCCGGCTGGCCCAGCTTTTGCTTCAGACTGGTGAGATCTTCACCTTGGAACAATGCTCTCCCTCCAGACTAGGTCTGCAGTCTACTTGAGAGGCTGAGATAGGAGGGTGGCTTAAGCCTGGGAATTTGGGGGGCAATCTGACCAATACAAGGAAGATCCTGCCTCAAAACAAACACAAAAGCAAAAATCGGGGCTGGGAAAGTGGCTTCATTGGTAAAGTGCCTGTCACACACAGAACTAGGTGTGGTGGCACACATCTTGCATCTCAGCACTCAGGAGGCTGGATCTCAGGAGTTTGAGGCCAGCCTGGTCTACATAGAGAGTTTCCAAGTCAGCCAACATTACACGTAGTGTGACTCACCCACAGAACAAAACAAACAAAACCAAGACAACTCCCCCCGACCCCCCTCCACAAACAAATCAAATCAAAACAAAACAAATTAAAAAAAAAAAAAGCAAGCAAACAAAAAGTTAAGCACAGCAGCACACATCTGTACTCTTAGGGCTGAGGAGGCAAAGATGGCAGCGGGGGTGGAAGGGGGACTGGGGCGCTTCCTGGACACCTGATAGCTCTAGGTTCAATGAAAGATTTTGTATCAAAAAGAAAGGAGGGCTATTGGGGAAGGCACCTTCCACACTTCCACTTATTATTATTATTTTTTGTTATAGTGACAGGAGAGTGGTGTCTGTTATAAATGAGGTAATGCATGGGTCCCCACACTACAAAGTACAACTGCCATATATTCCTGCTGGGTAGCCATGTCCTCCCTCCCTCTGGAAACATTACCTTGGGAGGGAAAGGAGGATGCTCAAGGAACTCAGAGGAAAATGACAAGCTCCAGCGGGCTATCCCTTGAGGATCTATAAGCAGCCAATACTCGCTGTGGAGGGGAAGCTCTTCAGTAGAAGTACCTTCAAGTTGTGCTTGGCAGCACAGAGATACAGTTGTGTAAGGTGTCAGGCGTGCTGGGGAGGGCTTTCCACCGATGCAGCTGCCTTTTATTTAGCCCTGTTCCTGAGTGTAACCTCAAGAGACTCACTGGTTCGCTGAGTTTGACTTAAGTGGAATTAGAACCGTTTTGTTATCTGTCCCCGATATCTTATCTGAGGCAAGCAGACGTCTCTTTACTCGATCTCCCGGAATTCATGCAGCTTTGGATTAGCTTGGGCAAGAAACTAAAAGTAGCAAGAGGAAGGATATGTCAGAGAAGACGAAGAAAAGTAAACCAGGCCAGATGTGATAGCAAAACATCTGTAGTGCCAGCACTTACAAGGTCAGGCAGGAGGATTGTGAGTTCAACGCCTGCCTTGACTACACAGTGCATTTAGGGTCACATGGCGAATCCCTATTTAAAGAAATATAAACTTGGCTTGGGCAATTCCAAGCCAGTACAGGGTCCTCCACTTCACTCTTAGCTATGACTGTTACTCAGCCTGTGTACGCATCAGACAAGTCAGATTTTCGCACAGGGGAAACTACTGATTCTGAATCACTGCTTAGAAAATGCCACGAAGGGGCCAGTGAGGTGGCTCAGCATGTAAAAGGGCTTGCTGCACCAGCTCGACAACCTGAGTTCAAGCCCTAGAGAGCCCACATAAAAGAGCTGGAGGCGGTGGTGTGCAGCCGACATCCCAACACTCCAGCTGAGAGATGAAAGGCAGAGAGGCTCACTCTGGCTAGTTAGCCTGGAGCAAGAAGCCTGTCAGAAACAAGAAGGCCTTCTTCAACACAGTGGAAGGAGAGAACTGACTCCCTGAGACTGTCCCTAAGCACAAAAGTGCTCCATCACACACACACACACACACACACACACACACACACACACACACACTTACATCATACACAACAATAATTAATTCAAATTAAAAAAAAGATCTGGGGCTGGAGAGATGGCTCAGCGGTTAGAGCACTGACTGCTCTTCCAAAGGTCCCGAGTTCAATTCCCAGCAACTTACATGGCTCACAACCATCTGTAATGGGAGTCAATGCTCTCTTCTGCTGTGTCTTAAAGACAGTGTACTCACATGCATAAATTAATTAATTAATTATTTTTTAAAAATCCAGAGAAGTAGCACTGGCCATTCACAGATATGTGTGTGTGTATGTGTGTGTGTGTGTGTGTTGTGGTATATGTATGTGCATGTGCATTTTGGGGGTTGCACATTTATTTATTGGGGTGCTGGGCATCCATCCTAGCAGTTCAGAAGTACGAGGCAGATGCTCTATCACTGAGTTACATCCTTAGTCCTACATTTTATACTTTCATCAGGGACAGTAGGGGAAACGCCTCCTCCCTGCCAACAGAGGTGATCATAGCTTCAGCCGCTCCAAGCTGGGGTCCTGACGGCTCACAATAGGTGAAAGGCGTGCTAGGCAAGATCCTATCATCTAAGAGGGGCAGTCCAGTGGTGGATGGGCCTGGTGGCCCCCCGAGTGTAGCAGCCGAGTGGTGATAGAACACAAGGAGGTCCCAGACACTGAAGGACACTTTGAGCTTTGACCCACTAGCCCAGCATCCTCATCCAGATGAGCGAAGTGTCTCTGGACTACCTTGGTCTCTGCTGCAGCATAAATGGCGTTTTTTTTTTTTAAACTAGTATGCACAAAGACATGCTCTCTGCCAAGTGTTCCTCGGGTCAGGTACGCTGTACTTCACCGGCAAGCCTGGCCTTCTAGCCAAGCCTACCTCAACTCTCTGGAAAAACTGTGCCTCGCCAGCCTTGCTATAAGGCTGTTTCTACCAATTACACCCATCAACCTTTGTGAGCAATTTACACCTTGCCAGCCCAAATCCATTCACCTGTGACCTAGACATGTGGTGAAAAGCCCAGACAGGGTCTACCTGGAAAAATGAAGATCTTTATAGTGGTATCTGTTGCTTAATAAGGTTGGGACTCAGAAGGGAGAGGAGGCAGCTTAGTTGGTAAAATGCTTGCCCCGCAGACGTGAGGACACAAGTTCGGTTACCGGAACTCAGCTAGAAGGCTGGCCATGGTGGCACTCGCTTGTTGCCACAGTCTGGGGAGGTGAAGACAGACAGACCCACGGGACTGGCTGGTCAGCTAAACTTGCCTGTTTGTCCAGCTCCAGACCAGAAGAGAGACCCTGTCTCAGAAAACAAGGCGAAGACTGGTGAAGGGAAAACTTAAGGGTTCTTTGGAAAGTTGGTTGGATGGCGTTTTTTGCTGGGGCAAACACGTGAAGGAACATTTTGTTAAAGTGGACCCAGGTGTGAAAGGCTCAGGCCGACTCGTGAAGGAACGGTTTCGCTGAAGCAGACACAGGAGAGGGGATGTTCTGCTGAAGCAAGCCCGGGAAAGGACACATGATGAAGGATGCTTTGCTAATGACGCACACGCATGGGTCTGCCTTACGCTGTGTAGCTGAGCTGCATTCGTCAAGACTCCATAGAAACCTCACCAAAAAAAATGTCTGGTGGTGTGCGGCAGTTTGTTGCCACTTCTGAGGACTCTGGCTGATTGAATGAACATGCCGGGGTGAGACCTGGGCTGAGACAGAACACGTAGAGGACACGTGATGTTTGGAGAATATAAATAGGACTCCATGGAGTGACGGAGACAGAGCTTGGCTTGCCGGTACAGCTAGCTGTGCAAGGCTTGTGCGTCGGAGTCTTCGCTGATCTTCACTTCTCTGAGGGAGGCACAGCAGAGAAGCAAGGGTGTTCCTCTTGCTGACTCGGACTGAAGCTGAGGCCTGGCTGTCTCTGCTAGGTCGGACCACTGCTGCTGCTAGCCCGACTCTACCGAGCTGGACTGCTGGTATACCCGTGAGGTTTTGCGAGTGGATCCAGCTGCCGCAGCTAACCTGTGAACTGCACTGCCGATGGCCAGACAGTACAGACACGAGCTGCTCCAAAGAACTGTTCCAAACGGGTCCACTTCCCCCTTATCCTTTCTTTCCCACTACTTCTGGTGGGTGGTGGGCTATAAAAGGAAGGTTAAAGCATTTAAGAACTATCATTAAAAATAGGATTTGAGGGCCGGAGGGAGCGGGGCCGGCAGAGGTCCTAAGGTCAATTCCCAGCAGCCACACACATGATAGCTCTCGGCCATCTGTACAGCTACAGTGTACTCATACCCATAAAATAAATAAAAATAAATCTTAAAAAAAAAAAAAAGGATTTGAAGCTGGGCGGTGGCACACACCTTTAATCCCAGCACTTGGGAGGCAGAGGCAGGCAGATTTCTGAGTTCGAGGCCAGCCTGGTCTACAGAGTGAGTTCCAGGATAGCCTGGGCCACACAGAGAAATCCTGTCTTGAAAAACCAAAAAAGAAAATTAAAAAAAAAATAGGACTTGAAAAAAATTAAAGTTACAGACTGGCAAGATGGCTCAGCAGGTAAAGGTGTTTGCCACTAAGCTGGAAGACCTGAGTTTGATCTCTAGACCCTACATAGAGGAAGGAGAATGCCAGCTGCTACCAGTTGTCCTTTGACCTGTGCCTGTGCTCAGTGGCACTCATATTCACTTGAAACACACACACACACACACACACACACACACACACGCGCACACACACACACACACACACGCGCACACACACACAGAGAGTAAGACGAGATGGGTGGCTCCTGAGGAGTAACATCCAAACTTGACCTCTGGCTTCCACATATCCATGCACACACATATACCAGCACCCACACATGCATCCACCCACATACACACAAAAGACAGACAGACAGACAGACAGAAGTTCTGTAAGTTCTGTCCTTTCTTTGTCTTCGATGACCAAAGGAACACGACTATTTCATAACAAGTGCTAGATTCCCTTTGGGCCCAACCGTCTGGCTGCACTCTGTCTCTTGGGGGGCTGGGGGGGAAGGGGCTGGCGTGGGGCATTGCGATCATCAGGGCCTGACCTAAGATCCACAATCCCACGGCCCTATGTGAGGAAAAAAAAAGGCCCTTCAGGCTCTCAACAAATATTGATCTACCCGGAGCCCTGACCACACCCGGATGAGAGTTTACACTGGAAACAGCACCTGACACCCTCAAGGCAAGTCAGCAGAGAGGAGAAACTGAGCTCTTGACGTCGCCAGGTTGAAAAGCAGCTGGTTTCTTCTCAGCACTTGCAAAACATGTGACTTTTGGTGGGTGGCAAACACGGCTTTGATGAAGTGACACAAAGGACAGGCTCCAACGGAGAGGGGAGGGGCTTACTCAGGGCCAGCCTCCGCTGCGTTATCGATCAAACCTGAGATTCGCTCTCTGGCATCTGGTGGACCCCATGCTCGGCTCGCACAGCCGCTTCCATTTCATCCTAGACCGATGACTCCCTATCATGATGGCGTTATAGGGAAGATGGTCTCCCCCCGTTTCATAGAGACGTCGACGGAAGCACAGAGGGTTTGGGGAACCTGTTCAAAGCCATTCTTGGTCAATGATAAACCAGGAGAGCAAACGCAAGCGTCTTCACCATCCGGGCACATGTGAAATGACAGGTGGACAGACAACGTGACCTGGAAAACAGGCTGCGAGCCTTGACCCACGTGAGGGGGTCCAGGATTTTTTAGAACTCCCCAGGCTTCCAACTATTGGAGACTCAGTTCTCTTTCAGGCTGCCTGGCACAGTGCCTAGAGCTTAGAGGCTGTTCTAGAATGGCTGGTTCCCATCTCCAAATCTGACCCTTGGATGACCTTACTCCTCCTTGTGAAAGGTTCTTTTTTTTTTCTTTCTTTCTTTCTTTCTTTCTTTTTTTT
>NW_022196905.1:117578608-117583608 GCF_008632895.1 Mastomys coucha | reverse complement strand
GGTCACAACTGCCTGTAACTCCAGCTCCAGGGGATTCAAGACCTCAGGCACCTATATGTGTGTGTGGTGTATGCGTGTGCCTCTGTGTGTATGTCTGTGTATCTGTGGGTGTGTGTGTGAGGAGAGAGAGAGAGAGAGAGAGAGAGAGAGAGAGAGAGAGAGAGAGAGAAGAGAGAGAGAGAGAGAAGAGAGAAAGAGAGAGAGAGGGAGAGGGAGAGGGAGAGAGAGAGAGAGAGAAAGGAAGAAATGACAAAACATGCTAATACTACTAGAAATTAGGGCTAGATAACACATTCCTGTGATCACAGCCTGTGGGGTAGAGAGACAGGAGACAGGAGGCTCAGAAGTTGGCAAGCCTAAGCCTGGAGAGATGACTCCCCGGTTAAGAGTACTGGTCGTTCAACCAGAGGATCTGATTTGATCCCTAGCACCCACATTTCTCCATACAACCATCTGAAAGTTCAGTTCCAGGGGCTGTGATACTCTCTCAGGCCTCCAGGGCACCGGGCGATGCACATGCATATGGTACACAGACATACAAACAGGCACAACATAAATGAATATACACATAAAATTGAATTTAAAAAGTTGTTTTGCTTTTGTTTTGTTCTTTGTTTTGTTTTGTTTGTTTTGAGACAGGGTTTTTTTCTGGGTAGCTTTGGCTAATCTGAAACTCAAGTACTGGGATTAAAGGTGCCCACCACCACCACCTAACTTTTTTTTTTTTTAAGTTAGCAAGGTCATCCTCATGATGGGTTATCTCAAAAAACAGAATAGCCAGTGTAGTGGTGTATCCCTCAAGTCTTAACACTCAAGAGTCAGAGGCAAGCCGGGCAGTGGTGGCGCACGCCTTTAGTCCCAGCACTTGGGAGGCAGAGGCAGGTGGATTTCTGAGTTCGAGGCCAGCCTGGTCTACAGAGTGAGTTCCAGGACAGCCAGGGATACACAGTGAAACCCTGTCTCGAAAAAAAAAAAATAAAGAAAAGAGTCAGAGGCAGATGAAATTAGAGGATAGCCTAAGCTACATACTGAGTTCAGAGAAGTCAGGATCCTGTCTCAAAAGAATGTCTTTTGTTTTTTGTTTGTTTGTTTGTTTGTTTGTTTTTGTTGTTGTTTTTTGTTTTGTTTAGTTTTATAGAAAGAAAAATTATGGGGAAAAAATTGGGAGGCAAAATGCACTCACAACACAACCAAGCATCCTCTGTGTAGCTTTAACACTCTTGTCACCTAAAAGATCAAGAGGAAGCCAGAAAAGGGTAGCCAAGAATTTGGCTGTATCCCCCGGGGCATCATTTGATGAAAGTACTTGAGAAAAAACTTAGCAACCAACCCTGAACCTAAAAAGAAAATCCAAGAGGGCCGGGTGTGGTGGAGTCAGGTACCTGTGACCTCAGCCAGGCTGGGCTGCCGGGGAAGACCCCGTCTCAGTAAACCAAAGCAACTAGGCAAGAGGAGGAGGAGAGAAATGATGTTTTGGCACGCGTGTTCCAACATTTTAAATCTGAACAGAGTCAGGCATTGATGACACACATCTTTAACCCCAGCACTTGGGAGGCAGAGGCAGGTGGATCTCTTTGAGTTTGAGTCCAGCCTGGTCTACAGAGCGAGTTCCAGAACAGCCAGAGTTACACAGAGAAACTTATCTTGAGAAAAAAAAAATCTAAGCAGTTTTGTATTAGACACTTACAAAAGATTTCAAATCCTTCTTTCAGGGAAACTGCAAAATACCATTCTTTCAGCCAAGCCCCAGAGAGTAGAGTGGGAAATGGATGTCTCTCACAGCCCATGAGGGAATGCGATCGAAAAGAAGAAAAAGAGAAGAGAAAGTACTGAGAAGTTCCCATTTTATTAGGGTAAAGGAGAAAGGAAGAGACGGCATGGGAAATGTACATTTGCCTCTGTCACTGGTTCCTGCTAGAGCTTTTTACGGCTTGAGCGTCCTGGGTGATGGGTAGAAGGAGCTGTCTCCTCCTTTAGATCTCGGGTTATCCTTCCGCACCAACTCCCAGCCTCAGCTTCTGGGTGCCACTGTATGCACGAGGACAGTGAACAGCTTGCAGAAGCTTCTTGTTTGGTCCTACCGTGAGGCCATCAGTGCAAGCAACTGACACCATGAGATGGAATCCCCGTAAAATTCCAACTGATGGTGCTTGGGGCAATTTCCGGGTCAATGAATAATACGTTGTAGGGCTAGATGGCGAAGCCACCAGGGAGCATGTGCAGAGATTATGTAAGGTCGGCCCAATTCTCCCCTCCTCAGATTTTGCATCACTGATCTCTTTTTTTTGTTTGTTTGTTTGTTTGTTTGTTTGTTTTGTTTTGTTTTTCGAGACAGGGTTTCTCTGTGTAGTCCTGGCTGTCCTGGAACTCACTCCGTAGACCAGGCTGGCCTCGAACTCAGAAATCTGCCTGTCTCTGCCTCCCAAGTGCTGGGATTAAAGGCATGCGCCACCACCGCCTGGCCACTGATCTCTTCCATTTCACAATTCTTGAGGAGTTTTCTTTAATTTTTAATTTCAAAAAGTTTTTGCATCAAAGCATGTAATGCGTTTGTTTAGAGGTTCTGGAGAAGCAGGCAGATATAACTGGCATACAGAGATGCCCTGTTGTCCTCTAAATGGCTGAGTAACTGTTGCTAAGAACAAACCCACCCTAGAATGCATGGGCCCTGAGCATGCATGATCCTCTCTCACCTGAAAACTCTCCCGACCATCTCCAACACCCACATATCCTAATAATCTATCACAAATGCCCTCTAAAAAACCCTTTGAGCGGGGCACATTCAGGAGGTAGAGGCAGGCAGATCTCTGAGTCCCAGGTCAGCCTAGTCTACAGAGATAGTTCCAGGACAGCAGGGGCCACACAGAGAAACTCTGTCTCAAAAAACAACCCCCCCCCAACAACAACAACAAAAAAAACCTTTGAGCATCTTTAAAAAAAGAAGAAAGAAAACAAGTGGAGCTGGAGAGATGGCTCGGCGGGTAAGAGAATGGGCCACCCTTGAAGAAGACCTGAGTTTGAGTCTCCCACGGTCCTCAGGTCACTCACAACCGCCTAAAGTCTGGCTGTAAGGCATTTAAGCACATAGTACACATTCATAAATGTCAGACAAACGCTTACTCATACACATAAAATAATAACTAAGTAACTAAATAAACAAGCAGAAAAGGGAGGAAGGGGAAGGAGGGAGGGAGAAAGATGCTGGCAGACACTGGAAAACTATCTTCAGGGAAATTAGGGCTCACAAAAAGCACTTAGTCATGGCTCTGCTGTGCCTGGTTCACCTCCCCAGGGAGCCCCTCCAGCTCTGACTATCAATCCAAAGCACCGGTCCAACACCATTCGCACACAGGGCTCCTTGTCTAGAGCTATTTTTTAGTGATAGAAAATCAGGTTTCCATGCTGGCATCTAAAGCATGGGGAACAGTACCTATTCAGTGCCCTGCGACATAAATAAACCAAAGGGCTCCCACCACGCCTGCCGCATACCCTGCCGCTGCCAGGACTCTCCCGCTGCTGTAATTCTCTGGCGGCACTGGGACAGATATCTATGTGTGCAAACGTTTCACCCCATCTCAGGCTTATACCCACTGGCACCTGTGGTGTAAGAATTGGTGTCAGTTACTTCAAATACCAACATCAGGACATCCTAGCTTCATTGACTTTTTTTTTTTTTTTTGAGACAGGTTCTTTTATATAGCCTTGGTTGGTCTAAAACTCACAATATAGACCAGGCTAGCCTCTGCCTCCTGAGTGTTGTATTAAAGGCATGTAGCACTACACTTGGCCACCAATGACATCTATTTATCTATCTATCTATCTATCTATCTATCTATCTATCTATCTATCTATTTATTGTGTTACTGGGTATCAAACTCAGGGCCTTATATGATACCTCCAGACACAGGCCGGGTTTGCAGTGTCTAACATGCACAAAGCCCTGGGCTTTATCTCTGCATAAAACCAGGTGTGGTAGTACACATCTGAAATCCTAGCATTTGGGAGGGACTTGGAGGAGGATAAAGTAGCACCCTTGAGCTGGGCAGTGGTGATGGCACATGTTTTTAGTCTCAGCATTCAGGAGGCAGAGGCAGGTGGATCTCTGTGTTCTAGGCCAGCTTAGCGTACAGAAGGAGTTCCAGGAAACCCAGGCCTATATACAAAGAAACTGTATCTGGAAAAAAAAAAACAAAAACAGAAAAAAAGTTATCCTGGGCTACATAGTAAGTTGGAGGACAGCCTGGGCTACTTGAGAACCTGTCTCAAAACAAGGAAACACGAGCAATAATTGTAACTAGAATGTCTTCCTGAGTCCTGTGGGTCATTCTAGAGCAGTGGTTTTCAACCTTCCTAATGCTGAAGCCCTTTGATGCGGGTTTTTATATGGTCGGCGATCCCCAGCCATATAATTATTTTCATTGGTACTTCATAACTGTAATTTTGCTACTGTTATGAGTGGTAATGTAAATATTTGTGTTTTCTGATGGCCACAGGTGACCTCTGTGAGGGAGCTGTTTGCCCTCCAAGGGGACCAAGACCCAAGGCTGAGAAGCACTGTCCTATTAGGGTCATGGCACCAAGGAAAGGATTGTAGGAACTTTCCTCACCTCTTAATTTTATTTTATTTTAAGATAGGGGCTCACAGGCAACCCTGGCCTGGAACCTGCTATACAGACCGGATTGCCTCACGTTTGCTGTGTAGACCTCAAGCTCACAGAAATCTGCTTCCTGCGTGTTGGACTTTAAAGTGTGTGCCACCGTGCCTGGCTGGGGAATTCTCAGCTTCAATAAATGACTGCCAGAAGGACAGGTGGGTTCTGGGATGTTTAGATGAACCCTGGGAGCAGCATCTCGGGGGCACTGAACCATGAGGACTCGTAGGCCTTGACTCTAACTGTAGGTCTTGAACTGGACCGTGTAACGCCTGGGAGGTGATGCTGCTGCTTCTGTGTTGCTGTGACACAATATCTAACAGAAACAGCATTTAAAAAAAAAAAAAA
>NW_022196905.1:117572483-117575562 GCF_008632895.1 Mastomys coucha | reverse complement strand
GTGTTTGTGTGTGTGTGTGTGTGTGTGTGTGTGTGTGTGTGATGGAGGCTGTTACCACCATGGTGAACTTGGGCCTGCTCCCACAAGCTAGGGTCTCATAGCTCATCACTCCTCTTAAATAGTCCCACCAGCTGGGAAGGAAATGTTCAAAACTGGAACTGTTGGGGGCAATTCAGATTCAAGTCATAACAATGGCCAAAGAGAACTGGAGACTCACTTGGTATGGAAAGCTTGTGGAGCTGGTTCCGGATGGTTCGGGAACTGCTGTGAACATACAGGAAACTATGGACATACAGGAAACAAGACCAAGGAGGTCATAGCATGGTGCATGCCAGCAAAGGAAATAATCATATACTACTGATTTTCCAAGAGGGAGATTTGTCATGAAGGACATGGGGGAGACCTTACTCAAGCCTGGGAACTCCGAGGCTATGAGAGAGAAAATGGATCTATTTGACTGCGTAAACATTCGATTGTTTTGTGTGACAAGGGACACACCATAAATAAAACCAATTCAAATGGTGGAGCTGAAAAAATATTTGCAATATAAACAACAGCTGCCAACAGCTGTTGATTGTTAGCATGTTCCAGGCAACCGTCCGTTTACACGTATTCTGCCGTTACCTCCAGCAATGTGGCAAAGTAGGGACCACAGTGACAACAGCAATGGATAATCCACAGATGAGGAAACTGAGGCATGACAAGATTAAATAAGTTGATGAGGTCACATGGGCAGGCAGGGCAGAATCAAGATGTGACTCTTGGCAGCCTTCGCTGTCACCCCTCAGATGGAAGCTGAAAGCCAAATGCACTCTATTTAAAGAGCTTTTACAGATTGACCCGGCCAAGCCAAATGGGCTGTTTACAGAACAGCAAACACAAATGGCTAACTTAGGAAAAGAAACTCCAATTCAACAGTACTCAGAAAAACACAAGCGACACTGGAGAGACATCTCACGGGCTAAGAAGACCTAGGTTTGGTTCCCAGCACCCATGTGGGTCACCTTACAACCAACCACCTAACTCCAGCTCCTGGATGGGGATCTGACACCCCATCACACCACTCTCACAAAGGAAAATAAGAGACAACAAAGGAACGAAGCAACAAGGTATCAACATCCATCGACTGACATGGACAGGAACGAGAAACGGTGTCAAGAGCTGGCAGAATGTAGAGAAAAGGGCATTCTCATACACTCCGTGGTCACTGGGGAAAGTAATTTGGCAAAACCTTTTAAACTGAAACCAAACGTCCCCTTTGACATGCTAATCCCATTCCTGGGAAGCTGTCCCAGAGAAATAAAAGGACAGCAATATTCAAGTATTTTTTTTTTAAAAGAAGTTTATGGGAGATTTTTTTTTCTTTTTGTTTTTGGTGGTGAGAGGGGTCAGAAAATTGGCCACGGAGGGAATGCCCCCTCCCCTAAAGGATCTGAGAAATGTTTGAATGAGTTATGCTGTATGGGATATTTATTGAATGACTAAAGATAATGACAGTCTCTGATATATGTTACTTCCAGAAGTTACTGGGAAGTGTGAATAACATGATGCTTTAAAAAAAGTTCATGTTAGGGGCTGGTGAGATGGCTCAGTGGGTAAGAGCACTGACTGCTCTTCTGAAGGTCCTGAGTTCAAATCCCAGCAACCACGTGGTGGCTCACAAACACCCTCTTCTGGTGGTGCATCTGAAGTTAAACTAGAGCGAGCAAAGGTCCTAAAATTCAATTCCCAATAACACATGAAGGCTCACAACCATCTGTACAGCTATAGTGTACTCACATACATAAAAAAAGAAAAAATGCATGTTAGTATATATATATATATATACACATATATATATAATGTATACATTATATAATATATATATGAAAAAAATGTGTCTTATAACCAAGTGGTGCACACCCTTAATCTCAGCACTTGGGAGGCAGAGGCAGGTAGATCTCTGTGAATTTAAGACTAGTTTGGTCTACAGAGTGAGTTCCAGGGCAGCCAGGGCTACACAGAGAAACCTTGTCTCAAAAAAGGAGAAAGAAGAGGAGGAAGAAGAGAAGAAGAAGAAGAAGGAGAAGGAGAAGGAGAAGGAGAAGGAGAAGGAGAAGGAGAAGGAGAAGGAGAAGGAGAAGGAGAAGAAGAAGAAGAAGAAGAAGAAGAAGAAGAAGAATCTCTTCTGTTTTTCTTTTTTTTTTTAAGCCAAAATATACATTTAAATATACAGTGGGGATACATATAAAAACAAAAATAAATTAACTAAAAGGGCTTGTCAGATCTCCCAGCACTTGGGAGGTAGAGTTCAAAGGTTAAAGGTCATCCTCAGTTAGTAACTTCCAGACCAGCCTGGGCTACATGAAGTCCTGTTAATAAGAAAGAGAAAGAAGAAGGAGGAGATTAAAATTTATACAGCAATTGTTAAAGATATACTGATCTCAATGTTTTTTCATTTTTTAAAAAGTTTTATTGCATTTTAATGAGAAAAGTTACATGATTTCAATTTATCTGAATTTGTTAACATTTAAAAACATATTTTAAGCAAATAGAATTAAATCACATCCTTGTTTTCCTTTTGTACCCCAACTCCTCCCAGAGACCCCCTTCAATACCTACAATATCTTTTTTATCATATTCCTTAAAATTTATAAAATATTATAACCATAAAAATGAGTATTATAAAAGTTTTTTGATATAAAACAACAACTTAACAGTCTTGTGTAGTTGCTTGTCTATGGCAATACTGAAAATACATAAGTTTTTCTCAATATAAATTTTAAATAACTCCAAATGTATTAACTGTATATTTCAAAATAATACATCACTACTAATATTTTCTTAAATGAACATAAATATATAAAGTGTTTTTGTTTGTTTGTTTTATATTTAGTAGAGATTAAAATCTTGGCTCTTACTGTGGTAACTTGATACAAGAGTTACAAACATCAAGCAAAGCATTCAGTCTTACTCTTTGTTGTTCTCTTACAAGCCCCCTCCCAATTTAATTGTTTACATTTCTTTTGGGTGTATAAATACTTTTAAAATATATAAGTTGTTCTGAAAACCATAGTATAGTGTAAAAACATGAAATAAA
>NW_022196905.1:117558964-117571525 GCF_008632895.1 Mastomys coucha | reverse complement strand
TGATGCTTGCATCTATGACTCCTGATTTCTTTCCTAGTTTTTCTATCTGTCTTCTGTTTTTCTAAAACGGGAAAAAATTATCAGTGGAAGATTTCATGTCAACACAGGGAAGCATAAAGAATGCATGCTGGTTGTTGGGAAGGTTGGGTAACTCCTGGGAGTTGAGAAACAAGGGACTGAAGGGAGTCACGTGACAAACTAGAACCCACAGGGCAAACCACCTTGTGCTGATTGCTTTTTTAATATATACCATTTTCCTAGAACATGGCTGTTCACAAGGCCAGGGATGGGGCTGTGTCTACTGCATTGCCCACAGTAAAAATGCAAAAGCCCTTGATATTTTTCAAGATTATCCCTGCCCCAGCATGACTGGAGAGGGTGTACCTTCCTACAGTTTGCAATCATGAACGTCTATCCTCCAGCCTGGACCTAGGCTCTACAGGTCACTTGTGGGCCATCTTTAGTGTCCTGACTATAAGGCTGGGTTGAGTATGAGACAGAGATCATATGACCCATACACTTACAGTAAAGAAAAAGTATGTACAACTAGTGGGTGTGTTTACACATACTTTTAATACCAGCATTCATTTGGGAAGTAGAGACAAACAGATCTCTTGAGTTCAAGGCCACACTGGTCTACAGATTGAGTTCCCAGCCAGTCTGGGCTACATAGAGACACCCTGGTTCCCCCCTGCCCCCCAAAAAATTATTGTGGGCCTGCCCACATACCAGGGCCAAAAAGTGCCAGAGGGGAGGTAGGTAGGAAGCACAACCGCAGGCTGGAGCAGGCGCTAAGCAGGCGTGAAGGCCCAAAGCTTTGAGCCTCCGGCTCGCTGTTTGCCAGGACTCTTGTTCCCACACTTTCCTCAGCCGTACAAATGTTTATAGAATAAACACACAAATGAACAAAGAGAGCTACCTAATCCCCAAAGAGAGGCCGACACACTGATTACCGGGACTGGAATGCAGATGACTGTAAGGACAGCATCGGGCAATGCTGGCATTGAACCTGCTGTCACAGTCATCACTGCCACTGTCCCCACCTTCAAAAAAAAAACGACCCTCCTCCAGCAACTGTGCCTTTCCGGAGCTACAGAGTTGGGTGTGGTTAGCTTTGGCCGGTTGCCTAGACAATGCTGTGGGCATGGAGATGGGACAGTCGAGGCTGCTTTGCACAGATTTTCCTGATTTTTCTAAAGGGCTCCTGGGATCCTGAGATGTGTGTCTGCCTAGCAGGCATGAAGCCCTGGACTCAGTTCCCAGTACTATGGCATAGGCCTGTAATGCCAGCATTTGGAAGGTGGAGGCAGAGCAGTCACAAGTTCAGGGCTATCCTCGGCTATGTTCAGAGTTAAGAGGCTAGCCTGGGCTACATGAGATCCTGTCTCAGGGCTTCAGATATGACAACTCCTCGGAGACTGAATCATGGTATTCTCATATGATCCAGCAACTAAGTAAATGACCAAAGCTTTAAAAACAGGTTGCCCAGAGCAATATGCATACAGGTATGCACATAAGAGCATTGCATGACTATCTAGCAATGTCTGAAAGGTAGAAGTAGCTCCAAAGGGGCAGATGAATGAATGAACAAAACTCGGTCTCTTCACACAGTGGAATGTGATTCAGCCACACAAAGGGAGCGTTGACCCACACTGCCATGCCAATGAACTTCAGAAGCATCAAGGTCGTGTGTCACCACCACCAGGCACTCAAGCCCTACTTGTATCTTGAGGTGACAGTCGTAAGACAAGCTGTGGCGCTCAATGATGCAAGAGAGAGACACCCCAAACCCCTAAGTTCTAGCTGGGTAGTGGTGGTGCACTCCTTTAATCCCAGCACTTGGGAGGCAGAGGCAGGCAGATCTTTGTGAGTTCAAGGCCAACCTGGTCTGCAGAGTGAGTGCCAGGGCTGCACAGAGAAATCTTGTCTGCAAAAACAAACAAACAAACAAATCTAAGTTCTTACTGCTTGGGGATGTAGTTTAGCGATGGACTCCTTAAGTAGCATGCATGATGTCCTAGGTTGGATCTCCAATATCAGGCTAAAAAAAAACCAAAAAACCAACCAACCAACCAAACAAACAAAAAAACCATAGACTAGGTTCTTGACTCTATCCCTGGCCTGTTCCAGGACTCTTGACTATACACAACCACAGGTGCCATCTTTCCTTGAAGCCATCTCTAGTCAAATATCTATCTTGTGCCATCAACATATTTGAGTAAAGAAAGTCACCTCCTGGTCAAGAGAACAGGATCTCTGGCCTGGATGGAGACCTACCATGCCGGTTGGGCCCTGTCATTCACTTAGCCAGAAACCATGCTCAGAAGGTGGGCTCATCTTATGCCATGCATGCATAAGACATGGACAGTAACTTATCAGGAATGAGATACTGTAGTTTTCCTAGAGGAGAAGATTATGAGCTGCAGCCACACAGGTCATGTCCACTTTTCTGAATTACTCAGAATTTAAAAAGCAACCTCTTTAAGCATGTTTTCCTTAACCCTTTGGGGTTCTCCTACAGAATTTTGGGCTTCCTCGCTCTTTCTAGGAAGCCCTGCGCCCTGTGGCTGCTTGTCTGCCTTGTGTCTGACCCTCCCCACCCCCCAGTGTTTCTGAGCTTCTGTTTGAGTTCACTCTTAAATTCTTTTATATAGGACACCAAGAAGGAACCCTGATTCCCCCAGTATATCCATTAAACACCTCCCCCAAATTCCACCAATAAAAGACACACCCTTGGCAATCCAGGGAGGTTCTGAAACAGAAGACGAGAAAGAAGTGTTACCTAAAAGGGAGTGAGACTACAAGGTGAGGGAACTAAGCCAAGCCCCTGTGTAGCTACAGCTTAGGTAGAAGAAATACAGCTTTTCAGAGTAGAGGCCTAAATGATGGTTTTCAAAACAATCCCGGCTGGGAGTGGGAGAGCCCATACCGTTAGTACCAAGCAATGAGGCCATATCCTCCTAAAAAAAAAAGTTCCCCAGATTGATTTCTCAGGGGTAGGGGAGAACAAAAGGAGGAAGAGGAAGAGGAAAAAGACAAAGACAGAGGGAAGGAGGGAGAAAGGGAGAGAGGAAGAGAGGAAGGGACAGAAAGAGCTCAGGAAGACCCAGGTCCCATTATCCTCCTGGTTATGTCCAGCCAGTCTTACTTTGGGTACGAGGTATTTAAGTACTCAAGTGTTGGCAGTTGTAGCGTACGCTGGTGAGACAGGGTCCCGAGTCATACCCTCTCTGTCTGTGTGGTTTCCCTCAGGGGAGCTGAATCAGTATGTGACCGTACAGTTCCACTCCCAAGCATGACCCCTGACCTCTAGAAAGCTCACTCTTTCTGTGTGATGGTCTGTGCGGAGAGGTAAGAACTTCCTTGTTGAAAACTGACTTGGCTTTTATAGGGGATCAAAGGCGGGGGTCTCAGAAACACAGCCCCAGCCCTCAGGTTCTTTCTACATCTGGAGGGAGTGACCAGGGAAGAGCAGAGAGAATGAACCCCACTCACGCTTCCATGGTTTGGGAGAGTTCCCTAGAAGGTTCCTGTTACTCTACATGGGAGGACGCTGTAAGAGAAGGGAAACTAGCCCGGCTTCTGAATGGGGCGTGGGAAGAAGGCTGCTCTGGGGGTTGATGCTTGTACGTGCTGTTGAACTGGATCTTCCTAGATTTATTAGCACCAACACCCGAGCCATTGTGTAACACCATCAGCTAGGAAAGTCAACAACGTCCCAAGGCGCCCACGGGAAAACCTGCTTGCACAGCTGATGGATTAAGAGAAACAGATCCTGAACTAAACCTCACCAAGGTATTCTACTGCAGGTCTACTAACTCAAAGCCGCCAGGTAGACGGAGAAACTCAGGACGGGGAAGTAGACACTCTGGTAACACCTTCAGGATAGGGGGGAGGGGGATAAAAAAAAAGAGGAAGAGGAAAGAGACAAGGACAGAGGGAAGGAGGGAGGAAGAGGCTCAAGAGGACCCAGGTCCCCTTATCCTCCTGGTTATCTCCAGCCAGGATCCAGGACGCTCCTGACCAACACAGCATCCTTCCACGGACATTTACAGTTTTAATACCGCGGGGACACATCTACATATGGAATCTTCCACCCTAAACTTCCTTCTCTGGCCCTAGAGAGTCCCAAGCCTCCTTCACCTGGGTGCCCAGTCTCCACTCCTCGGCCCTTCTCTTTACTGTTCTGAATAAAGGGGGATCTGCTTCTGTAGAGGTTGCATCTCCTCTAAGATTTTCACGTCCCTCTCAGCCAATCCTGGTGATTGAGCAACTCCTTTATAAAGGTTTTGAAGTTGTGGGAAATTAACCATGAAGGAGATGTGTGCATCAAGATTTCTCCCTCTGAGAAGTGTGTGTGTGTGTGTGTGTGTGTGTGTGCCGCGTGCGTGCACATGAGCGCTACATGCGTGTGTGCCTGTGGAGGCCAGAAGGGGGCACTGGCACTGGATCCCCTGGAACTGAACTTACAGGCAGCTGTGAGCTACTTGGCTTGTGAGCTGCTGGCCACTGGGAACCGAACTCTGGTCCTCTAGAACAGTGGTTCTCAACCTTCCTATTGCTGTGACCCTTTAATACAGTTCCTCATATTGAGGTGACCCCCAACCAGAACATCATTCTGCTGCTGCTTCGTAACTGTGATTTTGCAACTGTTATGAATCGAAATCTAAATATCTGACATGTGCCCCCCCAAGGGGGTTGTGACCCACAGGCTGAGAACCCCTGCTCTAGAGGGAAGCAAGCTTGCAGCCACTTTTCCAGCTCTGCTCCAAGAACTTAGGGAAAGGAATTATGTTTCTCTCTGTCTGCATTGGGGGATCTCTCTTTTTTCCTCTTTTTCAGCAGTATTTGTGAGAATTTCTGTGTTCAGTGGATCTTTTCCATGTGGAGGTGAGCTGTTTATTTAGAGTCTTGAATTGCCTGGAATGCAAGCTATTTCCAAAACAATGGGGGAGAGCAAAAATAATAGGAAACAAAACCACAGCGCCCCATTGACGTTGAGACAGCTGCTGGTATCAGGACACCAGGGAACTGCCAGGAGCTGGGCCAATGGATGTGTGTTGGGGTTGGGGAGCCAGGAGACTGCTCCCTGGGTGTGACCTAGGGAGAGAAAAATATAGGACTCTTCTGTAGACGTGTCCTTGGGCTGGATGTGGTGGTGTACACCTGTAGTCTCAGTATTCACAAGGTTGAGGGCAGCGTGAGCTATACAGCGAGCAACAAAATCCTGCTTCAACAAACACACCCCACCCGGAGCCGGGACACAGCTGGTGGGATAGTGCTGGCCTTGAATATGTGAAATGTAGTTGGATCCCCAGCATCCTATAAACTGGGTATGCTGGCATAGGCCTGTGGATCCTAGCAGGAGGTGGAGGCAGGGGGATCAGAAATTCAAGGCCTTTCTCAACTACCTAGTGAGTTACAGGCCAGGCAGGGCTACATGGGACCCTATATCAAAAATAAAAAAAAAATAAAATAAAAAAAGAAAACAAAACAAACAAAAGCAAAACAAAACCCAAAAAACAATAGGATGGATCAGTTGCTCAGCAGTTAGGAGAACAATGGCCGCTCCTCCAGAGCACAGGGTTGACTCCCACCATCCTCAATGATGGTTCCTAAGCATCAGGAACCCCAGTTTCAGTGCCCTTTCCTGACTTCCCTGAGATTAGAATCCAGGGTCTTGTGAATGGCTCACTGAGCAATATCACAAACCCTCACCCACCCCTGTATCTGTGGACTATGTAGGGCTTCTTCCCCCCC
Organism: Mastomys coucha; assembly: GCF_008632895.1. NCBI lineage: Eukaryota > Metazoa > Chordata > Mammalia > Rodentia > Muridae > Mastomys > Mastomys coucha. The sequence goes on along the minus strand of NW_022196905.1, from coordinate 117,565,765 downwards.
ACCCCCCCAGTCAGGGTTTCTCTGAGTAGCCCTGGCTGTCCTGGTACTCACTCTGTAGACCAGGCTGGCCTCGAACTCAGAAATCCACCTGCCTCTGCCTCCCAAGTGCTGGGATTAAAGGTGTGCACCACCACCACCCAGCTATGTAGGGTTTCTATAGATCCAATAGGATCGTGAAAATCAGGTCCAAGGTCATCGTTGTAAATCCTACTAAGCAATGGCTGGCTGCTCAAGAAGCTAAGCTAAAATTAGAAGATCAAGGCTTGTTTGGGCTTCAGCATGAATTCAAAGCCAGGATGGGCTACTTAATGAGAGCCTGTTTTGATATAAAGAGTATGAAGAAAAAGAAAGAAAGAAAGGAAGGAAGAAAGAAAGAAAGGAAGAAAGAAAGAAAGGGAGAGAGAGGAAGAAAGAAAGAGAGGAAGAGAGAAAGATGGAGGGTTATTTCAAATAGCAGAGATTTGTCTAGCATGAGTGAGTTCCTAAATCCAATGCCCCATTACTCAAAAAATATTTAGTGACTCAGTGGTTAAGAGCACTAGCTGTTCTTTCAGAGAACACAGGTTCAATGTCCCACAAGGTGGCCCACAACCATCAGTAATTCCAGCTCCAGACTATCTAATGCCCTCTTATGGTCTCCATGAGTACTGTACACATGTATGTAGAGTCCAGATACTCAGGCAAAACACCCGTACACATAATAAAAACCTTTAAAATAAATTAAGGATAGGAGAGATGGCTCAGTAGTTAAGAGCACTGACTGCTCTTCCATGGTCTACTGGGACCCTACGAACCAGCCTGATGTGGAATTGGATCTTTGAACATGTAATTAAACATTGAGATGAAATCAGAGACAGGTGGACCCTCATCCAATGACACTGCTCTTGTAAGAGACCAAAGAAGGGGCTGGAGAGATGGCTCAGAGATTAAGAGCACTGACTGCTCTTCGAGAGGTCCTGAGTTCAAATCCCAGCAATCACATGGTGGTTCATAACTGTCTATAATGAGATCTGGTGCCCTTTTCTGGCACACAGGCATACATGCAAGGAGAACATTGTATACATAAATAACTTTTTGCAGGGGTTCGGGGGGAGACAGAGATGCACAGGGAGGAGGCCACGATGGCAGAGACAGAAATGGGGTGTCTCAGGTCCAAGCCGAGGAGGGCATTAATAAGAAGAGGAAGAAACATCCCTAGTCCTCAGACTTCTGTGTGTGTGTGTACCTGTGTGCGTGTGCTTATGCGAGTGAGAGACAGCATGTGTGTAAGTGTGTGCAGGACAGCGTTTGACACTGAGCATCCTTCATTTCTTGTTACCTACTTATTTTTTTTATTTATCCATTTGATTGTGTGTGTGTCTCATGCACACGCAGGAACCCATATACCACAGCATGTATATGGAGATCAGAAGAAAACTTCTGGGAGCTGGTTCTCTCATTCCACCGAGGCTTCTGGAGATGGAACTCAGGCAATCAGGTTACACAGCATATGCTTTATGCACTGAGCTGTCCCACTGATCCCTCACTGATCATCAGGGTAGAGTGGCCGGCAAGCAGATTCAAGGGATTGGCCTCCCTCCACCTCCCCTAGGCTAAGATCATGGCTTTGAAGCACCAAGCCTGGCTTTTTTAATGTGAGTGCTAGGGATTGAAACTCAGGCCCTTCTGCTTACGTGGCAAACACTTTATCAACTAAACCACGTGTCCATCTCCAGACTCATTCTTTTTGGACTTAACTGGAGGGTGCAGCATCCTGCATAAATCAAGAGCCTGGATTTAGGAAATAGGATGTATTAGTCACTTTGAGATGGTCTGATCAAGTGACTAATAAAAACAACTTGAGGGAACAAAGATTTAGCCTAAGTTAAGGTTACTATTGCTGTGACTAAACATGACCAAAAGCAAGTTGGGGAGGAAAGGTTTTTAAATTTTTTTTGTATGTATGTATGTATGTATGTATGTATGTATTATTTACATTTCCATATCACTGTTCAACATCAAAAGAAGGCAGGGCAGGAACCTGGAGCAGGCACTGATGCGGAGGCCATAGAGGGATGCTGCTTACTGGCTTGCTCCTCATGGCTTGCTCCCCATGGCTTGCTCAGCCTGCTTTCTTATAGAACTCAGGACCACCCACCCAAAGGTGGCCCCACACCAAATGGACTGCTCCTTCCTCCCTCAATCCCTAATTAAGAAAATGCCCTACAGGCTTGCCTACAGCCTGAGCTTGTGGAGGGATTTTTCTCAACTCAGGTTCCCTCCTATCAGGTGACTCTAGCTTGGGTCAAATTGACGTAAAGTCAGCCAGCACTGATTTACGTTGGCTTATGGTTTCAGAGGGATTTGTATTGTCCACTGTATTGGGAAGGCATGAAGGTGCGAGCTCACAGTAGTGAGGCATATGGCAGCATATGGCGGCTAACCAGGAAGCCGAGAAAACATGCTAAGTAAGCTTTCAAATGTCGGCCCCTACTGGCCAGGCTCCATTTCCAAAATTCCCTAACCTTCAAAATATCTCCATTAGGTCGGGAGCCTTAAAGTTCAAACCTAACGTTTAACGTTTGAACTGAGAAAGAACAAACTCCAGAACTGAGAGAGAACAAACTCCTGTTGTTTTTCTTTGTTTGTTTAGGTTTTTCTGAGACAGGGTTTCTCCGTCCTAAAACTTGATCTGGAGACCAGGCTGGCTTTGAACTCAGAGATCTGTCTGCCTCTGCCTCCCATGTGCTGGGTTTAAAGGTATGTGTTACCACAACCAGTTTCTGGGTTCTATCTTTAGAACAGAAACGAGATGATCCCTCTGTAAACATCAACAACAACCCCCCCCCCCCAAACTCACAACCATGATATTGTTCTTTTTCACTTTCTGTCTTTTTTCTTTTTTGAGGCAGGGTATATATTATTTACTTTTTGCTGCTGCGGTAAACTACCATGAGCATAGAGGGCTGATACTGGGATGTAAAGTGAATAAATAAATAAATTAATTAATTTAAAAAACACCATGAATAAAACAACTTACAAAAGAAAGTTCACTGTACACTTACAGTTCACAGAAGAATAAGAATCTATCGTGTGAGGAAGGCATAGTGCAGGCACCAGGCATGGTGGCCTGTGACACGAATGGTGGCATATGACAGGCATGATGGCACATGGCATGCATGGCTGAGAAAGCACACCTTCAATGGCAAACCTAAAGTAGAAAACACCCCACTGAAGTAGGGCAAGCCTGTAAACATTCAAAGCCAACCTCAGTGAAGTAAGTTGTGAACTCACAGAGATCCACCTGCCTCTGCCTCCCTGGTGCCGGGACTAAAGTCCAGTGCCACCATGTGCCTGGCCTCTTTTTCATTATCTTACAACCTTTATCATACATGTTTTTATTTTATCCTACAGGTGCACTCCCCGTTCTTTGCAAGCCTATGAGTGAAACTTAAAACAGAAAATATCAGTGGTGGCGCACGCCTTTAATCCCAGCACTTGGGAGGCAGAGGCAGGAGGATCTCTAAGTTTGAGGCCAGCCTGGTCTACAGAGTGAGTTCCAGGACAGCCAGGGCTACACAGAGAAACCCTGTCTCAAAAAACCACCCCCCCAAAAAAAAACCCTAGAAAATATCACCATGAACGTCAATTAAGGCACAAAAAAATAGCTCTCTAAGAAAAGGCCTTCTACTAAGATACTACACTGCAGAATTCTGTTATTGGCAGTGCTGGGGACCGAACCCCTAGCCTCATGCATGCTATGCAAACAGGCTACCACTGAGACACATCGGCCCAGTTCGTGCAGTCTGCATTTTTTTTACATCGTAAGCTTATAACCATAGAACAGTCATTTGTGTATAACTGATGGCTACGAGCAGTGAAACAGAGGAAGACACACCACTGTATGGGGTTCCCAGAGTTTGGTGACACAACTTTTCCTAGACATATGGCTCCCGTATGACCAGGGCACCAAAAGCAGGCACATGACGTCATGGGGCCAAAAGTAATCGGGAAATTTTGTAAATTACCACTTCTCTTTTTCTGAGGTAGAAAATATAGTATGTGCTATGTGTTATGTAACCATTCTTGGACTTAAAATGTTAATGAAGCCTAGATGAGGGACAATGGCAAAAATTAGTCATCGAGCCTTGTTTTTGAAGTAAGACCACTTCACTTCCTCCCCTTTCCTCCCTGTAACATGTCTTCCAAATCAAAGGATGAGCCGTTGCTTCAGATGTGGTGAAAAGCCTCATTATCGCTACTTTTTTTTTTTTAAAGATTTATTCATTATTATATGTAAGTACACTGTAGCTGTCTTCAGACGCACCAGAAGTGGACATCGGATCTCATTCCGGATGGTTGTGAGCCACCATGTGGTTGCTGGGATTTGAACTCAGAACCTTTGGCATAGCAGTCAGTGCTCTTAACCACTGAGCCATCTCTCCAGCCCCCTATCGCTACATTTTTTTAGATCACATTTATTGATCTACCTCATGCGGGCACGCACATTTTAAACACACACATGGGGGTCACAGGACAATGTGTGGGAGTCGGTTATCTCCTACCGTGTGGGGTCTCAGTGTTTGAACTCAGGCTGTCTGTCTTAGCTCTGTTATCTGCTTAGCATCTCACCAGCCCAAGGGATTTCAATCTAAACTTAAGCCCAAGGGTTCAGACTAAGGCACCAAGAAGAAAGAAGCTTGGGCATGGCTTCCCCGGGAAGGGAGAGTCACAGAAAGTGAGCCGTACACCCGAGTGTCCCCAGCAGCTTCTCACGTGAGAGGGGCTTGATCTCACGTGACAGGTTACTAAACTCTTGTAAACTCCTGTGCGACTCTCATTGTCTCGTGTCAGTGAGGCAACGCTCTGTGGGCTTTCAAAATAGGCCGTGTCTTTTAAACAATTCACCACGGGGCTGGAGAAATGGTGGCCCAGTGGTTAGGAACATCTGTTGCTTTTGTAGAGGACCTGGGTTCTATTCCAACTACCACATTAGTTTACATCCCTAAATAAAGTTTTGGAGGTGGGACCTGGGAAAATGGAGACAATAAATGAGCAGACTAAAGTCTCCAGCCACAGTTATGCTTATTCAGGTCCTCAGACAGTTTATACTCTGCCAATTAAGAGAAGTCACATTAGTAAAGTTCTCATGAGTTCAAGCTATATACAATCACAAGGACAAACTGCAAATGGCAAACACGTTTTCCCATAGAGGCATAGAAAGGATAGTTTAAACATTTAATTGAACTTGGTGGTGGCGGCACCTGCCTTTAATGCAAGCACTCAGGAGGCAGAGGCAGGTAGGTCTCTGTGAATTCGAGGCCAGCCTGGTCTACAGAGTGAGTTGTAGGACAGCCAGGGCTATATAGAGAAACCCTGTCTCAAAAAAACAAAACAAATAAAAATTCAATTGAATAGCATTAGCAAGCAATAAAAAAATAATCTGAGGTAAGCTCGTTCCTCTCTGGTCCATCTGGAAGAAGCACAAAAACACATTTCAAGAACTCTTCCATTTGGAAGGCACTGACGTCAAAAGCCTCTTGTTTTTTTCAAAAGCACTCAGCATTCTCCTAAGACAAGTCCAGTCTTGGACCTTGTTCCAACACAATGCCTTCTTCTGGCCTCTACAGGCACCAGGCACAGTTATGGTATACAAACATGCACACAGGCACAACACCCGTACACATAAAATATTTTTCAAAAATTAAAAAAAGTATAATAACCCATCAAAACTATGTAAGTAGAGTTGGAGAGATCTTAGCCTTCAAGAGTGCAAATGGCTCTTAGAGATGACCCAAATTCAGTCCCTAGTTCTCATGGTTGGTGCCTCACAACCTAGAGATCTGACGCCCTCTCCTGGCATATATGGGCACCTGCACACACTCACACAAATACACATACATATTCCTAAATGAAAAGTTATGGGCTGGAGAAATGCCTCAAGGGTTACGAGCGCTTGCAGTTCTTAAAGAAGACCTGGATTCAGTTCCCAGAACCCTCATGATACCTCACAACTCTGTCTAACTGCAGTTCCAGAGGATCTGATGCCCTCTTCTTGCATCAGTGGACACCACACACAGGTGAAATGTAAAATATACATAAAGTACATTCAAATGCATAAAATACAGAGAAGTAAGTCTTGGAAAATTAAATTAAGGAAAGAAACCAAACAAATGGGGCTATGAGCGTTACTTAGTGTCATAGAGTATGTTTAATATTTGTGAAGTCCTGATTTCATCCCCAGCACGACACGCACGACACGCACGCACGCACGCACGCACGCACGCACGCACGATGCAGAAGCAGGCCGTAACATAGGAACACAATCTATGAAGCACAGACAGTGGATTCCATTAAGGAGAAACAGACCTTATTTTTTTACCAGGTCATGCTTTGTGTCTCTAGAGGAGAAAGAATACTCCATCAGCTAATGCTGCACTCCAAGCGGTCAAGGGATTAAAACCTTAGCGGTGTCATTCCAATTGATATGTAGAAGAGTACATCCAAGTCTCCCACCACCAACTGGTTCATGTCTCAAAAACTCAACATGTTGCCTGGAAGCTAGTTGGTTCTAACTAACTTCCCACTTTCTGTCCCAGGTCATTTGTCTTTGTGACTATGAAATATTCAAGGACTCATTTTATCCTGAGATTGAATAGCCGAAAATTCAGTAATTTCTTAAGTGTTTAAATGAATGTTGCGGGGCAGTGGTGGCGCATGTCTTTAATCCCAGCACTTGGGAGGTAGAGGAAAGCGGATTTCTGAGTTCGAGGCCAGCCTGATCTACAGAGTGAGCCAGGACAGCCAGGGCTACACAGAGAA
>NW_022196905.1:117544241-117558954 GCF_008632895.1 Mastomys coucha | reverse complement strand
ACGTTAACTGGTTTGGTCTTGTTCAGGCAACCACAGCTTCTGTGACTTTATAACTGCATCAGTCCTGGCGTGTCTAGTAGGCACTGTTCTGCTCCGGTCCTTGCCGCCCTCTGGCTCTTACAGTCTTACAGTCTTTCGGTCTTTCCGTTCCCTCATCAATAGTGGTTCCTGCAGCTTGGCAGAGACGGGGTGTGGCACTACTAGGAGGTGTGGCCTTGCTGGAGTGGGTGTGGCCTTGTTGGAGGAAGTATTTCATTGTGGGAGTGGGATTTGAGAGTCTCTTCCTAGCTGCCTGAGGACAGTTTGCTCCTGGCTTCCTTTGGATGAAGATACAGAACTCTCAGCTCCTCCAGAGCCATAGTTGACTAGACACTGCTGTGTTTCCTGCTATGATAGTAATGGACTGAACCTCTGAAACTGTAAGCCAGCCCCAATTAAATGTCCTTATAAGCGCTGCCTTGGTCATGGTATCTCTTCACAACAGTAAAACCCTAAGACAGGTTCACTCCTGGTGTGTTCACCAGCCATGGGTTCCCGGTCAGAATTACAGCACCAACTATGCATTTTTCTCTTGTGGATCAGACCTTAAATCTAAGCATAAGGTGATTGGTGGCCCCCATGACAACCGTGCCACTACGGCACACATGGGACTCTCTTGACATACAGGTCATTAGAGTAACCCATGGTGTTCATAGCTGGGTAAAACTACCGATGACATCTCCTGCATACCTCGAACCTTTATAGCACCTTCTAGTTCGACAAAAGGTCACCAGCAGGAAGGAAGTTTCCTATTCAGTGCCAGCTTGGTTCTCCATGTCCTGTGGCCAGAGTGTATGGTGTCTTCAGCAACACCGAGCAACACTTCAGTTACACCGAGCTCTGCTGGACAGCCAACAATGGTGGCAATAGCCTGTGGAATTTTGGGAGATAGGGGGTCTCTGAACTATTGGGATATTTTTTTTCCTTTTCTTTTTTTTTCCCCCAGAGACGACCACATCTAGTCAAGTTATAATCAACACAACAATAAAGATCATGGAACCGTGTGTTTGAGTTCTTAATCAAGATTTCTCTGGCAGACCTTCCATCCCATCCGAATCCTATTCTGCCCAAGGGAACCAGAATGAAGGCTGGGAACCAGTTCCTATTGGCTGAGCTTCAGGTTCAGCAAAGCCGGCAGCCTAATTTCCATTTGTGAAGTTCCAGTGCTGCCCTGTGATCCTTTATAGTGTTGGTGCCTTTGTAACCAAGTACACAACAGCAGGCTTGTGGTTTCCGCCTTGTGCTTAGTGAAGATGCAATCACAAACACTGAAATATATCAGTGTATAGGGGTTTGTTCTCTTTTTCCAGACCTAGGGCTCCAACTCAGGTCGTTAGGCTTGTTGGCAAGTGTTTTTATCTGCTGAGCTTTCTCACCCTGTGTGTGTGTGTGTATACATATCTGAGGCAGGGTCCCATGTAGTCCACACAAACCTCAAACTTGATTCCTGATCCACTGCCCAAGTGCTGGGATTACAGGCATGGGCCAACAAGTCCTTTCTGCAAGGCTGGGATTGAACTCAGGGTTTTGCACATCCCAGCAAGTACTTTAGCAACTGTGCCACATCACAAATATTTGAGAAATACAAATGTAAATAATGTAAATACAAATGTAAATACAAATGTAAATGTGAACACTATGTTCACCTATAAGATTAAGAAGGTTTTTAGAGACGAGATTGCTCAATGTTGGGGACAATATAGTAAGGACATAATATAGCAAAGGTGGATCCCACCTTTGCTAGCAGGCAAAGAGGTTAAGACCTCCTGAAATGCACATGTGTAGTTCAGTCATATTCAGCATAGGTGGGTAGCATCCAGTAAGTCTGTTCCTGAGAATGTATCTTAAAAAGCATAGTATGCACGTGTGTATGTGTGTGTGGGGGGAGACATGAGTGTGTGGGTACATGTGTGTCACAGCATGCGTGTGAGGGTCAGAGGATAGCTCATTGTACCATGTAGGTCCTAGGCATTAATTTCAGGTAACTCACGTTTTGCAACAAGCACCGGCCCTGGGAATGTATCTTATGGCAATGATTCTAAATATAGAAATTTGTAAAACAAAAAAACTATTACTGAGGGCTGAAAAACGACCTCTTGCTTCCAGAGGACCAGAGATAGGCTCCTAGCACCCACATAAGGCCGCTCACAAACGGCTTGTAATTCCATCTTCAGGGCATTTGATGTTGTCCTTCTGCTGATACCTGTATTCATGCATGTCAGTGGGCACAGGCACACGCATACATGACTAAATATAAATATTTTTGGAGGAAGCAGCTAAGACAGGGTCTCAGTATATAGTGTTGGATGGCACACAGAAGTCACAGAGATCTGCCTGCCTCTGCCACCTGAGCGTCAGGATTACAGGACTGCACTGCCACGCCAGGGTAGCATAAAACAAAACAAAACAGAACAGAACAGAACAGAACACTATTAGTGCAATCTATGTAGCTAGACACAGTGGGGCATGCTGGTAAACCCAGGTCTTGGGAGTACAGGTAAGAGGAACAGGAGTTCACTGTCATTTGTTACATAGCAAGCTGAGGTCAGTTTACACTAATAAGATTGTATCTCGTCCTCTAAATGTTGAGTGGACATTCGGTAGTGGAGGATATAGGGATACTGGGGATGTGTTACATGGAGGACAATATCCTACATGACTTTTTTTCCCAGCCCTCAGGAGTCCTGAGCAAACCAGTCTAGCTATACCTAGAGGTGGACGCAGCTGTGTAGCCTGGCACTCAAGCCTGTGGTCTTTTTACAGTACCAGTGACAAAACAGACAACCATTGAAAACCATACTCTGAACTGTGGCACAGTGGTGCATGCCTGTAATCCCAACACTTGAAGATCATGCCTGGAAACCATAGGAAGTTTGAGACCTACCTGAGTAACATAAGAAGACCCTTCCCGCAAATAAGAAAGACTAAAATCGGGGCTGGTGAGATGGCTCAGCGGGTAAGAGCTCTTCTGAAGGTCCTGAGTTCAGATCCCAGCAACCACATGGTGGCTCACAACCACCTGTAATGAGATCAGACGCCCTCTTCTGGTGTGTCTGAAGACAGCCGCAGTAAATTATGTGGGAGCAAGTGGGGCAGAGCGAGCAGGGCCAGCAGAGGTCCTGAGATCAAAAACAGCAGCCATACACATGATGGCTCACGGCCATCTGTACAGCTACAGTGTACTCATACACATAAAATAAATAAAAATAAATCTTAAAAAAAAATCTTCAGAGGACCACTGACAACCAGGTATATTTATAAAAAAAAAAAAAAGACTAAAATCTTGTATTTTTTTAAAGGCTTATAGTATGTCAGGTACATTAGTGAATGCCTTTAATCCTAGTACTTAGTAGGCAGAGATAGGTGGATCGCTGAGTTTGAGGCCATCCTAAAGAAACTGTCTCAAAAACGAAACAAAACAAGTTTATAGTAGGGGTTGGAGAGATGGCTCAGCAATTAAGAGCATGCACAGATTCAATTCTCAGAAGCCATGTGGCTCACAACCACTTTTAACTCCATTTCCAGAGGATCCAACGCTCTACTCTGCCTTCCAAGAACATTTGCATCCGCAATAAATGCATGTGTGCATGCGCACGCGCGCACACACACACACACACACACACATGCTTAAATTAAATCATAAAAAGTGCCTGGCTGCTATTTTTCTCTGGTGAAATGTATATATGACATGAAATATATATTTATATATGAAAGTATATATCTGTATCTTAAGTCGCTGCTGTTGTGTTGGTTTCTGCTGCCTTGACTCTGTTCGCTCACTCCAGGGCTAAATTCCTCTGCATCGCTGAGCATGTATGAAATGCATTGTTCTCATTTCTTCAGTTATCACTGACTGACTACTTCTTGAAAAAAAAATGCTTCCTTATGCAAAATAAAAGCATATTGGCTGGGTCTGGTGATGCACACCTATCACCCTAGATGCAGGAGGAAGACAGACTCCAGGCCAACCTGTAGTATCTGCTAAGGCATCTCTGGACTAACTGTCATGGCTCACGCTATATATAATCTCAGCAGGTAGAAGGCAGACATAAGAGAATTCCTTGGACTTTCAGACCAGCTAGGGCTAAAACCAACCAAAGGAGCATTTCCCCCACTTGGAGACAGGCAGGCTAGCCTGGAACTCTGTAGACCAGGATGGTCTTGAACTCCCAGAGATCTGCCTGCCTTTGCCTCTGGAATGCTAGGATTAAAAGTGTGTACCACCATAGCCCTGCTAAATGAACATTTCTTCACAGGAAGTTGATACTAACATTGAACAGACAGAAACATTTCTCTCAGAGTAGCCAGACTCTCCTGGAGCCTTCCAGAGACCGTCACTCCCAGATTTCCAGTCTTACTAACATGTGACCGACTGCTGTATACCAACAGATGTTTTATTGAGGTGCTGCTATGCTTCTGTGCCTGGACAAGCACAGACATCTCATCAGGCTGCTTCTGCCCTGGTCCCTTGGCTCCAGGGAATACCTTTCGTTGGGGCTTTCCCCAGCAGCACTCATTGGTGTTTGTAAAGAAAACCAGGGCTACACAGAGCAAGATGCCACCGATAAATGTGTAGTGGGTCGAGACCTGAGGTCATTAGCCAGCTGTATTTCTCCGGTTCTATTTCATGTGTAGAGCTTAGAGTTGTACTTGGAGGAGCAGCACAAAGTATGTACATTCTATTTCCCAGAAGCCTGCAGTCTGCCTGACTTTTGTTTTTGAGGTAAACTTAGAGGGTTAAAAACAAACAAACAAACAAAAAAATAACTTGAAGCCCAACCAGAAATTGACTCCAGATCCTGGAACATGCTAGGTAGGAACTCTTATTACAGGGCTATATTCCTCACACACACACACACACACACACACACACACACACACACACACACACACACATTTAAAAGATCCTTCTGCTTCTATCTCCCAGATATTTGGTTTAAGGGCATGAGCTCCATGCTCATCTAAAAACAATTTTCATTTTACTTTCCAGATAGTCTCAGGTATCTTAGAACTCTTAACTAAGGTAGTCAAAGAGGACCTTGAACTTCTCTCCTTCCTGTGGGCCCCGTGGGTTAAATTCAGGTCATCGTTTGGTGGTAGGTTTTTGTTTTCCCGGACAGGGCTTCTCTGTGTAGCCCTGGCTGTCCTGGAACTCACTCTGTAGACCAGGATGGCCTCGAACTCAGAAATCCACCTGCCTCTGCCTCCCAAGTGCTGGGACTATAGGCGTGTGCCACCACCGCCCGGCTATCCCAATGTTTTAAAAAGTAACTTTATCATGGGTATGGCAGGTAGAGGGAGGAAAACCATAAGGTTGAAGCCATATTGAGCTTCACAGCTAGGGTCAGCCAGGTAACTTGACTAAAGACAGGGAAAAAAAACCCAACTGTCCATTTTTTAAAAATGACTTTATTGGCCAGGTTTGGTGGTGTGCGCCTTTACTCTCAGCATTTCGGAGACAGAGGTAAGCAAATCTTTGTGAGTATAATGGCAACACGGTCTAAACAGTGAGTTCCTGGCAACCAGGGCTACACAGTGACACTCTCACCAGCCCAGCGTTATATAACCCTTTAAGGTTATTTTTCTGTATATATTTTTCAAGTACTTTTTAAAAAGTCTTTTATTTATCCTGAAAGTCATCACTATGTTGCTTCATCAATGTCGCTTAACTTGACAAGAATATACTTTGAAACATAGACCTAAGATCCTCAAGGGATGAGAGCATTCACTTCAGGAATGACTGGGCATTGGTCCATGGGCCAGTGGGCAGCAACCCACATGCTAGCAGCTGCATCTTTTTTTTTTTTTTTTGGTTTTTCTAGACAGGGTTTCTCTGTGTAGCCCTGGCTGTCCTGGAACTCACTCTGTAGACCAGGTTGGCCTCCAATTCAGAAATCTGCCTGCCTCTGCCTCCCAAGTGCTGGGATTAAAGGTGTGCGCCACCACTGCCCAGCCTTAAGCAGCCGCATCTTGAAAAGGATAACAGGTGCTGGAGACAGCATCGGAATGGAGTGGACAAGTGCCATTCTGTGAGCAGCATAGGCAGTCTACTGTGTCAGGAAGTTCCCCTGTGTCAGGAAGCTTAACCCCAACCTCTAGATAGCCAGGCATCTAAGTAGAAACCACCTTCCCAGGCAGTGGGACAGACCCCTCACCTGGGAGTGCCTCAATCGCTGAGCCATCTCTCCAGCCCATGCCTGACACTCTTTCAGCTCCTTTAACACCTTGTAGGCAATCCCTGGCATTCAACCCTTTTCTGGCCTAGCACATCAGGTGCCTTCCATCTTTCTCTATGGCAATTGATTGACATAATCAAAGACTAAAATTACATAAAATACTGAGAATGATGTTAAGGAGATGGCTAATTTACTACCACGTGTAGTGAGAATTTTGGTTTCTTTAAAAGCCCAGTTATGTTGTGTGAATATGTTTGTTTTAATCCCAGGTGTGGGGTGCGGGTCTGCTTTACAGCAGGTGATTGTGATCTGCTTCGTGCACTAGCAGGGGTGTGATCTTTGCCAGGTACAGATGGTTGCTGGGTTTTTTGTTTGTTTGGTTTTTTTTTTTTTGAAACTCACTCTGTAGACCAGGCTGGCCTCAAACTCAGAAATCCGCCTGCCTCTGCCTCCCAAGCGCTGGGATTAAAGGCGTGCGCCACCACCGCTTGGCTTAGATGGTTGCTGTTGCTGTGGTTTGAGTTATAATAAGCAAAGGGATGAAAAGTTGGGAAAATCATGGCAACAAGGATTGGACTTGCCCCAAGGAACACAGCATCCCTAACCAGCAGGAACTAGTCTAAAGAGGTCTTTGCCCGGTTCCCCCTCTAACCTTCCTTCCTACCTAGTGTTGGGGGTTGGAAGGGACCAGGGTGGAATGAAGGTTGGAAAGGAGGGGGAGAGGTATAAGAACATAATAAAAATAATAGCTCAAAAAGAGCGCTAAAAACTATGTGCGCATGTTCCTGTGTTTGTGTGTGCACAGACTTGTATGGTGGCTCGACCTGCAGTGTCTTATTCAATTGCTCTCCATCTAAGTTTTTGGCACAGTATCCCTCACTGAGCCTGCAGCATGTCATTTCCTAGAATGGCTGACTAGGAATCCCGAGGGATCCTTCTCTGGAACGAGCACAAGCCGCAGTTCTGGGCTGCTAATGTAGGTGCTGGGATCTGAATTTAGTCCCTTATGCTTGCATGGCAAGGGCTTTACAAGGGAGCCATCACCCCAAACCAAGGCACGGTTTTTATACCTGGAGGAAATAGGAAGTTAAATATAGGGTTATTTTTCAAGAGGGAAAGGAAGATTATTTTCAATTTAACTGTACTAGTGTTTTTCCTGCATATTCATATGTACATGAACCATGCACCATGCTTGGTACCCATGGAGTCAGAAGAGAACATCAGAACTGTAGGAACTGAATTTTAACAGTTCTGAGCTACCAGATGGCTGATGGGAACTAAGCTAGGTCTTCTGGAAGCTTTCACGTTTTTTTTTTTTTGTTGTTGTTGTTTTAAAGATTTATTTATTTATTGTTATATGTAAGTACACTGTAGCTGTGTTCAGATACACCAGAAGAGGGCGTTAGATCTCATTACAGATGGTCATGAGTCACCATGTGGTTGCTAGGATTTGAACCCAGGACCTTCAGAAGAGCAGTCAGTGCTCTTACCTGCTGAGCCATCTCACCAGCCTCTGCCTTTGGTGTTCTTAACTGCTGGAGATTCCTCTCTGGCTCCTGAAAGTGAACTATTTTTACATTTTGTTTCTTTCATGTATAGCACAAAAAAACCCTGAGCAACCAGGGGGAGGCTGTGGTACTGCACGCCTTTAATCCCAGCGCTCTGGAGGCAGAGGCAGGGAGATATCTGAATTCAAAGCCAGCCTGGTCTACAGAGTGAGTTCCAGGATAGTTAGGGCTACACAGAGAATTCTATCTTAAAACAACCAACCAACTAACCAATCAATCAAAAACCAAACAACCCCTGTACCCCTACCATCACCGAAAACTTCAAAACAAAACCCCTACAAATTACACAAGAAATCAACATCAAAATATTTATTAATTTATCATGTGAGATAAGTCAGTTAGGTCAATATTAAATATCTTATTTATTCCTTGCAGGACAATGAAATACAGATTGCACAATTTGTAAGCTGCAATAAATAGGATTAATTAGCGGCAGACTCCAGACTTCTTCTTGGTTTTCAAAACTTGTTTGTTTTACTATGATCCACCAAGAAATGTCTAAATGGGAGAAAAGCAGAAGCATAACTCATGAGTGTTGGCTCCATTGTCACCATCGTTACAGTTACGTTTGTATGCGTGCGTGCGTGCGTGCGTGCGTGCGTGCGTGCGTGCGTGCGTGCGTGCGTGCGTGCGTGCGTGCGTGCGTGCGTGCGTGCGTGCGTGCGTGCGTGTGTGTGTGTGTGTGTGTGTGTGTGCGTGTGCATTAAAGCCGGAGGACAGCCCGTGGACAGCTTTGCCCTTTCACCTGTGGATCTTGGGAATCAAGCTCACATAATCAGGCCTGGCAACAGCTGCTCTTCCCCACTAAGCCATCTTCCAAGCCCCGCTTCAGTTTTTAAAACAGGAATTGTTTGACAAGCTACAGAGCACAAGGCTCAACCACAGGGTTAGAACGCACATAGACAAGCACCTCGCATTTGAGGGGTGTAGCTAGAGAGAAACAACTTTACGGGTTACAAAGTTGTCTCAGGACTCTCCATGTTTTTAAAGTCAGTACTGTGTTGTCACAGTGTCAGCATGGGCAGCAACGATCTCCACCTGGTGGCACTACTCAACAGTGCCTGCAAGTCTGGTTGCTGGCACCCCTGGGAGGTGGTGCCATCTAGAGCTGGGTTAGAGGACTCAGCTTGCTAAGGCTTTGCCTTGACAGGAGTTTCCCGCCCCTGTCGCTCCCTGTCTTGAGACCAGCAGCTTGGTGATGTCACATTCTGTCTTGTCACAGGCTGAGGAGCCAGTAGCTGTGGCCTGCAATCTCAGAACAAGCCTTTGCTCCTTAGTATTTGTCACTACAATGTCTAACCAACACAGTTGCAGAGCATGGCTCACTGCCATGAGCACAGCTTGTTCTTTATGGTCAGTAACTAAATACAGGTGCACTGTGGCATGCCAAGAGGCCCTGGGGTTCCAGTCACAGCTGGGCCATTAGACAGCAAATGACTCAGGCAGGTAGGTCACTTAGCCTGTGGGCTTTAGTGACATCATGGTGGCTCTAACAGCCTAGTAAAACTAACTTACTGCTCATGCGTATGGGATGCTGGTGTCTTGGAACCAAAGGGAGCACAAAAAATTACATGCACACAGTAGTTGATAATGATGTTGACTGTAGTGGTGTGTGGCTCTAATCCCAGTAATCAGAAGGCAGAGGCAGGAGGATCTCAGTGGGTTCCAGGCCTGCCTGGACCACACAGTGAGCCCATGACAGCCAGAGCTACATGTAAGACCATGTCTCGGGCAAAAAAAGCAAAACAAGGCAAACAAAACAAAACAAAAGGAGATCTTGGTCATAAGTGATGTTTTTAACCATTCCTTTAGCATGCACTTCTGCATAAAGAGCACACTTTACTGACAGCACTTTTACCTGCATCAAGAGACCACACTGGGACACTGCGTGACATATCAAGACTATGCAGGTGTGTGGAGATACACTGACACTGGCATAGCACAGTGCTTAGAAGGAAGCCCACATCGATAAGTGAATGTGCATGCACATACGGCTGCACTCACTGCTACAAAACTGAAAGGCCAAAATAGAAATGGCAGGGCTGGCAAGGTGCTCGGCATGGAAAAGTACTTGCTTCCATGGTGGAAGGACTGCACACACACACACACACACACACACACGCACGCACGCACAGAGTTAACTGAAAAGTATATAAATGGGGCTGGAGAGATGGCCCAGCAGGTGGCTCACAACCATCTGTAAAGGGATCCGATGCCCTTTCTGGTGTGTCTGTAAACAATTACAGTGTACTCATATATATATAAAATAAATAAATACATATTTTATAAAAAAAAAAAAAAGACAGAAAGTATCTAATTAGTCTCAGATGTGACCTGAGGCAGTTATTAGCTGCTTACCTTCAGGATCTCACAAGGAGCTGCATCTGCTGGCACAGGCTTCCCACAATGCTTTGCGTACTCAGTTATCAAAGCTGACGCTTCGTCTACACTGTGGACCCAGGAAGAACAAGGCAGGCGTGAGGAGACCCTTGCCAGAGACACCTGTGGTGATGACCTCAACAGTGCAGACTGGTGTCAAAGCATACAGGCAACATTCTTCAGCTAGATAGAGTCTAGTGTACAGATCAACTGTAGCTAAAACTATCACTCATTCATAAAGGACAATGTATGAATCAACTGTAACTAAAACTATCACTCACTCATAAAGGACAATGCACTCACGGGTCTGAGAATGAACAAACAGGGACAGGGCACCCCTGAGTGAGCAGCCGGAGGACAGAGCCTTGGCCACTGCCTCTGACTACACTTTCCCTTCTAGGGCGTCGGCCAGTGCTTTCCTTCTTTTTACTCCCCATATGCAGTCTTGGCTCCAGCTCAAGCAGCTCACTGTTTCTTCCCTTGTGGGTGTCAGCTAACCAAGCTTAGCAAGAACCACGAGTTATGTAACACTAACTAGCAAGCAGTGCTCCAAGCAAGCATCTAAGGAGTCAAGTTGTAATTTAGGGTTCAGAGCAGGACTCCGACACACCTATTTTGAGGATCCAGGCAGCTCCTCTAATTACTAGATGACAGACTCATGCCCCAAGCTTCCAAGCTGCAGGAGCCTGAACTCCGGAGAATGTGTAGGAATGTGGCTACGACCACACGGCTTGATAATGCTTGTCTCTCTCCAGAATCAACACATTTTAAGGAAGTTCTATAGTAAATTGAGGTGCTCCCCGTATTAACTCACCTGAAGTCATTTGCCAAGTAGTTTACCAACTCACTGACGTTGTCGGTGTTTATCACGTGCCATTTCAACAACTGAAAATACTTTGTCTTTGCCAAAATCCCAAATTCCTTCTTACTTATAACATGATTCAGAACCAGGCTTCTGATCTATAGAATGACAGTTATCATTATATTGAAAATGTGTTTAATTCTGAGTCCTTTGTCGAAACACAGACTTCTGACAGTCAGATATTGAATTTCTAGAGCTCTGGGACTGAGCCTCTGGGAAGGAAGGCGTGACCTAGTAGCACACAAATAGAAACTTCCTGTTGCTATGTGCTTGGGTTTTATTTCTAATGAGGAGGATTTAATTACCAGTATTTATGGGTACAATTCTCCAGTGGGCATAGCAGTACACAGGATAGCCAGGGCACCTGTCTTTTATATTTTTATGTGATGCTGGGGAGGGAGGCCTGGTTCTTGAGTATGGTAGGCAAGTGTTCTTCCACTAAGTCACACTCCCAGCCAGGTACCTGACTATTGAAAAACAAAGCCTTTAATTAAGAGTGAAAGACTATTATTTGCGGGATAAGAGTTACTTTCTGTGATCAGACAAAAAGGAAGCAGAGTTGTCCTTACCTGCTGTGAAAGCCCTGCTAGCTGGCCAGTGTTCATATGCTCTTCTAACTGCTGTAAAATGATCTGAACATCACATGAATTCAAAAAATTCTGGGGAAAAAAAAACCAAAACAACACATCATTTAAAAAGCATTATAGTAACTGCTGTGTTGTTAAATCTGGGAGGTTTTTAAGAATTCTTTAAGAATTTTTAATTTGGGAGCTGGGCACGAACCCAGCTGGTCTGCCCAGCACTGAGCCCATGGTCTAGCCTCAGACTTAAGAAACTGGGCACAGTGGAGTGTGCCTGTAGTCCCAGCACTCAGGAGGGAAGGTTCACTAGACCTTGGTCTCAAGAGAGAAGGGTGGTTATGGGGGTGGGAGAGAGGAAGGACGGACAAAAGCAGACCAAAGGAAGGAGAGTGGGCGTCACTAGGGCTCTGTAACTCCCTTTGGGGTCACTTCCACACACACTTTTCCTTAAACTAAAAGTTCATCAGTTCTACTAAAAATTTAAAAAAATAAAATGCTTTCATTTCTAATATACTTCTATTGACAAAAAATTACCCAGACAAGGAGAAAAAAAATGTTTTTTATACAACTTATGCAACAGATGAAGCTGTTTACCAGGCTTTATCTGTTGTGACAAAATGTATTTAAATTCTTGAAAAGTAATGAGATGCACTTGAGTAATCAAAACAATTAAAGACCAGTGCAGACAGCCTTGACAGCATGCTATAAGGTGGGAGACAGCTGGCAAAGCCTGAGTTTGTTTATTCAGACCACTGCTGCCCCAATCACCCAGGGAGGTGAATATCTGGAGACACTGCAGAAGCATTTGTCCTAAAAATTAGCTATTTTAAAAGTTCTTTCTCAGGGCTGGAGAGATGGTTTAGCGGGTAAGAGCACCGACTGCTCTTCCGAAGGTCCTGAGTTCGGATCCCAGCAACCACATGGTGGCTCACAACCACCTGCAATGAGATCTGACGCCCCCTTCTGGTGCATCTCAAGTCAACTACAGTGTATAATAATAAATATATCTTTAAAAACAAAAAACAAAAGTTCTGTCTCAAGCACTCCAGTGGTGACACACTTTTACTCCTAGTGCTCAGGAGGCAGAGGCAGGTGGATCTCTTTGAGTTCTAGGCCTGCCTGGTTGGTCTACAGTTACCAAGTGGGTGCTGGGAATTGAACCCAGGTCCTCTGGAAGAGTAGCCAGTGCTTTTAACCACTGGGCCATTTCTCCAGTCCCAACTCACTCTGCTCTACAGAGTGACAGAGTGAGCTCCAGGACAGCCTGGGCTACAGAGAGAAACCCTGTTTCAATCAAAAAACAAACAAACAAACCCAACCAAATAAAACAAAAACAAAAACAAAAAAGAAAACTCAAGCCAGGCAGTGGCAGCACATGCCTTTAATCCCAGCATTTGGGAGGCAGAGGCAGGTGGATTTCTGAGTTCAAGCCAGCCTGGTCTACAGAGTAAGTTCCAGGATAGCCAGGGCTATACAGAGAAACCCTGTCTGGGGGGCGGAGTGGGGGGACCCAAACCAGCCCCCCTCCTCCAACCCAAAACTCCCTCCTTGGAGGCCTCCTCATCTTGCTCAATCTGATTACCAACCTCCCACCGAAAAGACCTTTCCCTCAGGCTTTAGCTGGAGGCCTACACCAGCCTCTGTTACCACCAGCCTGTGTCACCGCCAGCCTGAGTCACCAGCCTGTGTTACCAGCCTCTGTTACCACCAGCCTGTGTCACCGCCAGCCTGTGTCACCAGCCTCTGGTCCTAGCCAGCTACAATGGGACAAGAGGCTGCTCTGCTTCTTTCCTTTTTTTTTTTTTTTTTTAAATTCACTTTACATTCTGGTCACAGCTTCACGCCTCCCTCCCTTTTTCTTTTGGTGAGAAAAGAAAGGTCTTGGTTTGCAACCCTGGCTGGGCTGGAACTCAGAGATCCACCAGCCTCTGCCTCCTGAGTGCTGGGATTAAAGATGATAAAGACGGGGCCACAGCTGGCTTGAGGACAGCCTGCTAAAACACTGTTTTGCTCAGTTCACTCTGCCAAGAAAATCAGTTTCTCACAGATAACAGAACAATGGCCAAACTCTTATTCAGATATCCCTCAGATGCACTTCAGTCAATCTTGTTACTTCCCGTCACCCTGCCTCCCCCCCACTGAGTGTCCATGCTTTATGGGTTCGGTGAAAGAGAATGCCGTCTTCTGAGGGACATGCAGTGTGTCCTGGCAGCCTGAGAGGAACAACAGTGAGCGCAGAAGATACCTTGATCTGCTGGTGTCTTTTTTCAGAGTGGGGCGTGAGCGTTAGGCAGGTCAGTGCAAAGGCGGGAAGCTCCAACTGGATATACTGCTTGGCGATTCCCACCATGTCGAGGTCATCTGAAACTGGACATCTTTGAGAGGGTGCAGTAATTACTTAATGGCTTGGCAGATTTACTAGACCACATTAGCCTTTCTCCATTTCCACAGATGTTTCCCGTCCACTGCCAATTACTTTAAATGCCCATGTGCTGGGGCACGGCACATTCTTACTACTAAGGAAAGAGCCTTTGAGAGCATTCCACATAGAAGAAAGGAACCGTCCTTCAGGACACAGACTGCTGTCTGCCATGCAGACTATGTCTAGACACCTGCAGACGCATAAGATACATTCTCAGATGCTCAAGCGGGGCATGGTGGCACACACCTACCTAATCCCGCACTCAGAGGCAAAGGCAGGAGGATACCTGAGTTTGAGGACAGCCTGGTCTATCAATCGAGTTGTAGGACAGCCAGGACTACACAGAGAAGCCCTGTCTTGGGTGGTGCTGGGGCAACAAAAACAAGCAAAATTCTTAGATGCCCAGGATCTATGTGATAATAGTATAGGACTTGGCAAGAGGAGGTGCCAGTCTCAGAGGGCAGTGAACATCGGTTTCTGAGGAAGTTTCTGGGGGAACTCTCCAGTACATGTGGAAAGTAGGCATTGCAAAAATAATAGGTACATTTAGTGAAAGTAAAGTTAGCTTAACTTCCTTAAGAAAAGGCCTAACAGCTGGGCAGTGGTGGCGCACGCCTTTAATCCTAGAGCTCGGGAGGCAGAGGCAGGTGGATTTCTGAGTTCGAGGCCAGCCTGGTCTACAGAGT
>NW_022196905.1:117533366-117544231 GCF_008632895.1 Mastomys coucha | reverse complement strand
AAAAAAAAAAAAAAAAGAAAAAAGAAAAGGCCTAACAGTCGCCCCCTTTCTTACTTGTAGGGATTCTATTCCAAGACTTCCTCCATTGGAACCTATTTCCTTTTTTGTTTGTTTGTTTGTTTGTTTTTCAAGACAGGGTTTCTGTGTGTAGCCCTGGCTGTCCTGGAACTCACTCTGTAAACCAGTCTGCCCTCAATCAAACTCAGAAATCCGCCTGCCTCTGCCTCCCAAGCGCTGGGATTAAAGGCGTACACCACTACCGCCCGGCCCAAACCTATTTCCTTCTGCATACACATTTGTAATAATGTTTAATCTATAAACCAGGCACAGTAAAATATTGGCGATAGTAAACTAGCAGGCTTACTTGGGACCCAAGGGCTGTGACGGCCACCAAGTGATTAACAGGCCGGAAGCACACACAGTGTGCTTTGATGGGCAAAGATGGGAAAGCGTGAGATTAACTCATGATACTCAGGAAGGGGAGATAGGGCTGGAGAGATGGCTCAGCAGTTAGGAGCACTGACTACTCTTCCAGAGATCCCTAGTTCAATTCCCAGCAACTGCATGGTGGCTCACAACCATCGTAATGAGATCTGATGCCCTCTTCTGGTGTGTCTGAGGACAATGATATGTACTCACATATATGAAATAAATATAATCTTTTTAAAAAAAGGGGTATATAATCTGAGACTTCAGAACTGTTTCTGGGGTTGGGAATAGAGCTCAGGTGGTCCAGCACTTGCCTAGAATGCACAAAACACTACATAGAACTAACTGAGCATGACAGGCACAAGCCTGTAATACCAGCACCAGAGAGCTGGAGGCAGGAAGAACTGAAGGCAAGGAATTATAAGAATTAAAGTACATAGGTTCTGAGGCTTGCTAGTGCTACATGAGAGCTTTTATTAAAACAAAATAAAACCAAGAGTTTCTGAAGCTATGTGTGGTGGTGCACACCTGTAATCCCACACTCCAGCGCTCCAGAGGTAGAGGCAGGAGGATAAAGGGTCTCAGCACACAGCAAGTGCAAGGCCAGCCAGGGCTATATAAGGCCTTATGCCAAAACAAAACAAAAGAACATGAAAAATGGCGGTGGATAGGACATGACTGATGCCTAGGAGGGAACCATAGATACGGGGCCCCTGTGTTCAGAGATGCCCACTGGAAAGGAACTTCAAGTGAGCATATATCTACTTACTCAAGGACGGCGACGAGGCTCTCACAACAGTCTGTTAACTGATTGGGTCTTAAAGGACAGGAGGCTGAAGAAAAAAGGTGATAAGCACATGAGCACTCACACATCAGAATATTGGTGTCAGCTGGGCATGGCGGCTCAACCTGTAATCCCAGCCCTGAAGCTGTTTAAAGCTAGCCCGGGCCATAGTGCAAAACCCTGTCTTAACACAAAACCACCCCGAATTGCTACTGTCGGGGTTCAGAGGCTAGGCGTTTACCTGAGAGCAGAGGGATCTGGATCACACGCTGCCAAGCTTTGCTGAAGTAGGGAACCTGTGGAAATATGGGCACTGAGAATTCACGTCTAGGACACTAGAAACTATTTCACAGTCACAAAACCGGATGCTAAGACTAAAATCACATGCCTGGATTGAGCATGAGTCCTACATGCTGCTGTGTGGCAACCATTTTATACAGCAGTACAGTGTTAGGTGTTATGAGTAATCTAGAGTTGACTTAAAATACACGGGCCAGCTGGCTCAGTGGGTAACGGTGCCTGCTGCCAAGCTACATGAGCTGAGCTGAGTTTGACCCCAGGGGCCTGTATGGTAGAAGCTGACAACTGACTCCCATAAGTTCCCATCTGACTGCTACTCAATGTGGCACACATGCACCCACAAATACACACATACACACATACACACATACACACACACACACACACACACACTCTAATTAGGTAAAAATGTAACAAAAATGGAAGTGGGTATGTTGTGTCCAAACAGAATGCCTTTCATATATGGGACTGGAGCAAAAATCATGGCACCTGCAGGGTGCTGGAATCCTAGTGTAGCCCTTGAGGAAATCAAGGGTCTGTTATTATTACAGGTGAGAGGAAAAAATGAAGAATGAAAATGCCACAATGTAGCATTAAGTTACAAGAGAGAACATGGAGCTTATTATGTGAGCCATTTGTGAAATATCTAAAACAAATAAGGTTATACAAAGATGAGGAGTCGCTGGGGGCAAGAAGATGGGAAGATGGCTGTCACGTATTGGGGATCTTTTTCTTCTTCTGACAGTTCTGGGGACTGGCCTCATGTATGCTACCCCAAGACCCAGCTCCAGCTCTGAGGTTTCTTTCTGAAGAGAGGAAAACAGTCTAATAATAGCTAAAGTGATGGCTGTTTCAGTCCGTAAACCTAGTAAAAGCCACGCAATGGTAAACCTTTGAAAGGGATGTTACCTTAGTAAACAACCATAGACCCGGTGTCCTGAGACTGGACAATCACTCTGCTGGTCCTCACACATGAAAATAGCGCCTTTAAAGAGCTCCGTGCCCAGCACCCACGTCAAGCGGCTCACACCGCCTTTAACTAGCTCCAGGGGATCTCATACCCTTTTCTGGCCTGCTCCAGCATGGCACCCATGTTTTCACACCCAGACACACATACACATAGCTGAAGAAAAATAGCACTTGAGAACATTTTGTTTTAAAAACAGAAAATGCATTTATACAGGCACACACCCCAATGTTTATGTAATAGGAAAGCGCGTCTAGAAGGAGAAGCAAAGGAGAATTTTTGTTTTACGTAAAGTAACCTCATACTGTCCTAGTAAACTGAGAATAAATTACCTACTTCTTTTTAAGAAAGTGTGTGAACATACATGTGCAAGGGAATGTGTATACACCACTCACAGGACAACTTGTGGATGATGTTTCTCTCCTCTACTAAGTGGACCCAGGATTTGAACTCAAGTTCTGAGGCATGGTGGTAAGCGCCTTTCCCACTGAACCCTCTCATTGGCCCCCTAAATGATTTGGTTCTGTATGATGATTATGAGGTGCACAACTCACGAGACTGAACAAGATAAAACAGAGAAAGACCTTAACCTTCAAAATCAGTAAGGTCTGTGAGGGGGTGGTCCAACCAACACGTAAATAGAATCAATGACACTGTGACAAATGCTAGAGTAGTATCAGGTGACTCATGCAGCCTGGGGAACTCAGAAAGCAGAGCCCCAATGAAGCAAAGCTGCAGCTGAGGCCGCTGGACGCCATCCGTGCGGCTCTTTACTAAGGGAGAGGCTAATGGCTCGACACAGGACACCCATAAACTACCTAGCACAAAGATTAAACTGAATGAAGAGTTCCTTAAAGGGAAAGCACATACCTGCCACAACGAATGGATGCTGGAAATGCGGGATAAAACTTTCCTCAGGTACCGAATCTGTAAAAGGAAAGAAAATTCCAAAACAAACGGCTCCCAAAGAACTAGATTTCAGTCAACACAAAATATTAAGACTTTTTAAAAAACCATTTTTAAGGTGGGGTCTCACCCATAGCCAGGCTTGCCTTAAATTCTTGGGCAATCACAGCAGTGCTGGGATTGCAGGTGTATAGCCACCTCTAACTTCTTTTTCTTTTAGAGACAGGGTCTACAAAGGATGGCGTGGAACTAGATATACAAATGAGCATAGTCTCAAATCTCTGATTCTCTTGCCTCTACCGCTTGACTGCAGGGATTACTGACTCGGGAGCCCATGTTCAGTTTTTGTGATGCTAGGAATGGAAGCCAGCGCTTCAAGCTGCTTGTCAGGCAGCCACCCAAGCTACTTTCCCAGCCCCGAGGGTCATTCTGAGTTTGACTTTCTCTAATAGTCCTTAAGTCTGGCAGGAGCCCGAGAGCAGATGTTTACATCAATACACATCAGTAGCTGGTGTTATCTCAGTAAGCATTAGGATGTTGTGCATCAGCAAGACCCAAGTCTTACCAAGTTGAAGCCCAGAAGCTTCTGCAAGAGCCCATTCCAAAGCTGTAGGTCATAGATTTTGTATTCTAAGCAAAGCTCCGCCACCAATCGTACTGCCTAAAAGCCAAAACACCAAACAAGAAAACAATAAAATCACATTGCTTTGAGATGTCAGTAAGTCAGTCCAACCTCCCTTTTGAAAAGGTAGGGTACCTTCATAAAACACACAGACTATCACCTATAAATGTCTAATGCTCTGTCTTTAGCTGCTATTTAAATAATAACAACAATAATAATAATAACCCCAACCTGCCTGTTGGCCTAACTCATATCTGTCCAGCTCAAACAGCATCAGTGACTTGTCTCCCAAAAGCAACTAGGCATGAGCAAATGGCACCCCTCTCTCTAAGGCGGGCCGTGGAAGGAAGTACGACAGAGCCTTCTTGCTTGTAAGCTTGTGCACTCTAAGAAGAATGGAAAGGACCTTCCATCTTGCCTTATTATTCCATGTAGTGAGCTACGAACCTACAGAAAGGTCTAGGGCATTGGACCCATGGCGGTAAAAGATCTCTGGGCATCTGAGAGGTGGTGGATGAGTGAGTGACTCACACTGCACATGTAATGACAGGAGCACCATGGCCAGTGACTCTACATACCATGGGTTCATGGCTGTGGTTTCTCCATAAGCCCTTAATCATGCCTTCTTTGGGACTGTTGCAGAATAATTCATATGTGATGGGAATATTCAATATCTCAAATGATGCCAGGAAAGTTATACATTTCAGATAGGATCTGGAAAACAGGTATTTGTAGGGATCACTCTTGTGGCTCACGTTTACATCTAAAACCCAAACTATTTCAGGGTACAGGCATCTCTTCTTGTTTCATGTCCATTTAGGCTGCAGGTGTCTTCACAGGATACAGCTTAGATAGAAATCAACTTGAATAAGAAAAACAGTCAGCTTCTAACCGTTGCTAAGATGTTCTCATAGGTCTGTTTCACCTCTGCTTAAATATCATCAATCAAGATAAGGGCCTACATTTATAGAGCAGCTAGTAGGCATCCACATAATTCAACCAAGGGCTCAAGTTAGGGTTCAGATATAGGCAGATAAAATCTGTTTGCTTCCTTCTAAAACAATAAATCAAGCTCTACTTACTTCATTTCTTCAGTGGTCTTCTTGAAGAGAGATTTTATTGTTTCCTCGTCAGCCAAATAGAGGAGACACTGAAGAGATCGAGCTTTGTGGGCAAACGTTAACTGGTGCATGCCCAGTGTCTGTAAAACAAGAGGCTTGGAGAATCAAGCTGTTCACCTGCAGCCTCAGTCAGGAAACCAACTTCAATTTAGGTAAAAAAAAAATGTCTTCCCTTGCTTATTTCTCCACTTTACTTGAGCTCAATTATCTCTGCTGTTAACCAGCACAGAGCTAAGTGGCTCAATGCTAACTCGAGCCCTGGAAGGAACCCCAGAGACCCCTTTGTTCTTTGCCTTTTACGAGATGCTGGTATTTGCACTGCTGGTACCAATACAGTGGTGGCTAAGACTGTGGGCAGAACCAAGGCAGTGACCCCTAGCTATGGCCAGCACCGGGACACCAAAGAGGGTTTCCCCTTGAAATGCTTTTGATTAAACAATTAAGTTTAACTTTCTTTTTTTTTTTTTTTTTTTTTTTTTTTTTTTTTTGGTTTTTCGAGACAGGGTTTCTCTGTGTAGCCTTGGCTGTCCTGGAACTCGCTCTGTAGACCAGGCTGGCCTCGAACTCAGAAATCCGCCTGCCTCTGCCTCCCAAGTGCTGGGATTAAAGGCGTGCGCCACCACCACCACCCCCCGGCTTAAGTTTAACTTTCTTAATTCCTCGACTTCTGTATATATTATGTCAACGAACTCACCTCTGAATACATGCCATCATTAATTAATTAAGGATGATGCATTAAATAATATTCTTCCTAACAAAATGGACAGTTCAGTTTGGACAGTAGAGGAAAGCAGCTCCCCGCTGAGTCTGTGCTATCTGGCCATCGATGTAACACCGGTTACATCGTACTTAAAGAATGACACTAGAGGACAGACTCCAATCATGAACCGTGGTGAGCTTACATCCAGGATCACAGATTTCCCTCTTGTCCTTTTAAGGACATGTACCCTGCGGTTCCTCACCCTCTACCTACTCTAGCTGCTTCACAAGATATTGTCAGCTGGGTGCAATAGCTCACATTTGCTATTAGTACTAAGGAGACTGAGGCAGGACGACTGCCAAGAGTTTCCAAGAGTTTGAGATCGATCTAGGCTATACAGTCTAAGCCAGACTGTATCTCAAAAATAGAAACACCCTTCCCAACACCGAACTACCAACAGGAAAATTCCCAAAGCCTCAAGAGTTTGTATGTCCCCTCCTGGAGACTGCGGTTTCACATGGGTAGAGATCGAGTGGGTGATCAGGGCCAGAGTGGATCATACAGGGCCATGGAGACAAGTAGAGCTCTTCTGCCCAGGGCCAGTTTGTATAGTTGCCTGGTATCAGGAGTGCTGACTGATCAGGGAGTTAATCACCATGAACAGAGTGAGCCTTGGAGAACCACCACAGGTGTTATGTGGCCCACTGAGCAGATGCGGCATCCGGAGCGCTTACTGGAGTGTGGTGTATGGAGAGATCCCTGCTTATCGGATAACATAACCCCCGAGTGTGTTAGTGAGTGTTATCTGAATTGTGTTTATGAAGCCAAGTATGAGAAATACACAGGAGGGAAATGTCAAGCAGAGATGGCCGTAGGTTCTGACTGAGTCTCTAGAGCTTACACTTGTAGCTGAAGTGACGAATACAAACAGCATTCTTGAAATATAATCAATTGGACGAGCCTGGAGGAGATACACGACTCTGGAGGGAAAAAAAAAGAACATTTTTTAAACGCAGATTCCTAATCACAGTAAATGACAACACCCTAGATGTCAGCCAGGAACATACGGGCCAATGGCATTTTTGTGTTCCCTTTCAAAGGAGGTTTAGTCGCTCTTATTTTAGAATTTTATTTGTTTTGTGTGTATGCATGCTCGGCCTACTTGTGTCTGTATACCATCTGTGTGCCTGTGTGTCTGCAGAGGCCAAAAAGAGGACGAGATCCCCTGGAACTGGAGTCAGATGGTGCTGAGCTGCTTTCGCAGTTAAAGAGGATAATGTGCGGAGCAAATGCTGGCTTTCAGCGGTTTTCTCTGTGCCACAGCCACTCAGCCTTCCAGTATTATTGATGAAACTGACGAAACCCACAGCTTACAGCACAGTGAATGTCACATATGGGAAAACCTGTTTTCACAGGACCCAGGAGGACCTTTTAGATTCTAGCCCTAGGGCTGGCAGGCCACTCCTAGGAAGGCCCAGAGGGATTAGACAAACTGGAGGAGGTGGGGCCTTCAGACGGAAAAGAGAAGTTCTGATGTCTCAGTGCTTTGGAGATTTCTTCTGTCACTGTCTAAATTGCTTCGAAGGCTTTCCACATAACTGGTTCCGTTAAACAGGCCAGGAACTGTATATGCGCTGGAAAGGTGCAGCTACCCTTAAAAGTCTAAGCAAGAAGCCTGCTGTAGTGGCACATGCCTTTAATCTCAGTGCCCAGGAGGCAGGAGCAAGCGGATCTCTGTCCCAGGACAGCCAGGCCTACACAATGAAACCCTGTCTGGGGGGGCTGGGAGGGAAGCCTGGCTTGGACTGCTTGGCTGTCATCTCAGCACTGGGAAGCCTGGGGCAGAAATTCCCAAGTTTAAGATCAGTATAAGTGCCTATGTTGTGCCTGGAAGCATTCATGAACCCCAGCAGACCACCAAGGAGCTGACTCCGATGTAGGTTTTGCCTCTCACGTGCACAGTTAGACCAACTAAAAAGCAAGTAAAAGCAGCAACTCCTCCGTCAAACAGCCACCCGTTCTGAACAGCAGCCTGAGGTGGGGTCCAGAGCGAAAGATGGACGGACAGCAGGGAGTACGAAGGTGGCCAGCTCTGTTCAAAACTAGGAACAATTATTTTCTTGTTCTGGGCTTGGCAAGTCTGTCTTCACTATTTGATTTTCAGGGAAGAGGAAGCTACAGGGCCTCCCAGGCTGCTCAGCTACTTGTGGTCTAAGCCAGGAATGGTAAAGAGCTGGCGGCTTAGCACCATGCCCTCATCCCATGCTGGAATCAAGTACTGGTAATGGGTTACCACATTCCTTCTGATTCAAACCTAGATAAAGTCGTTTCAATGGAGCAAGCCAAGAACACTCAGATTCAGCACACTGAACAGCAAGCACTCAGTTCTGTAGATCTGCGGCTCAGACAAAGGATACAGTGTCTTATATGTGAGCCATGCCGTTTTCTAGAATTCAAGAGCACACAGGGCCCTGGGGCAAAGGTTCTGGCTGACAGACGAGCTTCCCTTTGCTTGGCACTCTCTGCTGCAGAAGTCTGAGAACCCTCACAGGGGTTCAAATTCAGTCTTGGCTATTGACTCCTTCCCCTCCCCTGGAGCCTCGCGCTGATTTTTCTCTGAGACTCTGAGCCACAACACATCAGTTTCTTCATAAGATCCCTACTGGGTGTCAAGGACAGTACAATGAAGGAATGCATACCTATGCAGCACTTTATCCTCTTCGAGTTCAAAGAACTCCGATGCTTTCTTTGAAAACAGAGAAGAATGAAAGTTAAAAACTGTTGGACAGTGGTGGTGCACGCCTTTAATCCCAGCACTTGGGAGGCAGAGGCAGGCGAGGCCAGCCTGGTCTACAGAGTGAGTTCCAGGACAGCCGGGGCTACATAGAGAAACTCTGTCTCGAAAAGACCAAAAAAAAAAAAAAAAAAAAAAAAAAAAAAGAAAAGAAAGATAAAAACTGAAGGCTATGGCCACACAAACTGTCTGAGTGTAGTATACCTGACATGAAATCCCAAATTACAAACCTCGGTTTATGGGACTGGAGATGTGGCTCAGCAGTTCAGAGCACTGGTTGCTCTTGCAGAAGGCTTGAGTTTGGTTCCAAACACCCACATGATGTCTCACAATCTTCTCCAACTCTAGTTCCAGAGCACTGAACACTTTTTTTTTTTTTTTACCTTAGCAGGCATCAGGCATGCATGTGGTATATGTACATGCATGCAAGCAAACTACTCATATATATAATAAAATGATTTAAAAAACAAAAAGCAAACTATGTTTACATGGATGACATACTGTGATCAATTACTTTGATCATGCCTTCGGCTTAGATGAAGGGCCCGCTCTCACTCACTCACTCACGCAGAAGTAGGTTCTGAGCACCTGTAAGTACACGCATGGCTGAAGTAAACGAAGCCAACATTTGGGTGCTTGTGGAGCCTACATTTGCTGGGTAAATTTTAAAAGGAACAGAGCCTGGCATGGTGTCCCACACCTTTAATCCTAGTCTGTCTACTACTATGGAGCCTCTCAGCTGGCTCCTGCCGTGCCTCAGCCTCCCAGGTGCCCAGGATCTCAGCATACCAGCCATGTGTTCTGTCACCGAGCTACTCCAGGGAATTTAGATGAGTCACTTGTCAACTTAACATGTATTCATCAGGACTCAGAAAGCACTGTGCCAGGTTTGATAGGGGGCATAGTTCTTAGTTGCCAGGTCCTTTCTGCTGACTACTCTGAGTTCATGTGGAGCTTAGATCACAGAAATGCTGGATTTAGACACATGCGTACATTCTATTTCCACTGAAGCAGTCCCTGCTCTTGGTAGGATGGGGCTAGTACTGGATCTCAGGCAGGGAGTGTTCGCACACTAGAATGGACCCAGCACAGCATCGACCAGGAGTGGTAGCACGAACCTCAGATCCCAGCACTTGGGAGGTACATACGTTCTAGGTCATCCTCAGCTACATGGTGAACAAGAGTCTAGCCTGGTGAACTCAAAATCTATTGTCAAAACAGCAACAGCGCATTGTGGCATGAACTGAAATATTAATATAAAATAAAAGCTGCTAATTAAATCCAACAGGGCTGCTGAGTTGCCTCACAGGAAAAGGCGCTTGCTGCCGTGCCTGAAGACCTGAGTCCGTCCCTCAGGACCTACAGAGTAGGAGAGAGCCAATTCCCGCAGGCAATTTGGATGTAATTAAATAAGTTAAATGCCAAGGGCTGGGGATATAATTTTGTGGTAGAGTACAGGCTTAGCATTCAATGAATTCTGTATTCAGCACAAAAATCAACCAATCAAGACAATAAAACAAAAACAAGTAAAAGCTGGCTGCCAACTATAGCTAACTCGCTACCTGGGAGGCTGCGGCAGAACTGCTTTCGACTGGGAATTAAAACCAGTTTGAGTAACATATTAGCACCCTAAATTGAACAAACTCACTAAATACAAGTACTTAATTTCATAGTGGTTATACCATTTTTTTACAAATACATTTCAAGAATATTATCTTCCTACGTAAGAACAGAATTATAGGCTTTACGTATTAAATTCTACCTGAAAATTCAGAGGAACTATTGAAAAATCTGGACTGAGATTGCTAGCTCCTTCCACAAATGTGAGATTGACTATTTCTAAAAACATCATGTGGTACCTGCCATGTTCTGCTGAGAAGAACATATCACCTACACATCACCTATAGCATGACTAAAGCTCATAATCTAGGCTAAATCACAGAAAAATGTGAGCAAGCCAAAAATGACATTTTATAAAAGCAATTGGCTCCCACCCTTCAGACTGTTTAAGTGCCACCACAACTAAAACATGTTAGAAAATCATCAGTGGTTGTTAACATGTACGGGTGAATAGATAAGATAAAGGATGAATCTGTAGAACTTTATATTGTATTCTCAAAATACTTCCCCTAGTAACTACAAAAAGAAGAACTGTATAAATTAGAAAAAAGGACAGGGGCTGGAGAGATGGCTCAGTGGTTAAGAGCACTGGCTGCTCTTCCAGAGGTCCTGAGTTCAATTC
>NW_022196905.1:117520720-117532972 GCF_008632895.1 Mastomys coucha | reverse complement strand
AGAGATCCGCCTGCCTCTGCCTCCCAAGTGCTGGGATTAAAGGCGTGCGCCACCACCGCCCGGCTACAGAGTTGTCTCTTGATCTCTGTACACACACACACATACTCACAACCACACCCACACTCACACACCCAAACACACCCCCACACACACTCACACACACACACTCACACACCCACACCAAGTAAATTAATACCACCTATAGAGGCCAAACATATATCTTATTCTTCCAAATATCATATACTAACATCATTTATGCAGCATTATACTAAAAAAAGAGTTCAATTTCCACGATTACTTGTTCGAGGCAAAGTTTTGCTTGAAACTTGTTATGCATAGCACGCTAGTCTCCAATTCATAGAAACCAGCCTGCCTTTGCCTGCTGAGTGCTGAGGCTGAAAGCATGTATCAGGACACCCCGCTAGAATTCAAATTCTATCATAGGAAAATATTAGGTAAACCAAAATAGAAAGCAGTTTAGAGAAATAACTAGCCAATATTGCCAGTGTTGCCAGGTATGGTGATGGGCTTGGTGGTGCACGCCTTTAATCCCAGCACTCTGGAGGCAGAGGCAGAGACAGGAGGATGTCTGTGAGTGCAAGGCCAGCCTGGTCTAAATAGTGAGTTCCAGGACAGCCAAGGATTCACAGGGAAATCCTGTCTAAACAAACAAACAAAACAAAACAAGCCTGTAAGACGGGCTATAGACTGGAGCATTGTACAACGTTTGATTCTCTAATTTGTACTTTTAAGACAGGGTCTTCTGTATGTAGGCAAGGCTGCCTTCAAACTTGCAATGACCTTCCTGTCTCTACCTCTCAGTGGTTGAGAGTTTTCTGATTTTTAAAATTAAAATGGTAGTAGTTAGGTAAACCCCCGCTCTAAGGAAATATGCACTTAATTATTAAAGGGTCAAGAATATGGCACATGTAACATATCCCCCAATGGAGAGAAATGAGTAAAAAGAGAATGAAGTAAATATGGAGAGAGATTAAAAACTAACGAGTCTGGGTAAAAGGAATATTCCTGCACTGCTCTTAAATTTACTGTTTCATTTTAAATTAACTCAAAATAAAAAGTTAATCACATGAATCCAAGTAAAAAGTCTTCTTATATGTAATGTCTGAAGTCAGGGGCTGGAGGGCACAATAGTTACAGAGTAACAGAAAGGAAAGACAAACTGCCTTATTAACAGTCGCCAGCTAACAGGTGATCTAAGAGCCTGAGTCAGGTGTGGTGGTGCAGGCGTATGATCTTGGCATGTGACAGGCCAAGGTACTAGGATAACTATGCAAGCTCTCTGAAGTACACAAGAGAGATGCTGTCTTAGAGGAAGGGAAGGAGAAGGGGAGGGAGGGAGGGAGAAAGGTCAGTCCGTGTCCTCCTTTGCAGGGTTGTATTGTGTAGAACAGACTCAGCTCCTATCTAAGCAGGAACTTGGGTTGTGAGCACTTGCTCACTCACTCACTCACCTCACCAGGCACCGTTGAGGGGCACAACCACTTCTCTAACAACATGTCCCATATTTTTTCCAAATTAATTTCGTTGACTTCGGCTATTTCTTTAGCTGCTGCATGGATATCTAAGATAATGGAGATAAAAATGTACAGAAACTCAAGCCTTTGGCTGGGGACAACTGGGAGCCAAGACACCAACTTTTCTGGGCCAGAAACTGACGTCTCCTCACCGGGATAATCTTTGCCAGATGTGGTGCAAAGTCTTTCGCTTATGCTGGGATGTTCGTAGAGACTCACGATGAGGTGCGCTGGCTTCCCTAACATTCTTAAATAGTCCTGATTGTTCAACTTGTGGGCTATGAGCACGGCTTCCGTCCCTGAGAGCCGAAACTGGAGGCAGAGCTTCTTCTGCAAGGCCTTGACTTTTTCACACGTCTCATCCTTTAAAAGCATTTGACACGGAAAGGAAGCCCGACTGTAGAAATCTCAAGGGAGACAGACTCTATCTCTAGTGACCACAGCCCTCCCCACTTTTTTTCCACCTTTAAATGCTCATCCTATGCAACTGTAGCCTTTCCTCTCCTTTCTGGGTACCGGGCTGAGGGGCGGGAGTGTGAGACAGATGCTAAGCAATCACGGCTTCAGCGAAACAGTAAGCAATCACGGCTTCAGCGAAACAGCAAGAGGCACTTTGGTTTCCTAGTTCGGACTCACCTGAGGTGGGATGTTCTGTAGCCATCTCTCAGCTAAATACAGGCAGAATTTCAAACTAGACATCTTGAAGGGGCCTGGAAGGATGGGCGTTTGTGAGGAGCCATGACTCCTCTGAGACAATAAATGTTACCAAGGCAGCAAGAACTTTAAAACTATAAATGAACACTCATTAAAAATTAAAGTTGAGGTAAATGGGACAGAAGTATACAACATGAAAATTAAAGGCCACAGAGAGGCTTCCTCAGTTTCCAGGCCACGACTAGATTCTTCTTTCTAGGAAGTTTCTATGTATATGGGGACAGAGAGCACAACACCATCCATGTTGCCCTTTTGGATATCTTTCCAAACACGTCACGGACGTGCCGGAGCTACCTTGTTGCTCACAGGGTAAGACTCGGGCAGCTCCTGACAAACTCTTCAAACCTGGGATAGACTGGTAGCTACCGACTAGCACCTAGCCGATGAGCACTGGGAATGAAAAACAATACGCAGGGCAGAACAATTGTCTAGCATGTTCAAGACCCTGGAGAGATGCCCAGATCTATCTGCAAAAAGGGGATAAAACCCAAACCGATTTCCCATATGGTCCAGTGGTTAGGATTCCTGGTTTTCATCCAGGCACCCAAATTCGCCTCCTGGTATGGGAACACCATAACGTGGGGCTGGAGAGATGGCTCAGCGGTTAGGAGCACTGGCTGCTCTTCCAGAAAACCTGGGTTCGATTCCCAGCAACCACAGGGTGGCTCACAACCATCCGTAATGGGATCCAATGCTCTCTTCTGGTGTGTCTGAAGACAGCTGCAGTGTACTCACATAAAATAAATAAATCTTTAAAAAAAAACAAAAACAAAAAAACAAACAAACAAAAAAATCAAACTCTGCGTGCCGAGAGCAGGGGGCTGCACACCTTCTGGGACTTCCTGGGTGAGACTGATGGCGATAGCGACGGCCCACTCAGGGTTGACAATGGACAGGAGGTATGACTCCAAGGTCTGCATGAGTTTATCCACTTCCTTGCTCATCAGGGTTGAGGACCTGGCTTGTGCTGACTTCAGGAGCCTTGGCTTCAGGTTTTTTTCAAACACGTGCTTGGCGGTAGACACATAGAGAGTATCTAGGGAGAACTTCAGAAAAGAGGAGAGTGATAGTGAAGCAGGAAGTGGTGTCAGATCCCAGCCCAGGCTGAGGCCCAACTGCAGACAAAGAGCCCTCTTGGGATGCTTTACCCATTACCTTCATTAGCTTAGAGATTAAGAGCAGGGTTGGCATCGACTCTTCACTGAGCTCTGAGGCTGGAGGGGGAAGTAGAGGTATATGAGTGAGAAAAGAATTAGTTGGCCACTTAGTAAAATTCATAAGAAGTTAATGAACATACAGAGAATTTTCCAGAAGTTCTGTGCTGTGCCAAGTAATATTAGGTGGAAGGGCAGTCTAGTGTGAGCAGCTGGAGGCAGCGTTATCATGTGCTCCAGCATGTACTG
Organism: Mastomys coucha; assembly: GCF_008632895.1. NCBI lineage: Eukaryota > Metazoa > Chordata > Mammalia > Rodentia > Muridae > Mastomys > Mastomys coucha. The sequence continues at coordinate 117,529,320 of NW_022196905.1, read as the reverse complement.
GTATTCGAGGTCCACTGGTGGGGAGATTCTTCTGTATGACTTCAAGTGTCTCAGAAGATTCAGAGCCTGTGTGGAAATAAGCAAGAGACCTGTAAGGCCTGCTGTGTCTGAAACATCTGCACCAGGTGCATTTCCCATTCCTCACGGTCTTTGCTAGGGTCAGTGGCTCTTGCCACCATGCTTGCTGCCAACCGGAGTTCCAACACAGGGAACCACATGGTGGAAGGAGAAAACCAACTCTGGCCTTCACAAGTATATGGTGGCACATGTGTGTGCCTGAACACACACAGTCAAAACAAAGTTCATCTCTAGTTTTCCCTAATCTATTGCTATCTCCTAAAGCATGATATATGAACACTAGAGATACCCCATTAGGAGGAATCAAGGGTACCGTCTTGCTCATAGGATAAGACTTGGGCAGTTCCATATAAATTCTTCAAATAGTTTAGGACAGAAGTCAAAAACACTTAAGTCAGAAGATTTCATTTTTAATTATTCATTTTAGTTTGAGATAGGATTTTATCATGTTTCTCAGGCTGACCCTAAAGTCCTCTACTGCATAACAGACAGAACTAGGAACTAGCCAGGTATGGCAGTAAATGGTGTGATCCCAGTACTGTGAGGTAGAAATGGAAGATCAAGAAGTTAAGGTCAGCCAGGCAGTGGTGGCGCACGCCTTTTATCCCAGCACTTGGGAGGCAGAGGCAAGTGTATTTCTCTGAGTTTGAGGGCAGCCTGGCCTACACCGTGAGCTCCAGGACATCCATGAACTCTATTTAGAACTAAGTTGAGAATCTAAAGGGAGGTCAAAGAACAACCCAGAAAGAACATGCACAATATTCTTAATTTTATAATAATTATAACATATATTATAAATTATAATATGGCATCATAATAAACCAAGGCACAGAGATGAATTTTCAACCTTTAACATCCTTCCATACCTGATTAATGTTCACACTGGTTATCTTCTCATTAGCTTGTTCTAGAACTTTCAGGACAACTTCAATCATTTCATAATCATATGGGTCCAGCTGCAAAAACAGCAGAAATTGGTTAAAGCACTGGGAGGCACCGCCATGCTCACAGATGCTTTCTGTGGCAATGCACATTAGCTCAGAGCTAACCTAAGCTGAGCATGTACCACAGCCCAGGCTGCCCGCCTGCCACGGACCAGTTCTCCGCTCTACAGCTGCCTCTACTAGGCTACACTTCCATGCTGAAAATGTTTTGAAATGGGGGTTGAAAAAGTGCATCAGACAATACTTGAAGACAGATGTCTCTCGGGCGCTACATACACAGAAAGAATAAATACATGGTCAAAGTTTCCGTTCTTTCAAGAGTCTGAAAGTGAAGTTCCACTTGTTCTCCTCGTGATGAAAATTAAAATAGGAAAACTACATCAGAACTACCTTAGCTGCAGCGTGGGCCTTCGTGGCCGAGGCTCTGGGGGGCTCCGTTTCAGCCTCAGCATCCTCTAACCCTGAATTAACTGGATGGTGTCTGTAAAGGCTTACAAAGAGATAAGACGTGTTCTCTCTGCTTCTTGTTTCTGCCCACGCACCATTACTTTCTATTTCTTTTTAAATGCCAACTAAAAGCACATAATTGTCAAGTAGGAAGACAGTCTATCAGGGAATTTAAGCAAGTCTATAACTTCTGGCTGACTTACAGGCAAAATATAAAACTAAAATTCGCCTTACAGTCTGATGCTAATTCTACTTCTGCTGTCCACCTCCCAATCCTCCAGTCAACTATCTACTAACTTAAATACCATTTTGTGAAAGATTTCATTAAAATACACACACACACAGAAAACATACATCCATTCAACATAACTCTTTATAATACTAAAGCATATGGCTTAAACATCTTATTCATGAAAGTCTAGTTAGATGCTGTGCTTGCCCCCAGTAGCAGGGTACTAGCTAGAGCAGGCACTGGGCCAAATACTGACTGTAGTAGGGTAGTACACCATATGTTTGAATTATGCTTTCCACTGCTGTGAAGAGACACTGTGATCGAGGCAACTCATAAAAAAATAACATTTAATTGGGTCTAGCTTATAGGTTTAGAGGTTCAGTCCATTATTAAGATAAGCAGCATCGGAATGTCCAGGCAGGCATGATGCCAGAGAAGGAGCTGAGAGTTCTATATCTTGTTCTGAGGGAGCCAGGAGAAGACTGTCTTCAGGTGGCTAGGAGAGTCTCAGAGCCCACCCCCACAGGGACACACTTCCTCCAACAAGGCTATCCCTCCTAATAGTACCACTTTCCCTAGGCCAAGCATATTCAAACCACCACACTGTGCTATTAACATTTACCCCACTCCAGAGAGTAGGACCTACAGGTAAATTTCTCTTTGGGATTTATATTTTCTTTCTCATAATCCAAATACTCGAGAGGTAGAACCAGACGGTTCAGGAGTTTAAGACCATCCTTAGCAACATACTGAGCTTGAGTCTATCCTGAGCCATGTGGGATCCTATCTTAAAACAAAACTGAAAAATTCAAGACTTACGTATGCAGTTTGTTAGACTATGTATCCAATCAATTAAGGATGAGGAAAGTGGGCGACCAGAGGTGTCCAAGTTTTCATTCGCTTACCTTATATAGGATTTCACTAAGACTGATCACCAAATCCTTTGTGCTCTTCAGTAAAGGGACCATCTCAGTGGCTTTTGCCAGGAGTTTGGAATGCTGATGCTTTGTAGACTCCAGGGTGGCATCTCCCTGGCTCTGGATATTATTGTTGTGGAATAGGGTTTCAATGAACATCCGGAGGGCGGCATCAGAGTCCAGCTGAAATGTGCTGAAAGGAGCGGCCAGTTAGTTACAGGTTGGTCTCAAACGCGTGCATGTCCAGACAAGGTTCTGACAGACAGCTGCATGCGTCTGTCACTCAAGTCTTTTAACTGCGCCGTTTCTAGCCTCACAATCAGAAAGAGTACACATCATCAAAGCTAATACTGCTTTAAAGGGGGGAGGGGGTCTTGATAGGAGCTGGAGTTAGAATCAAGCTTCAGGTAATCCTCAGGCTCAGACAATAGTGGGGCCTATACCACAATGTCTGGTTTAATTACTTTTTTAAACCTGGTATTATAGCCTTTGGGAGTTAGCAGATCATGAGTTCAAGGTCATCCTCAGGCACATAGTAAATTCATGGCTAATCTGAACCACAGGAGACTCTATTTCATATAGAAATAACTAATAAGTTACATAATTAAAGGAAAAGAAAGACTCTGGTTGGTATAGACAAAGTGACAACTGAAACACTCCTCCAGTCCTTTGAATGAGAGCGCTATTCTTTAGTTTCTCATTCACGGTAACCAAGAGACCAAGCAATGCTTTCGGTACCATCATGGTCAAGTCCCTGGACATTCTAAAAGCCCCTCGCTAGGCATAATGCTGGGTGGCTCACATCTGTAATCCCCTCCTGTAGGAGGCTGCATCAGGAGGATCACATGTTATAAGCCAGCCTGGACCAAAACAAAAGCCAAATGAAAAACTGTTCACACGGATTGCCTCAGGCAAAAGTGTCACTATTGACACAAATGACCCAGACTTCTGCTGAATGACTGAAACAAACTTCATATTACCATAGCTCCTTAATTTACATGAAATGGAGCAGTTACATAAAGCAGCACACAGAAATCCACCCAGAGTACAACTTCGTAAAGCTGAACCCCACCAGCATTTGAAGTTCTCAAAACCAAAGACAGGCAGAGTTTCATTTCCATGTTCAGGTGAGCCAACGCGACTCAGAGCTCTGGGCAGCTTCAAGTCCTTGACTGTAGCAGCCCCAGCATGGAGACGGCCAGGGCCATTACTCTTCAAAGGAGGAGGAACTGACTAGATGCTTGCCCAATGAAAGAATCCTCTAGGCAGCTGTTACCAGTAACGAAGTCACTGGGGCTCGGGGTGTAGTGCAGCCTATATGCTTGAAGACACGGATTTGATCCCTAGCACCAAAACCAAAGCAAAACGACTCAGCTCTGAACTAGCATAGTGATAGGCATCTGCTAGCCCAGCACTTGGAGGGGAGGACAAGAAGACCAGAAGTTCAAGACCAGCCTCAGCTACCTAGCAAATTTGAAGTTACTGTGAGATACATGATATCCTATCTCAAAAATAAACAACGTCCCCACCCCCAGAATCCACTTATCTATTACAAGTCAGAAAGGAGAGTGCCTTTAATAGTTTAGAAGTGGTCACCAATTATTTGACATCGATCGAGACCATATCACACAGTACTGCCCCCCCTCCCCCGCCCACCTTCCCTCCCTATCTCCTTACTTTGTCCAGCGTATCCATGCTCTCTATGTGGCTTGCCTGTCAGTTACTTAGCAATGGTTCCCACAGGTAAGAGGGACTATGCTCCCCCTCTTTTCTAACCATAGGAATCATCCACATGGAGCCTGTATAAGATACTCAAGATTTCAGAGCCTCTCAGTCCAGACTTCCAGAGTCAAAAACGCCAGGGAGAAAAAACCCAGAAACCTGTATTTTTAATTTTTGATACAGTATTTCACTATGTAGCTCAGACTGATCTTGAACTTGTGGTTTTTCTGCTTGAGCCCTGGGAGTATAGGTGTGAGATTCAACATGAGCTCAGATCAGAATTTCTGTATTTCTCTTTAAGAGCTTGGATACTTGTCTGTCAGGGTGTAAGTAAAACAAAAACCTACCTGCAGAGAGTCTGACGTGGCTCTGTCTGCTCAGGCACAGACCCAGAGGTCTCTGGACTTCATTTACAACCACCTTGGCTATGGCCTTCTCAAAGCAAAGGTTACGAGCTGGCCAAACCAACAGCAAAGCCGACATTAACATTTCAAGATTACCTGCAATACTCCAGAATGAGGCTTGTGTCCATGTCTATGTTACTCACAAGAGCTTTAATAAGGTCTTTCTTGGTGAGAAAATTTTGTCTGAAAGCAGGCTGAAAAGAAATCTAGAAACAAAGAACACAAAATTAAAAAGACAAAACAAAACAAACAAAAAACAACTTCTGAATGAAAGTGTTACAAAATGAACAAAATTATAACATGCCTTTTTTACTTTCTATTATTTTTATGAAGAAACACTTTCTACAGTTCCTCAAATTTTCACTTTTAGATTTATTTCCCTGTTGTGTACATGTATACAGACATGCACCCATGAGAAAGCTAACATCATTGAAAAGGAAGTAACATGAACGACCCTTACTTCTTTATACACACAAAGGATGACAAGATATCTGTCTTACATTTGCAGACTAGATAATCGTTAAGACAGATTAAACATCAAAGCGTTATGAATACTCACACCAAGTTTACCAAGACGAATACCCCACTTGGCATCAATACTGAGTTCATGGAACCGAAGTCCTGTTTCAACATCATGGTAGAGATTTGCCAGCTGAGAGCCCACCAAAGATAATGTCTAAAATGTTTGAAGAAGATCAAACTGCATTGTAAATATTATTAGTTTTAATACAATTTAGATGAAACCCAGAAAGGGAAAAAACAAAAACACAATCTCAGCACTTGGCAGAAGTGCTGTGAGGTCAAGGGCAGCCAGAGCTACACACAGCAGAAAACTCAGATGAACTTGGGTTGAGAACGTGGTCCAGTGGTAAAGTATGGTGTGGCATATGTGCAGGTTGAGGTCAGTCCTGAGTTCCCATACTCCCTAAACCCTATAGACCTTTATGTAAAAAGAAGTAGACTGTTACATATTTGCTTGTATGGTCACGACTTCTTTACATTTGTTTTATTTATTATTTTAGATAATCCGTCTCTGTGTGTATGTGCACCTGTGTGCAGGTGTTCAAGGATGCCTTAGGCTTTAGATCCCCTGCAGCAGAAGTTACAAGGGTTACAGTGTGGGTGCGGGGAACCAAATTCCAGTCCTCTGCAAGAGCAGTATGCACTCTTGACCACTGAGCCATCTCTCCAGTCTTATTTTAATTTACATGGCTGTATGTCTATGTGAGTGTATGTTATGTGTGTACAGGTGCCTGCAATGGCTACAAGACAGTGTCAGATCTTCTGGAGCTAGAGCTAAGGAAATCAGGAGCAGCTGACCTCCAGCAAGATCCCTTCCCACTAACACACACATACCACAGACTTTTTTTGAGATAGGGTCTCAGGTAGCCTAGGCTAGCCTCAAGTTTACTATGTAGCAGAGGATGACCTTGAAGTTCTGACCCCTCTTATCTCTGACTCCCAAGTGCTCGGATTACAGGCATAAACCCACACTGTTATGCAATGCTGGGGATTCAAACCCAAATCTTCTGCATACTAGGACAGCACTCTACCAGCTGAGCTACTGTGCCTAGTCCTGAGTTGTTCTTTGTTTTGTTTTGTTTTGTTTTAACTCATCTAGGTAATTCAGCTTTTTGCATGATACTGTTAAATTTAGTGCACTTTTCCTTTACTATGAAAGGACATATTTGAGGCCAGCCTAGGCTACACACAAAAATCTACCCCCCCAAAAAACAAATAAAACAAAAAAGCAATCAGAACAACCGAGATGAGCTACGCTGCCCCTGTACCCATCCTACACAAAAGCCTTGCTCTGGGTCTAGGGTTTCAGTAAAAGTGGTGATGTTCTGGGCTGGCGAGATGGCTCAGCGGGTAAGAGCACTGACTACTTTTCCTGAGTTCAGATCCCAGCAACCATGTGGTGGCTCACAACCATCCATGATAAGATCTGACGCCGGAGCTGTCTGAAGACAGCTACCGTGTATTATGCCGGAGCAGGGGGCAGGGGTGGGGGGTGGGGCCGGGTGGTGAGCGAGCGGGCCCCAGAGTAAACAGAGGTCCTGAGTTCAATTCCCAGCAGCCACATGATGGCTCATGGCCATCAGTACAGCTACAGTGTACTCATACACATAAAATAAAATAAACAAATCTTTAAAAAAAAAGGGGGGTGGGGTGGGGTGACCTTCCAAGGCAGTACGTAGATCTGTGCCAGAGGGCAACCCTGTCCTTCATTCTTCACATACTGCCCACCTTCTCCTTGAGACAGTTCTCTTACCAGCCTAGAAGTGGAAGAGCAGCCAGTGCTGTGAACTGCTCACCCAGATCTCCAGTCGCTATATTTTCCAGATCTGCCTGCTTCTGCTTTTCAACAATGCAAGAATAGAAGGCTCACCCATGTTTTGTTGTTCGAGTCCGGATTTCTCTATGTGGTCCTGGCTGTCCTGAAACTTGCTCTGTAGACCAGGCTGGCCTCTAACTTAGGTTCCACCAGACTGTGCTTCCTGAGCGCTGGAATTAAAAGCATATGCCACCACACCCAGCTACAGTTGTTTTGTTTAGTTTAGTAGTTTTTTTAAGAAGAGGGGCCGGGTAGTTGTGACGCATGCCTTTAATCCCAGCACTTGGGAGGCAGAGGCAGGCGGATTTCTGAGTTCGAGGTCAACCTGGTCTACAGAGTGAGTTCCAGGACAGCTAAGGCTACACAGAGAAACCCCTCCCCCACCAAAAAAGAAGTAAGAGCTATTCTTTAAGCAATGCTTATCACCAGTCAAGCCCAGGTAGATAGAGATCAGGAGACAGATCACCATTTCTGCCCAACAATAGAGACTGCTAACAAAGTCCTTCACTTTGTCCCTCAAACCTTAACATGGCAACAGGAGTAGGTTTCCATGCTCAGGGCGTACCAGAATTTTGTCGTAATTCTGCCACGCTTTATCTATGAACTTCCAGAGGTTGTCAAACACATCCTTTTGAGGTAAGAGAGTGCAGTAAGCCAAGGCGAGGTCCTGATCCACCAGGCGACAGTTAAACACCTACGGGAAGAAAACATCAGAAGCAAAGTCTCCATGAGCAAATAGAGGATGGATCTTAAGCTCGCTCCCCGCCAGCTGAGGTTCAAGACCCCCGGAAAGGACAAGTTCTTCAAGAGGCGATGGAGAGAAAGCGCTCCAAGAAAATGTGCTTAGGGAACCTTTAGTCAGGACTAGAAATGGAAGGAACGCAGCCTTGGTGAGCCCTGTAGGGCACAGAGCTCTTCCTTCTCCCCACAGTTTAGATCGATCTGAAATCTCCCATGAGTCCTCCTCTGCCTCCTAAATCACTGACCCCCTACCACATTTTCCCATTAGCAAATCCACCAGCCCCCCCCTCCCCCCGCATCGGAACCTAAATACAGCTGTGAACTTTGCAATGACGCTGTAGTCCCAACAGGCTGCACCTGTAACAGTGGTCCCATAGAGCCTTGCTGCTGTTGCAGCCATCTTCATTCAGAAGTCTGCTCTGTGAGGTCTGCACAGCTTTGGTTCCACTCACCAGTCACCTACTACCTAACTGGGTGTCCCTCCCTTTTACATGTCACTGGGTCCCATTTCCAGCTTCCTCGTCTACCTAAGGCCTTGCTCTTTCTTCTAGTGACTCAATAGTCTCTCTTCTATCTAAAATCAAAACAAAATGGCAGGCTCTGGAGAACTCTAGAGAGAGAGGTGCAGAGCTATGGTTGCAAGACCATTCTGCACCTTAAAGTAGAGACTCACAGATTTAAGCTGGATAAGAGATGATTTTTTTTCATGTTTCTTTTTTTATTATTAGATATTTTCTTTATTTACATGTAAATTTCTCCTTTCACAGTTTCCCCTCC
>NW_022196905.1:117492777-117520193 GCF_008632895.1 Mastomys coucha | reverse complement strand
CCATAGTTAATCTTTGCAACTCCTTCCGTGGGTATTTGGTTCCCCCTTTTAAGAAGGAATGCAATGTCCATCTTTTGGTCTTCCTTCTTCTTAAGTTCCTTGTGGTTTGTGGGTTGTTCTTCCTGTATTCCAAACTTCTGGGCTAATATTAAATATTATAATATAATATAAATATTAAAGTGACACCAGGCCCTTAAAAAATTTTATTATTGTTTTATATATTGGGTATTCTGCCTGCATGAATGTTTGTGTACTGTATATGTGCAGTACTTGCAGTGGCCAGAGAGGGCATCGGATCCCCTGGAATTGGAATTACAGACCACTGTGAGCTACCATATAGGTACTGGGAATCAAACCCAGGTCCTCTAGAAGAGCAGTAAGTGCTCTAAACCACTGAGCCATCTCTCCAGCTGTCAGCCTTGGTCCTTTAAAAAAATGTACATGGAGTAAATATTTCATCCTTGCAGGCACATCTCTGTAGCAACAGCTCACTGTTTCTCTAGCGGCAGGAGAGCAACCCCAGCAGCCATAGATAGCACACAGGGGGCACAGTCATGTGTTGGAGAAACTTTATTTATAAAAGCTAAAAGCTGGTCTTGCAGGTTGCAGTTTGCTGGCTCATTAAGTACAAAACTTAGTCTAAATCTTGTACCAAAAGCACGTGATTGATAAAAGAGACAAAATTAAATCAGAATGTGAGCATTAACACAAGTGTTTATATCACTGTTAAGTTTAGCGATAGAGAAATCTACATGGCCATTAAGCCAGAGAACTTCTTTACACAAAGGAGATAAACACTGAATATGTAAGGGTAAAGAGCTTTATATGCTAGACATGGTAGTGCACACCTTTAATCCCAGGACTTGGGAGGCAGAGGCAGGTGGGCCTCTGTGAGTTCAAGACCAGCCTGGTCTACCTAGTGAGGTTCCTAGTGAAGGACAGCTAAGGATATGGAGAGAAAGTCTGTCTCAAAGCAAAACAAAAAACCTTATGTATGATGAGGGAAAAAAAGGCTAATATAGATAATAGAAGAAAAGAAGAGAGCTTGATATTAAGTAATGTGTCAGTGAAGGGTATACTGCAGTTCCTTGTATTATTATTGAACTTTTTCTAAAATTCTGGAAGTATCAGCAAATTTGGAAGTGTGTGCTCATGTACATATGTGTGTGAAATCACCCTTTATCCACTATGGCACTGCCACCCCCAAGTTTCCTTTTAAAGTAGTGCTTCCTAAATCTGTAACCTTGCGGTGACCCCCAATCATAAAATTATTTTCTTGCTACTTCCTAACTATCTGATACACAATCACCCCCACCCCCACCAAAGGGGGTCATGACCCACAGGCTGAGAACCACTGTAAAGCAATCTGAGAGTGTGGAGTGTGTGGTAAGGAGTACTGAAGATTCATCACCTGGAAAGCAAGGCAGTTTGTGAACAGCTTGAGCTGTACTGAGTTTCAGCCCTGTCTGGAGGAATTTTATACTAATTAATATAACCAATAATAGAAACCTAGTGCCCAACGCAAGAAATAATACTTGTTCCCTTTTAAAGATCTCGTAGAAGTTATTAAAAGGGCTGGGGAGATGGCTCAGTGGTTAAGAGCACTGACTGCTCTTCCAAAGGTCCTGAGTTCAAATCCCAGCAACCACATGGTGGCTCTCAACCATCTGTAATGAGATCTGACGCCCTCTTCTGATGTGTCTGAAGACAGGTATAGTGTACTTACATATAATACATAAATCTTTAAAAAAAAAGGAAGTTATTAAAAATTAAAGGCTTGGATATGCTTCTGATACTAGCTCTTAGAGGTAGGAGAATCAGGAGGAGTTTTAAGGTCATCTTTGTCTACACACAAAATTCAAATTTGAGGCTAGCTTGTGCTACACAAGACTCTGATTCAAAGGGGAATTTTTTTTTTAAATAACAACTAATAAATTAGCATTCCTGTAAAGCAATCCTGCAATAGAAATGTAAGCTGTAGGCAAGGGTCACTGATATGCTTTAGTCCAGTAGAAAATAGCAAAGTCCAGGGGAAGAAGTGAAGATGATTCATTACGGTTGCATCTATGTTCAATAGAATAGCACTTTCATACACTAAAACCCAATACATAAGCAGCAATGTTTGGTGGTCACACTGGTTCTTGAAGCTTCTGAATGGTAGGACACTAACTGCATTGTTCAACTGGCTCAAGACAACAAGCCCTGCGGAGGTACTCACTTTATGCAGGAGTGTTGTGGCATTTCCTCTGATAAACGTGATGGACTTCTCTTTCAATTCCGTAATGATATGCCTGGAGTTCGCCAATGTGTTCTTGCCAAGTAACTTTCAGAAAAGAAGAGAAGACTTTTTAGGTCCCCTTTGATGTGCCATCTCGGGAGACAGAAACAGGTGGATCTCTGTAAGTTCAGGGCAAGCCTGGGCTGCAAGATACTCTGTCAAAAATATCCCCAAACAACAGCAGCAATAAAACCCCTGTAACAACAACCACAACACAACACAACACAACAAAACAAAACAAAAAATAATGTGTTGTGATTAAAGAATTACCAACCGTACTCAAAACTTTGGGAAACTAATTTTTACATGCCCCATTTTGAATTTCTATATTTACAAAGTGGAGATTCTCGGGGATGTTAATAGAAATGTGTGCTGGTGTTCTGGGATCTTAGTAGATACTCAACAAGTGTATCTTGCAATTATTTTTTGTTTTGTGTTGTGTTGTTTTTTGAGACAGGGTTTCTCTGTGTAGCCCTGGCTGTCCTGGAACTCACTCTGTAGACCAGGCTGGCCTTGAACTCAGAAATCCACCTGCCTCTGCCTCCCAAGTGCTGGGATTAAAGGCGTGCACCACCACCACCTGGCTTGTATCTTGCATTTAAGAAGCACTCACTGATGCCTTTGCCAACAGGAGAGAGATCTGTTTGGCAGAGCATTTGGTGATTACCCAAAAGTCAAATACTTTATTATGAAAGTCATACCTTTTCACTCAAACTGATGCTCATAACATTGGACACAGAGTGCTGCAGGCAGGTACCAAAGGAGCCCACCACGAACCTCAGCGCTAGCTCCCACTGACTAGATTCTTGAAGGCTCTGGAGCAGAGCAGAGATGGAGCTTACAAGAGAGAGAATAAGGGTTTCTCCTGAAAGGTGAGATGATTTTCAACAATTATTCATTTCACCAATAATAATTTTCTATATTTATTTATTTACTTACTTACTAAATGTGTATGTATGCATGCCTGACTGTGTGTGGACTTTGGGTGTGGAGGCCTTTGCGGGTCAGAAGAGAATGTCAGAGGGAGCTGAAGTTCCAGGGAGTTGTAAGTGTTAGTGTGGGTGCTGGAAACTGAACCTGGGTCCTCTGCAAGAGCAGCCATGCTGTCAACCTCTGAGCCATCAACCCCTCAACCCCTTTTGGTTGTTGTTTTTAAATAATGATCATCATTCTGGAAAATTGCTTTGAGGAATAGCCTATTTCCTCAAAAAAGGTAACAGCTATGAAATTCATTCCTAAAGTCAGTAAAGAAACAGTTGACATGAGGCTGGATTTAGACTATAAGATAATCAGATAGGTTAGCTAGACTTTTTTTAAAATTTAGATGCTTAAGTTATTGGCATTTGAAGACATTTTCTCTATACATAAACCTAAAATTTATGAATAGTCATTAAAGTTAATACAATTAGACAAATCAAATAATTGGCTTCTGAAAATATAACAATTAAATCATGAAACAATTACATCAAGGATGATACGACAAATTGACATTCAAAATTTCAATATGTAAGAATTCATGCTTTAAGTTATCCTGGCACTTGTGTACTTATAAAATTATAATATAATACAATACATTTCTAATCGTAAATACCTTCAGTAGTGGAACAGTATGGCAAACTTATAGAATCCAAAGGATGTCTTTTGCTTTCTACAAAAAAGAAAAGCAAATTAAGTAAGACTAAACAACGTAACTCCTACAAAGCACCGAGCTAAGATATCATTGAAACCACTTCACTGTCAAATAGGGTTCTAAAGCAAACAATTGCTTTAAGAAGCAAAATGAGTAATGAGCCTCAAGGTCGAGCACGGTGACCCATGCCTGACATCCCAGCATTTTGGTGGCAGATTGCAAGTCCTATCTCAAAACAAACCCCTCAAATAAAGCAGCCCACCAAGCTAACAAAAAGCCTTCAACTACACATCCAAACGCCCAGACAAATGTACAGTCTATAAGCAGTCAAATTGAATATGGCAGCAGCAAGGTCAAGGACCAGAACTTTACAGGCACCCACAACCCCCACGCCCTTCTACAGTCATGACGCAGGTATGGTGGTTTGAATAAGGAACGTCCCCATAGGCGTGGGTATGTGAATGCTTGGTCCTCAGGTAATAGTGCTGCTTGGGGAGTGTCAGCAGGTAAGGCCTTGCTGGAGGGGCTTGGCTAGCTATGGAGGCAGGCTTTGGATGTTAAACCCTAGTACCATTTCCAGTTCACTCTCTGTGCTTCCCTGTTGCTTTGGAACATGTGAGCTCTCAGCTTCCACTTTCTGCCACCATGGTAGACTCTTTGCCTCTGGAACTGTAACCCAAAGTAAACTCTTTTCTGGTAAGATGCTTTTGGTCAGGATATCTTCTCACGGCAACTTATCCACCCTCCCTAAGGGCAAGCACTACCCTGACACCAAATACCATGACTTAGAGAGCTCATTTTTCCCTTGAGTAAGTGAAATAATTACGCAGCACGTATTCTTTTGCACTTGGGTCCTTAAGCGTATAAACAAGCCTTATGGGATGTACTTCCGGTTCTAAGCCTTTAGAGCTCCAGCATGCATAGAGCAAAAACACGTAGAAAATGATACAAGTGTGATGTACCTGCAAGGGGCACCACTGAGGAGATCAGTTCATAGATGACAGGCAGCACCACCTGTGACTCCAGGACAATTCCGTCTTCACTGAAGAAGTCACTGTAGGACCACTCTTCATAGGGATCCTTGTGAGTTCCAACAGCGGCCTAAACGGCAAACATACAGAAAAGACAGTGCTAGGCACACTGTAACACATACCACCTTACCCAACAGCTTGAAAAAACAAAAAAGGTTTTCATTAATTTTAATTATATATGTAGGTCTGTGTATGTACATGTGAGAGAGAAGTGTTGGGTCCCCTGGAGCTGCATGATGCTGTTTAGTGCCTGGAACTGAATTTGGATTCTCTGGAAGACTGTCAAATGCTCTTAACCACCAAGCCAGCACAAGAGCCCAACACCTTTGGTGTTTAAATACAACTCTGGGATCATGGGTTGGTTCCCTGAATCCAGATTCTATAGCTACAGACCTGACCAGTTTAGGATCAAACTTATTCAGTAAAAGCTGGAGATGCTGAAAGTGTGAGAGATGTGTGTGGGCTACATGTAAATGTTACAGTTTGGAATACAAAAGGGATTTTAACACCCAGAGATCCTGGTATCTCTGAGGGGAGGGTCAGTCTAAAACCAATTCTTCTGTGCCTACTAAGGGAAAACTATATTCTAACATCCTTTTCTGGATGGCAATTTGTAAAAATATTACCTTGATTAAACAGAAGCTCAACATCCAAAGAGAAAGAGGCCTTGGTTAAGGCCCAATGTTTCAAAAACAGTTCAAATCAAAATGAACAAGTTTGCCTGGAAAGAGAATTGGCTTCACAGCTTTTTAGAGGACAGTTTTCTAGAGGAGAACAAGAAAAGCTATATAGTGACAATTTTGAAATTTTGTTTTCTTTAAAAAAACAAAAACCAAAACCTAAAAACAACACTACAGAAATATTAGAAGAATGTGTTTTAGTTTTAAGCCTGGTGTGGGCTGTGGGGCTGTTTCAGACTGTGGACAGCAGCTGGTTAGGATTTGCCTCATGCTCTAGGAGGAGCGTGATTTTGTCATTGACAGATGGTTTCTTCAATTGTGTAACATTTGGATTTCTGCTGACTTTCCAGAGGGTAGAATGAATGCTAGGGCCAGAGAGATGAGGCGAGTCGTTGGTTGTTTGCTGTTGGTCTCAGTTTGTTAAGTAGTCTAATGATGACATCACCCCTTTCTCCTCTATCCTTTCTTCTCTCCTAGAGGGCTAAAAGGACGGAAAACAGTGCTACCCACAAAGCAGCAAATGCCGGCTACAAAGGGAAGTGGTGAATTCCACGTCTCTGTGAACCGTGCAAGTGACGTGAAGGGCCACACACTGGGTCAGCAGCTGTTCTGTTTATGGAAATAGAACTCAGAGGTGGCTTACCTTCATCAGAATTCCACAGTCATCCATCTGGCATTGTCTGCAAAGCTCCACAGCGGTTAAAGTGTATTTGCTTAGTTCTAAAACATCCAGCAAATAATCTGAAAACGGAAAGAATCATCAAACTATGGTAACAACCACCTAAATTCACCACATAGCTTCATGTCTGTGCTTACACATGCCTTGAAAAGAGATCCATGTGGGATCACATGATCACATGTCAGGAATACCATGATCACACAAGTGCAAATGCCATCGATCTAAAAGTGCTAATGGACTTATTGACAGTGCTAATGGACTTATTGACTGACTGGGTGACTGCTAAGATCTAGCTAAGTAGTCCAGACTAGCCTCGGACTGATGAGTCTCCTGGCTCTCAGCCACCTAACTGCAAGCATTTGAAGAGGCAATCACACTAGGTTGTTGTTTTAAAACTATAATGCCCAAGTGTAAGAAGAGCTGTCTCCTGTGGGTTCCAGAGTGCAGTTACCAGAGATAGGACACAGCGATACAATGGACCAGAGACCGTGAAAGGTTTATATGTCACCTGGACTGCAGATGGTGACAGCGTGGCATGCGAGGTCATGGATCTCAGAAGGAAGGTTGAGTCCTACTGGGACTACCATTGGGACGTCGTCAGCCAACATCTGACAGAGCTTCTGACACACCACAAACAGTAATCTCCCTGTGTCGGCATTGCAGTAATACCTAAATAAATCTCTGTAGAGCAAAGAAGGGGGGGAGTTAGGACTCATACCACAAACACACGTTTGTCCCTGTGTTCATACCTAACCACTAACAACAACACATGAAAAGTCTTCAAAATATTTTCATGGTACCAAGTATAATCCATTTTTAAAGTACACCCTCCAGGATCGAGGTGTACAGGAGCTGGCATCCAACAGTCACATCACCAGCCGAGTGGGTTTAGTTTCCTTCCATGTCAGTTTTTAGACAGAGGCCAGAGAATAGGCTCTCAAGAAACCAAACAGTAAACACTGTTGTGAAAGCGCAAATCATCCTGGCCCTGTGCTTATCTGCAAAGAAATGAAGAGAGCAAATGCCACTGTCACACAAGCTGTCACCTGCACTTGCTCAGGGCTGCAGCCACCTTCCCGTCCTTCAAGGCTCTCAAGGTCAGTTCTGCCTCCAGCTCCTGTGCAGACACCTGCAGGACCAGTGCCTGTCTGTACAGCTTGGACTTGATGCTCAGGTTTGTCCCCCTGGCCAGGGTGGGCCCGGGGAGTCCCCTGTGTCCGTGCTTAGCCTGTTCATCTTCCTGAGCCTTAATATACTGTTCTCGAAGGCCGGCTACCAAGGCGGTGTTGCTGTACTCTTCAAATGGAAGGAAGACCTCAAAGTTCTCCTGCAGCAAAGCAAGACAGAGCCTTAAGTTTACTCAGTGCTGAAACTCAGCATTCCATTCATCCCCCCTTCAAAAATTACTCCCTAATAAATTAGGAATTTAACACCTTTGTGGCTAAAAAGTTATAAAATACCAACATTAAAACTTAGGAAAATAAGAAAGAGTCATTATGAAGGTCTTCTCAATTTTAACACTCTTGACACTTGGGCCCAGATAAATCTGTGCCATGTGGAGCCTTCCAAAAGGAGGCTGAATCCTGGAGAGAGTTCTGTTGCCTTATGAGTAGAGTTTTGGATCTGAGTGTGAAAGAAAGCAGAGGAGATGGGCGCCTAGCATTGGGAATGTAACTAATATCACTGCAATGCAGGCAGAGAGCCGGCTAGAATGTATCACTTTGTCATGTGTATGTGTATTTTACTATAATGTTAAGAAACTAGAAATACAATATATCAAAAGTTATCAATACTGTATGTGATACATGAATTGCACCCCAATAAAGTTGCTGAGAAGGCCGAAAGCATTGAGGTCAGGTGCACTGATTAGGTGCACAATCTCTTTACCTGTAAACTAGCAACCATTTTAAATTGCTTCAGAAATTCTTCAGATTCATCCTTCTTCTGTAGGTTGTCTGTAATTACATTTTAAAAAGTTACAGCAGGTGTATAAGTCCCATATGATCTAACTTGAATGTCACAGTAACAGGAAGAAGAACTCTGGAAGGTGACTGAAAACTCATCGTGAGCAGGTTGATCCAGTGAAGGATCAATAGGTTGTTTCAAGAGTGCTTGGTAGCTCTAGCTTAGTACTTCTGAACCCACGATGCCCTCTGTCACATCTTGATGCAGCAAGGCCCCTGGCAGACCCTGAGCAGATGCTGGCCCCATGTCCTTGGACTTCTCAGTCTCTAGGACTATGACCTCAATAAACCAGTACTCTTAGAGATTACCCAATTACCTTTGGTTTTCTTGTGAGTCTTCTGTGGTGGTTTCCAGTGGCTGCTGTGACAGTTTTTTATTTGTTGTGTGTGTGTGTGTATGTGTTGTATGTACATGTGCTACAGCATGTGTGCTGTGGAGGAGGTTCTCTCCTTCCACATTTATACAGGTTTTAGGGATTGAACGCAGGCTGACAGGCTCGCCTGTTAAGTGCCTTTACCTGATGAGCCAACTCACTGCCCCTGATATAGCATAACTGAAGTGCAAAGGAAGATCAAATTTGAAAAAAGAACTTCTTCCTGGAGGCAGAAAAGGGAAGTTTAAGGCTTATAATAAAAGAGCAGAAGCTGGAAAGATGAATCCGTAGTTAAGAGCACGCTCTGCTCTTCCAGAGGATCAGGGTTCAATTCCCAGAACACACATCAGGTAGCTCACGACCACCTGTAACTCCAGCTCCAGGGTCTTCAACTTTTCTGGCCTTCACAGACACATGCAGTACCCAAAGAACAGACACATGTACACATAATTAAAAATAATAAAATATAAAAAAAGAATGGCAGTCCTTCTGAAACAAATTATAATCCCACTCCCCAAGATAGTTACTTTTTCAACTCTTTTAAGTCCAAGTTTACATGAGCTTTCTCCCCTTATCATAGGCGACAGCTACATCAGGTCTCTACTCCAACAACAACCAGCTTAATGAAGTGTGTAAACAGAAATAACTCAACTTCACATGCTTTAGTCTAAGATGACTAATTTTAAAAAAGATTAGATGTTTCTCATGGAACCTTTGTGAATTTTGGGACAAAAACCAAGTTGAGGAACAGAAACTAGGAAAATTACCTTTCTGAATGTCACACAGGAGCTTGAGAATATCCACGGATGTCTTCGCCACAGATATCCTCCAGGCCTTGTCCTAAAATATGCAAAGTGAAATCTATTTCTTTACTGATCCCCTCACAGACAAGAACACACATTAAGAACCATGGACTCATGGGCTGGGGAGTAGAGGGAGAGCATTCGCCGAGCATGTCTTAGGCATGAGTTCCAGCTTCAAAACCAACTGAAAACTGAAACAAAAGAAAATAAAGGGGCTGGTGAGATGGCTCAGCGGGTAAAAGCACTGACTACTCTTCCAAAGGTCGTGAGTTCAAATCCCAGCAACCACATGGTGGCTCACAACCATCTGTAATGAGATCTGACGCCCTCTTCTGGTGCGTCTGAAGACAGCTACATTGTACTGACATATAGCAATAAATAAATTTAAAAAAAAAAAAAAAAAAGAAAAAGAAAATAAAGGGTGAGTCTGGCTCCC
The DNA here is from genome assembly GCF_008632895.1 of Mastomys coucha. Classification (NCBI taxonomy): domain Eukaryota; kingdom Metazoa; phylum Chordata; class Mammalia; order Rodentia; family Muridae; genus Mastomys; species Mastomys coucha. The sequence goes on along the minus strand of NW_022196905.1, from coordinate 117,510,318 downwards.
GCTCTCACAGCCATTGCAGTACATTGAGCTCCACAGAGACAGCGCATCGGACAGGAACTGGGCAAGATTCTGTGCCCTGCGGAGGAAAAATCAACTAAACATGGGCAAAGGAGATCCTAAGAAGCCAAGAGGCAAAATGACCTCATATGCATTCATTGTGCAAACCAGCCGGGAGGAGCACAAGAAGAAGCACCCGGATGCTTCTGTCAACTTCTCAGAGTTCTCCAAGAAGTGCTCAGAGAGGTGGAAGACCATGTCTGCTAAAGAAAAGGGAAAATTTGAAGATATGGCAAAGGTTGACAAGGCTCGTTATGAAAGAGAAATGAAAACCTACATCCTCCCCCCCCCAAAGGAGAGACCAAAAAGAAGTTCAAGGACCCCAGTGCACCCAAGAGGCCTCCTTCAGCCTTCTTCTTATTCTGTTCTGAGTACCACTCTAAAATCAAAGGCAAGCACCCTGCTTATCCATTGGTGATGTTGCAAAGAAACTAGGAGAGATGTGGAACAACACTGCAGCTGCACGGATGATAAGAAGAAGGCTGCCAAGCTGAAGGAGAAGTACAAGAAGGATATTGCTGCCTACAGAGCTAAAGGAAAACCTGATGCAGCGAAAAAGGGGGTGGTCAAGGCTGAAAAGAGCAAGAAAAAGAAGGAAGAGGAAGATCAGGAGGATGAAGAAGATGAGGAAGAGGAGGAGGAATAAGATGAAGATGATGATGAATAAGTTGGTTCTAGCACAGTTTTTTCTTGTCTATAAAGCATTTAACCCCTCTGTATACAACTCACTCCTTTTAAAGAAAAAAATTGAAATGTTAAAAAAAAAAAAAAAAAAGGGATATAAAGGAAGCAAACAAAAACCAACCAAAGAATCAGGAAAGTAATAAAGCAAGTGGCTGGGGCTTACGTGTAGTTCAGTCCGGCAGCTGCAAGGCTATAATAGCATCACCAGGGATAAGTTACGGACACCAACACCAACCTTAGGGCTACCGGGACGAGGTGCTAACCTACAGCCTCTCAAGTACACAGCAGCCACAGACCACTAAATACCGGCAAACGTCCTCAGGAAAAAGCTTAAGAGGACAGAGAACAAGGCCCGTAAATACTTTAGGTCACCTAAGTGGGGTAAGCAATTATGCTTTTAACAATAAACACAGAAGAAAAAACAAAAAGGAGCATTAATTAAAGGATGTGATGTGGGGTGCAGTGTGATTCACCTCTCGTAGAGAGCATGAAAGACACTCTGTTCAGCAGTAGCGGTGGTGGCACCCAAGGGGTCTGAGTGGAGGCTCTGCTACTTTCTAATAAACAAAATGTCACTGAAGATCTCAAGTTCTACAGTCAGTCTACAATGGGGCCCATTTCACAACTTTACATGAAAATGAGAGATTATTTAAAGCTGGGAGGCATTTCTCAAGGCTTAAAAATCCAACTATTCTGCTAAATTAGGTACTTAGTTTATTTTACTTGTTTCTTCTTTTTTAGCGTGTGTGTGTGTGTGTGTGTGTGTGTGTGTGTGTGTGTGTGTATGAAAGACAGAGAGAGGGCTGGCGAGATGGCTCAGCGGGTAAGAGCACTGACTGCTCTTCTGAAGGTCCTAAGTTCGGATCCCAGCGACCACATGGTGACTCACAACCATCCATAATAAGATCTGATGCCCTCTTCTGGTGCATCTGAAGACAGCTACAGTGTATTACGTGGGAGCAAGTGGGGTCGCGAGCGGGGTTGGCAGAGGTCCTGAGTTCAATTTCCAGCAGCCACATATATGATGGCTCATGACCATCTGTACAGCTACAGTGTACTCACTCATACACATAAAATAAAAAAATAAATCTTTAAAAAAAAAAAAGACAGAAAGAGAGACAGACAGACAGACAGACAGACAGACAGACAGGAAGGAAGGAAGGAAACATGGTCTTACTGTGTAGCCTAGGCTGGTTTAGAACTCATTACATAGACCCATAGGCTGGCCACTTCTGCCTGACATTAAAGTCGAGTGTCACCACACTTGATTTCTTATCGCCAGAGGAATAGATTGGCTCTTTTGAGGCCATCTTTAAGCTTCAATGATTTCCTCTGAAACAAGGACTTACAATGGAGCCAGGCTGGCCTGGAAGGCAGGGTCCCTGCCTCTTCACCCCACCCCTCTGCCTCACCTCCTCAGAGCCGTCAGGCTCTTCCTGCAGTGCCAGTCGAGCCCAGGTGATGACTCTTTCTGCAGTGTTCTCGGCTTCAACAGGAGGCAGAGACCTCAGTAGCAGGAGGCACTCTTCCCTCTGTAAGCAGGGTTAGAAAGAAGGGAAGAAAACAGCTGCTCCTTACAAGGAATAGTTTGAAATTAGCTCTTTTCTACTTGAAAATGTACAGTCTCTGTACATTTGCATAGGCTGCCTAGCATAGATCAATTAGCAGAATGGGAAAAAAAGAAAAAAAAAAAAAGAATACAGCTTAATGTCTTTGAAAATCCAAGGGCTAGTAAGACAGCGGAGCAGTTAAGAGTACTGGATGAGAATTCTTTTGGAGGTCCTGAGTTCGTTTTCCAGCACCCACATGGTAGCTTACAACCTCCTATAACTGTGGTTCTGTGGAATCTGATATCCCCTTTTTGTGCAGATGTGTAAGCAGATAAAAATGCCCTATACATAAAAAAATCTTTAAAAATAAAATAAATATAAATCTGATAACTTGAAGATTAGGTATAGTGGCACAGCACACACAAACAATCTTAGCACTCGGCAGGCCAGCCTGGGCTACACAGCGTACCAGGACAGTTTGGGCTGTACAATCAAAAAAACCAAACATCTGAAAATCCTATTTTGAATGACAGAAGTACATGAGTTAATTTAGAATCAGCCCAGGGAAATGAAGATCACCTTACCACTTGAGCATGCCCATGGCTGCTGAATATGAAGCAGTAAAGACATTTAAGGTTACAAAAAGGTGACAGTTCAGTGCTGGGAAATATAATTAGCATGCATGAGGCCTTAGTTTCAATTTGTAACACTTAAGAACATCAGGCAGAAAACCACAAAACCACACATTTTAAAATCTCAGAGTCCTATACCATGGAGTTTGAGCTGTACTAACCCTTAGTTAACCATAAGACACCTTTTAAAAGTACATAAAAAGTAGCTACTGTAATGTTTCATGCTGATAGAGCAGCATATAGTCATTCCATTAATGATTTCATGCTGACATAGCTTGTGGACTTTGTTTTGTGACAGTGGCTTGGACAGTTTAGCTTCATGAAGGCGAAGTCAGCAAGGCAGCCCCATGATACAGCCTAAAGCTCCACACCTGTTCCCTGTCAATCAGATCGATGACTCTCAGACTGTAGATCTCATCATCAGACAGCCTGTACCCTTGGGCCACCTTCAGAGCATCTTCTAAAGAAGACGGGATGTCTTGCTTGAGGATATACCGGACCACTCTCTGGAAGAGATAATACACATATATTAACAAGAAGAGTCACAGAGCCCCAAAATTGTTTGCTTATAAAGGCAAAATGCCTTAAATATTCTTAAGATGCAGAAAACAACAACAACAACAAAAACCCTACACTGGACCTAAGATTAAAACATGGATTTATGGGGCCAGTGGATAAAGGTGCTTGAGCCAAGTCAGAGGCCAGGAGTTCACGCCATAAAATCTACATGGCAGAAAAAGAGAACTGAATCCTGTGTTTTCCTCCTACCTCCATCTGTTTCCCATGGCGCACTCTCTCCCTTATAATTAGTCTAACTTTTTTAATATGAAAGTCTCCTGTCAGTTTTCCATGTGGCCTTAAAAACACAAGAAAGAGGAACCAATCCAACTAGCACTTACCATTATTTCCTTGTTCAAGAGATTCACCTCTCTTATCCCATAGCCTCGCAAAAGTTTCTTCATCTCCATCAGTTTGTAGCTTTCCTGCAGTAACTTGACTCTAAATAAAACATACTGATATTAACAAGACTATGAGACAGGCAACGGAAAACTCAACTGGCAGTCAACACCAGCATCAAGTCGAGCAAAACATCACTGGGCAAACCTACTTGGGGTGGTCCATTTCTAGGTGCTGTCTCACCAGCTGCTCCACAGCTGCACTCCAGGGAACCACAGCCTTGTACATTATCTTCAGCACAGCATCAAAGATGAGCTACAGAGAGATCACACAGGGACAATGCCCCGCCCTCAGCTGTGCCTCTCGTGTAAGTGAGTGGCACTGCACACAGCGAGGACGGGGAGACAGAGAGTGTCTCATCTGCCTGCAGAAGCGTGCACTTCTGCTGATCTCAAACCAGCTGCCACGAGACATCCTTGTAGTTCAAGCACTTGGTGGGTAGAAGGGACAGGAACACAAGTTCAAGGTCAGCCTAGAGAGATGGTTCAGCAGTTAAGAGCACTTGCTGCTCCTAAACCCAAACCAGGTGGCTCACAACGATAATTCCAGTTCCAGGAGCTGGGACACTGACCCTGAGGGGCACCAGGCATACACACAGTGCACATACATACATACACGCAAATAAAATATTAATACACAAAATATAAAAAATCTCTAAAAAAGTTCAAGAGCACCATCTCCTGCTGAGTGAATTTGGGCTAGCCTGGGATATGTGAGACCCCATCTCTGATATAACACAACAAAACGAAGCTTAGTAATTTCATTATTAAATCCCTAGGATATTGTCAGCCAGCAGCTGGCTCAGCTCCTTCACACTTAACAGCAGTTTCCACAGTTTAAAGATAATCTTTCATAGTTTAAATATAACCTTTCAATTTACTTTTTGAGAATTTTATACATGTATACAATGTTTTTTGATCATTTACTTCCTCCAAGTGCCTCCTGACTCACATGGCTCCTCCTAACTTCACGTTCTCTAACCCATTGAGATAACCAGTGCTATCCTTATATTTTAAATATTTAATTATTTACCTATATGTAATTGTTTTTCCAAGACAAGGCTTCACATATGACTTAAGAGTCTTAAATGCACCAGGCAGTGGTGGCGCACGCCTTTAATACCAGCGCTTGGGAGGCAGAGGCAGGCGGATTTCTGAGTTCGAGGCTAGCCTGGTCTACAGAGTGAGTTCTAGGACAGCCAGAGCTACACAGAGAAAAACAAAAAACAAATAAACAAACAAAAAAAAAGTCTTAAATGCTTGGGCTGTGGGTACATGAGACCCTGCCTTTATGAGAAAGTGGGAAATCACAGTAAAGGCCCATACAACATGTTATGAGTTGTAATTTTTAAGTAATTCCAGATCCTGAACAGAATTGTTCATGGCAACTCATTTGGCAACGGGAATAAGAACATTTTCATCTCATTTTCCATAACCAAAGGAAATAGAATTATGCCTGTTTTTATCTCCTTTTTATATTTTTTACATTCTATAAAAAATTCCCCTAACAAATATATATCTTTTTTTGGTTTTTTTTTTTTTTTTTTTTTTTTTTTTTTTTTTTTTTTTTTTTGGTTTTTTTCGAGACAGGGTTTGTCTGTGTAGCCCTGGCTGTCCTGGAACTCACTTTGTAGACCAGGCTGGCCTCGAACTCAGAAATCTGCCAAAGTGCTGGGATTAAAGGCGTGTACCACCACCGCCCAGCCAATATATATCATTTTTATGACCAGAAAATTGCTTTAAGAGCCAACATTCAAAACGGAACTCCCTACCCAAAAGGGAAAAGTTCAACACTTGGTGTTTGCTTACATCTGTGTCAGACAAGCATCTTATCACCGCCATAGCCTTTGCTTCCCACGCTGTGTCGAAGAGTGTCATTGACTTCGAGCTACACCTCTTCAGTAAATCCTAAGAAAGAGAACCATACGTATTAGGAATGCTCAGCCTAGATGAGGTGGCACACACCTTTAATCCCAGTACTCAGGAAGCAGAGGCCAGCCCTGCTGGCCTGCTTGAATAGTGAACTCAAGACAGCCAGGATGGCTACACAGAGAAACCCCATCTTAAAAAACAAACAAACAGCCGGGCAGTGGTAGCACACACCTTTAATCTCAGCGCTTGGGAGGCAGAAGCAGGTGGATTTCTGTGTTCAAGGACAGCCTGATCTACAGAGTGAATTCCAGGACAGCCAAGGCTACAGAGAGAAACCGTGTCTCAAAAAAACAAAACAAAACAAAAAAACCAAAAAAAACAAAAAAAAAAAACAAAAACAAAGAAACAAACAAACTAAATTAGAAACTCTTACTAAAAAATGTCTAAGGGGTCAGCAAGGCAATTAGTAGGTAAAGTTACCTGCTAACCTGAGTTTGATCCCAGGCACTCACTCACATCTGGGAAGCAAAGAGCTGACCCCATGAAAGATGTTCGCCAATCTCTACATGGGTGCTATTATGGGACATGCATGTCCAAACTCACACACTTAATGTATCACACACACACACACACACACACACACACACACACACGAACACACCCACACGCCCACGCTAAAAAATTTTAAAGTTGCCAAAAATTTAGCCTATGCTTTCATATGGCATAGAAAATTTAAAAAGGAAGAACTTCTGAAGGGTCTACAGATATTATTGGGCCAGTTGTACTACACATGCCTTTAAACCTTGCACTAGGAGGCAGGCTGATCTCTGTGAGTTTGAGGTCAGTCTGGTCTACATAGTAAGCTCCAGGACAGCCTGGGTTATGTAGAGATCTTTTTTTAAGAAAAACAAAAACAAAAGTAACAAAGCCAAACCAACCCCCCACAACCGCCCCCCCAAAAAAGACAGTTATTGAACTATATTGTATTGTTTATAAAAACTACTGATGTAACTTAGACTCTGGAGGCCTGAGACCTGATCTGTATTACCTTCTGGCAAAAACCAGGAAGTACTGAGCTACTCCTAAAACCTTACAGGAGGGCTTTGGAGAACACCTTCTGTTTTTCTTTCTCTTGTTGAGATGGGATCTCATTGTGTGGCCAGCTGGTTTGAATTTGTGGGCCTGAGTAACCTCAGGCTATCTAATAGCTGAGAGGTCCTCTGATAATAACAGAATTAGCTTATATTCTTGATCAATCCAAAATGCTTCATAGGTGCTAGTAGGAAAGCTTTACACTCCCTCCAGAGTCAAGCATTTAACATGAACATGCACCCCCGGAGTCAAGCATTTAACATGAACATGCGCCACACAGACTTGGCAAACAAAAGCAGGGACTGATGGATGACTCAGCCAATAAAGGGGCTTGCTTCCAAGCTTGACAACCTAAGGTAGAGACCCAGACCCTGGTGGAAGGAGGAAAGAACCGAGTCTCCCAACTTGTTTTAGACCTCCACACACGAACCATATATGTGAGCACAGACAATCACAGAACAGGGAATGAATACCTTTAAAAGTTAAGGAAAACATTACCTCTATATAAAGCAAGAGTAGTTCCTCCTCTTGCAAATTCTGTTCCCGAATGTAAACTCTCACAAACTTCTCTAAGACAGAAGGGATCAGCTCTGGGGCCGAGACCCTGTCAAACATTCGGAACACCACAGTGGTGGCATTTTCCTAGATGAGGGACAGGGAGACAGGTGTAAAGGGTGTGTCTTGCCACAACTGGATACAAAAACCTAACAGGTGCTCAGGAGCTGGAGCGCTCACCTTCTCAAACTCAGAGAGAGCCAGCTTGCAGTTGTATTTCCTATGCAGGATGATCAGCTCCTGCAACTTGCTCACCAGTGTCCGTAATTCTTGGACTTCCTCTGTGTTTTGATAATCCTTCTACAACAAAAGTGTTAAGATCGTTAAGGATACAAAAGAAAAGTGTGATAGGGAAATACAGTCACCTTATCTCAAAGAAATCAGGAATGGCCACAATTATTCACAAGAGAAACCACAATCTGAAATGTAATAAAAATCTGAGAACTGGTAACAGGAGGACTCGTGTGCACACAGACCGATTCTCATAAATCATTTTTTTATCCTTTTAAAGGACTCTGCAATCCCACTATTGCAGAAAATCTCAATTCTATACTTAAGAGTGCCTTTCTATTGCTTTCATTTTGGCTGGTTCAGTGTAGAGACCACACTGAAACGGTCGAGGTCATAATAGATCCAGCAGAAAAGAAGAAAGGATTTTCCCTCTCAGCGGACTGAAACAGAAAGATGCTTTTCTGTACACACAGACAAACTCTTTGCTGTGATGTTACAGTTTCATCATAAAGGTCAGCTCGACGTCATACCAAGGAAATCCAGCGCCACGGGGATACGAGCCCAAACTGGTCTGGGTTTTCTGCAGTGAAGAAGACCTCTGCCAGCTGCAGGCCATTTTCCGGCCAGTGTGCCTTTAAAGAGATGCAGGCTGTTAAGAGTCAAGTCTGAGGGTGTTGTAGGGTGCAAATGTCATCGTCACTTTTGCTGCAGGGACATCACCTTATCAGTGAGCTCCAGGTTCCGCGACGCTTGTTCCAGCCATTTTGCAAGGATGTTCTGAAACAGAGACACGTTTAAGAATAAAATTCTCATACACGAAAAATTCTGTAATCGGTTTTTCTTTCAAGAACTTTTAATCAAGAACTTTTAATAAGAATGTGCTGGGGGGAGCAGTCAGAGAGGAAATCAGATCTGGAGCTGGAACTCTAGGTTGTAAGGGGCGGGGAAGTGAAGGTTCCAGGTCCTTTGGAAGAGTAGAATGTACTCTTAACCACTGAGCCACGTCTCTAACCCTGGAATGTTCTCTTAGAAGTGATTGATCAGATACTCTGCTGGACACTGAATGCAAGACCTTGCACGTGCTAACTTTCTAGCCCCATCTTTGCTAGTTTCTTCTTCTGAAGCAGGGGCACACTCTGTAACTCATGTTAGTCTGCAACCTGCTATGTAGTTCCGACTGGACTCAAACTCCCAGCAGGCCTCCCAAGTGCTGATATTGAAGTGTCTACCACTGCGTCCAGCTCTATCGTCTTTTTAAAGGGCTTCTCCAGTAATCTAATACAAAGCATTACATTAAGTTATATCTGTAAGAGTGGAAACACTGGAGGCAACTCACTTGTCCTTCAGGCACAACCCTCCTCACAAATGGAATCACGTCGTTTTTAAACCAGGAACAAAGTTTTTCCAAGGGGACTTGTGTAGATATTGAGTTCAGCAAATTCTCCAGGCTTTTCACATCGAACTTGCTTTCAAAGTCCGCCTGAATCAGAACCAGAAGACTTGTCTGACAAAATTAAACAACCTCCAAAATACAAAGACCTACGGGATCCTTGGGAAAAGCAGTCAGTGGGGGTAAATCAAAAACAAAGCATAATGACAGAGAGTCATGAAAGTGCCTTGGCAAAACCCACGACTTTGCATGCTAACTGAAGCAAATTGTTTTCTTAAAGAAAAAAACGCAAAAGAATATGTTTCTTTGTTTTTTGGGTTTTTTTTGAGAGTTTTTTATGTGTAGCCCTGGCTGACCTGGAACTCAGATCTACCTGCCTCTGCCTCCCAAGTGCTGGGATCAAAGGTATGCACCATCACTGCTCAGCAATGTCACTTAATAACAAATGAGAAAGGTAATTTATTCTATGCAAATAATTCAAATGGGGGAGGGGTGTTGCAACTCATTAAGTGCCCCCTTAGTGAGTAGCAGACAATAAACACACACAGAAACCAGAAAACAGTGTGTCCTGAGGGAGACGCAGCTGGAGACGAAAGCACAGGCACTGATAAACGTGTGCATTAGTGACAGAACACTGCACACACAGAAACCAGAAAATAGTGTGTCCTGAGGGAGGCGCAGCTGGTGATGAAAGCACAGGGACTGATAAACGTGTGCATTAGTGACAGAACACTGCACACACAGAAACCAGAAAATAGTGTGTCCTGAGGGCAACGCAGCTGGAGACGATAGCACAGGTACTGATAAACGTGTGCATTAGTGACAGAACACTACTTTACGACCTAAACGTTATCTGTCAATATGAGCCAACAGAAGAGGATTTGGATAAACAGTCTACTTATCTGTGGATGAGATGGTCTACATTGCGCAATCTGGCCCGAAATTCCTAGTCTAAACAATCCTGCCTCAGCCTCCTGAGCCACTGCACACAGTAATCAGATAAACACTTTTTTTTTTTTTAAGATTTATTTATTATTATAGATAAGTACATTGTTGCTGTCTTCAGACACACAGAAGAGGGCATCAGATTTCATTATGGGTGGTTGTGAGCCACCATGTGGTTGCTGGGATTTGAACTCAGGACCTTTGCACAGTCAGTGCCTTTAACTGCTGAACCATCTCGCCAGGCCCCCTCCCCCCATAAACACCTTTTATGAGTATGCCTTCACCACAATCTAAATAGTAGAATGCTTCTCTGCATGATATCAGCAGAAGCATGATATTAATAAATCACTTAATAAAAATGATGCCTACTGGTCGATGGTGGTGTACACTTTTAATTCCAGCACTTGGGATGCAGAGGCGGGCAGATGTCTGAGTTCGAGGCCAGCCTGGTTTACAGAGTGAGTTCCAGGACAGCCAGAGCTACATACACAGAGAAATCCTGTTTCAAAATAAACATAGACGGGCTGGTGAGATGGTTCAGTGGGTAAGAGCACTCATTGCTCTTCCAAAGGTCTGGAGTTCAAATCCCAGCAACCACATGGTGGCTCACAACCACCTGTAATGAGACCTGACACCCTTTCTGATGTGTCTAAAGTCAGCTACAGTGTACTTATGTTTAATAATAAATAAATCTTTGGGCCAGAGCAAGTGGGACTGAGCGAGCAGAGTTGACCAGAGTGAGCAGAGGTCTACTGAGGAAAGCCTCTGAAGATGATGAACTAAGGCACTATGAGCGTGCCACAACACTTCCTCTGACCTGCTATTATCAGGGACCATCTCCCCTGGAACAAGTCACATCCTAGCCCTCGAGACACACCGCCATCCAGTCACACTTAACAGCCTGTTAGTTTCCAATACTCAGCCACGCATCTCAGAAGTTAGAAAGCAACCAAGAAATTAAAATACAGGGAGCTGCAGAGATGGCTCAATGATTCTGAGTACTGGTCACTCTTCCAGAGGTCCCGAGTTCAATTCCCAGCAACCACATGGTGGCTCAAGACCATCTATACTGGGATCTGATGCCCTCTACTAGCATTTAGGTATACACAAAGACACAGCATTCGTATTAATAAATCTTTTGTAAAAAAAGAAAAGGCCAGGCAGTGGTGGCGCATGCCTTTAATCCCAGCACTTGGGAGGCAGAGGTAGGCAGACTTCTGAGTTCAAGTCAGCCTGGTCTACAGAGTGAGTTCCAGGACAGCCAGGGCTATGCAGAGAAACCCTGTCACAAAAAAAGAAAAGAAAAGGAGAGAAAGAAAAAAGAAAAAGAAAAGAAAAGAAAGAGGGGCTGGAGAGATGGCTCAGAGGTTAAAAGCACTGACTGCTCTTCCGAAGGTCCTGAGTTCAAATCCCAGCAACCACACGGTGGCTCACAGCCATCTGTAGTGAGCTCTGATGGCTTCTTCTGGTGTGTCTGAAGACAGCTATGGTGTACTTATATATAATAATAAAGAAATCTTTAAAAAAAAAGAAAGAAAAGAAATTAAAATGCACAATATATTACCCGATGTCTAAGCCAAAGGTACTGAGCACAAACGAAGTTTCCTTCACTTAGCTGCAAAAAAATATCCCTGAGATCATCTTCGTTATTCAGGAATTCAATCCAAGCGCTACCACTGAGAAATCAGAGGGAAGAAATGAGTTAGGAGTGTAAAAAATACTGTCCATATAGGTATCATTATACATCTGAGCCACATTTTTGAACATTTATGCATTCAGTGGGGGGAAGTGTGCTAGGGCACGTGTGTAGAGGGCAGAACAATTTGCAGGAACCAATTCTCTCCCCGTCATGTGGGTCTGAGGGATCTATTGCAGGAGGTCCCATTCTGGGGCAAGCACCTTGTGAATCTTGCAGAGCTAACTACTTCCCCTTTCTAAACTTTAATCTTATTTCATGTATATGAGTGTTTTGCCTGCATATTTGTATGTGTGCCACTCATGTGTGGGGTCCCTCAGAGGTCAGGGGAAGGAGTATGGGTTCTTCAAACTGAAGTTACGAATTATTAAAAGCCACTGCAAGGGTGATGGGAACCAAATGCTAGGCCTCTACAAGAACAAGTTGTTCTTTATCGCAGAGCAATCTCTCTACATTTTTTTAAAGATAAAGAAAAACACGAAACAAATCCAAACATTCCACACTGTGACGTAAGTCTCCTTTCTGAAACTTAGAGAGCACCTGTTGAGTTACAGCAGTGACTCTCCATGTAGGAATGTAGATCAGATAGTCACAGCATAAAGAGCAACCTGGTGAGATGGCTCAGCAGTAAAGAGTACTGCTTGTTCTTCCAAAAGACCTGGGGTTCAACTCCTAGCATCCACTTAACAGCTCACAACTGCCAGGAACTCCAATTCTGGGGGATCTGACACCCTCAGAAATATATACATGCTACAAAGCAAGTTGTATGCCAACCTAGGCTATATGAAACCCTGTCTTAAAAAAAAAGAAGAAAAAAAGAAAAGAAAAAGAAAAAATGAGGGGCTGGAGAGATAGCTCAGAGGTTAAGGCTGCTCTTCCAGAGGTCCTGAGTTCAATTCCCAGCAACCACATAGCGGCTCTCAACCGTCCATAAAGGGATCCAATGCCTACTTCTGGAGTGTCTGAAGTGAAGTGTACTCACACACATAAAATTAAAACAAAACAAAATAAAAAAACTTAGATTAAAAATTAAGATTCACACAAAATCAAACCAGCTTTATTTTTGTAACACTTTTTATAAACTAGATTAGCATAATACAAGACTTATTTTACTAAGTGAATGAACGGGAAACAGGCATTCTTTAAGCCATCTACCACAACAAATATCCAGATATGTATATTTACCCTAGCAAATGTGCTCTCAGGCACTGAATTCAAATAGACATACTCACTTACAAAAATATAATAATTATATCATAATGTAATTCTTACTGATTATTTACTTACAAATATAAGGCATGTTTAACAGAGATAGGAAGTTAGAAAACACAGGCAATGACCATGAGCAACATAAGAAATGACAAGATTCTTCAGCCAGCTCTTTCTGGAAAGGTAGTGCGTCCTATTACTTGAGTGCACACGTTCCTTCCACCTTCCCTTGAGTGCAAATTCACTAAAGGACTACTGTCTTTCTCATGATACCCCAAAATTATATTTAGCTCATAACCTAAAAATTAAAAATAGAATGCACACACCTGAATTTCTCTGGTCCAAATGCTCCATAAAATGTAGTTAACTTTGCATGAGCTTTTAGCACCTAAAAAAAATAAAAAAAATAATTCGATAATTTTAATAATGGGTGTGGACTGGTAAGATAGCACTTGCCATTCAAGCCTGGTTTTTAATCTCTGGAACCCACTTACATGTAAGAAAAAACTGATTCCAAAAACATTATTGTCCTCTGACCTCCACATGCACACCATGGCACTTGTATTGTATCCAAGACAAAGACACACACACACACGCGTGCGCACACACACACACACACACACACACACACACACACACACACACGGAGAGATGACACTGAAATTTAAAAACTTTAAAATGCTAAAATTAAGGGCCCGTCTTCTCCAGAAGCCTCGTATACATTCTCACTTTAACTCATATTTTGGTTCAATTCCCATCCATACAAGTTCATTATTTAACATCTCCCACACAAAATAGTGAAAACATTTCTAGCCATATTTTATTATACAGGCAAATGCATAGGACGTGTGGGTTTTCTCAATCATTTACATTTAAGGCAAAACTTAGCTGGATGTTGTCATATGTAGAGGGAGAGGTGGATGTGTGTCCCACAACAAGCATACAGGGAGCACAGGACAATCTGTAGGAGTTACTTGCTTCTGTCCTAGCGTGAGGATCTCAAGGTCTGAACTTGGGTCTTCAAGCTTGGCACAAGCCCCTTGCCCCACTGAACCACCTTGCCTGCCCTATTTTGGACACACATTCTTGTAAGCACGCTCGTATTCATCACTGACAGCCATTTATTGAGTGTTACCAGCTACTAGATACTAGACAAAAAAGTTTTGCAGGGATTGGTTGCTTTAACTCCACAACAACCACAGAAACAGCAGTAACTGGAGTCCCATGCTGGTGATAAGGAAGCTGACATAGGAAGCAATCACTTAATATCAATCTGCCTTGAAAAGAAAAACAGCAACATCTTCATGCTCAGTTAGGTACGGCTGCAATGTCAGTACCTCTATGAAGGCGTCAGAGCAGGCAGGTAGAGTTCTGTCTTCGTTCTTCATGAGCTAAGGATGCAGAAAAAGGACATGTTAGGACAGGAACATGCCGGAAACAGATAGAGTCAAAACACACTGTATACAGATGCACAAGAGAGAGAAGGGAAGAGGACCACAAGGTCACCCACTGCCAGAGTCTGCATTAGGAGCATAGACTTTGACCTGACAGGAAAGGTTGGCTTTGAAAGGAAGTTATATTTCTCTTCCTGAGTATCCCAATTCAGTTCAGCACCACGGGAATCTGACACCCCTTCCTTCCCTCAGAGGGAACCTGCATTCTCTTGCAAAGAAACACACACATAACTAAAAATAGTAAAGTAGCTGGGTACACTGACTCTCACCTTTAAGCACAATACTGGGATGCAGAGGCAGACAGATCTTTGTGAGCTCAAGGTCAGCCTGGTCTATATAAGGAGTTTCAGGCTATCCATTACTAGAAAATGAGATCTCAATAATAAATAAAATAAAAATAAATCTTAAACATATATTGTTTAAAAACAGTCCATACGAAAACTGCCCAAGCCAGGGGGCGGTAGTGCACACTGTTAGTCCCAGCACTCTGAAGACAGAGGCAGGTGGATTTGAGTGTGAGGCCAGCCTAGTCTGCAGAGTAAGTTCCAAGGACAGCCAGGGCTACACAGAGAAACCCTGTCTCAAAAAACCTAAATAAAAAGGTAAATAAATAGAAACATGCAGATTTTGCACACCAAGTAGAAAAAAAAAGAAGTAATTAGTAGTTACAAGGAAGGGGGGGTCAGAACGAGACCACACAGGCCTCAGTCTAGAATGACTGAGGCGACAAATGCACACGATTCATTAAGTAGACTGAGAACCATGAACTTGAGATGGCTACACTGTCTTATGTAAACTGTCTCAAAGCTGGATGGAAGCTGGGCAGTGGTGGTGGTGCATGCCTTTAATCCCAGCACTTGGGAGGCAGAGGCAGATTTCTGAGTTCGAGGCCAGCCTGGTCTACAGAATGAGTTCCAGGATAGCCAGGGCTACACAGAGAAACCCTGTTTTGAAAAAACAAAAACAAAACAAAACAAGATATTTTAAAGAAGACACAAAAACTAAATGACAAGAAAATACATTTTAGCTGACAGAATCATCATGAGTGACAAAAGCAATTTCCTAAAGAAAAATAGCTTACCCTGGTTTTGGCATAACTGAGCATTTCCTGGGTGGTTTCATAGGTTACCCATTGGGCCTTGAGACAGAAATTCACCACGAAGTCATTGTCCTGTTTGAAATATGACAGACAAAAGCAAATTAACAATATTGGATTATTGGATCCAATAATAATATTGGATAGCACATCCCCTGAAAGTCCCAGGTGACAACTGGGAAAACATACCTGGATTTTGCATAGGTTTTCTTTAGCTTCATCTACAAGCTGCTGCCATTTGGACTGCTCACTCCTGTCTGAGGAAATCAAAGCCAGCTTCTCCAATATATCATTTGATTTGACCTTATAAACAAGCTGGAACACAAACATGCTCGAGTCAGTGACGTGGAGCACACACAGTGTCTTAGCATGACACTGCCTCAGGCAAGTTCGGGAAGACAAGGGACTGAGGAGATGCGTTTCTTCCCTGTGCTCAGGAATGAGGCCTAAACAAGGCAGCGCACACTGGTCACAGTGCCCACGCCTTTACTCTCGGTACTTGGGAGCCAGAGGCAGGGGATCTCTGCAAATTCATTACCAGACTGGTCAAACAGAGGGAACGCCAGGCCAGCCCAAGGCGGGACAGTAAGACCGTGGCAAAAAATAAAAAAATTAAAAAAAAAAAAGAGGCAGGAAAGGAAGGAAGAAAGGAGGGGAAGGAAGAGAGGTAACTCATCTAGATGGTAAACCAGATTACTAGGCATTATGAAAACCATTTTTATTGAACCCTTACTAAATATGTCAGGAAGTGTTAAAAGAACTTTATTTAAGCTAAGACTAATTAACTAATCTAATTAACTGCCCATTGATGGACAAGCAAATCAGTAAAACATGGCCTATATACATCTGAAGACTACAGCCTTAGAAAAGAAGTCATTTTGTCACTAACAACATGGGCCAATCTGTAGGATGTCATGCTAAGTGACATAAGCCAGGCCAAGAAAGAAGATGCACGATCTCACAGATGCACAGCCCAAACCAACAGACCTCACAAAAGCAAAGCAGAGATGCTGCTTAGAGTGGAGGGGTTGCAGGGAGCAAAGGAGGGAGTTTATCAAAGGGAGGAGACCCGGGTAAACACAGGAGAAAGGAGTTTTAGAGATCTATTAAGACACGTGATATGTGTGTATTGCAGATTGCTACAAGCATTGATATATTATCACTATTTTTGTTTTGATATGGCCTCTCTTCAGTGATATCTCTCTCTGTCTCACTAGATAGACTAGGCTGGACTGAAACTCACAAAGACCCGCTTGACTATGCCTCTCCCAGTGCTGGCATTAAAGGCTTGTACGCCAGGACCCCCCAAACTGGGCCTACTGAGATCCCGTAGAGTCAGTGTTACAAATTATTGTTAGCCACCATGTGGGTGTGGGGACTTGAACCCCCAGCCCTCTGCAAGAACAAGCTCTCTAAACTGCTGAGCCACTCCAGCCCCTAGAGCTCCTATTCTTATTAATTCAAGTAAGAATATGGGGGCCGTGTCCCAGCTGCACACCAGATCATTCAGTGCCCATGTGCTACCCTCTGCATCTCCTCAGAGATGTCCTCGAGCACACCAAGAACATCTGCCCGAGAACCACGGAACAAATGAATGCTTACCTCAACATCCAGCCCAAACTGAATGGCAAAGCTCTCGGCTTCCGCAAATCTGTGCTTGTGAAGTAAACGGCTCAGTCTGGAGAGGTGGAGACGAGACTTCAGCAGGTGCCTGCTCATCAGGGACTTTAGGGTTCTCATTAAAGGGCAAATAACACTTTACAAAAACCACAAGTTACCTGTTTTCTGGTAACACCTCTGTGAGGTACCTCAGTACTAAGTCAGACACAGGGGCTTCACACAGACTGAAAGAAAATTACATGGTGAGTAGCCCTGCCACGGTGAGTAGCCCCGCCACGCAGTGTTCATGGGTAAACTCCAAGTTAGCGGCCATGTATGAATGATCGGAGAAAGCAAGCATGACCTACTTAGGATCGTTTTTGTGAATTCCTTCCAGAAGGTATATGGTGTCCTACAATAGTAATGAAAACGTGATTAAAACACAACTGTAAAAGCCGCCAAGTACTTTATAATTATTAGAAAAAAACAAACAGTTCTGGCAAAAATTATCCATCCATCAATT
>NW_022196905.1:117476373-117492767 GCF_008632895.1 Mastomys coucha | reverse complement strand
GGTTTCTCTGTGTAGCCATGGCTGTCCTGGAACTCACTCTGTAGACCAGACTGGCCTTGAACTCAAGAAACCCACCTACCTCTGTCTTCCAAGTACTGGGACTAAAGGCGTGCACCACCCGGCCCATCCATCGATTCTTAAAATCACTAAGAAAAACCTCAAACATTGAGGAAAAATATTTTCTCCTGGTTTGGAAGCCAGGCCACATAAAGAACTTGCTAATGATAACGGGAAGACCTGATCACAGGGAGAGACCCAAACTCAGGTTATCAGATTTGGTGACAAACAACTTCATCTACTGAGTCATCTTGATAGTCCCCAAAATAGCCTTCTTTTTTTTTTTTCTTAAAAAAATTCTTTATTTACATTTTATTTTATTGTAACTATTTAAATGTATATGCACCATGTAAATGCATGAGTCTGAACAGAAGATGGAGTCAGATTCTCTGGACCTGGAGACACAGGTATTGAGCTACCATTTGAGTGTTAGAAACCAAATTCAGGTCCTCTGCAAGAACAGTAGGCATGCTTAACCACTGAGCAATGTCTCTAAGCCTCAGTATCCACCCATACTGTCCACAGACATGTAGGCAAAACACTCAAACACATGAAATAATTGTGTGAGTGTGCTTGCACACGTGTATGTAAAGAGATGAAATAAATGCATTAAAATGTTTTTTGAAAAGAATCATAATTGATGGGTATGGCTGCGCACACCTTTAGTCCCAGCACCCAGGAGGCAGAGGCATGTGAGTCTCTATGCGTTCTAGACTACTCTGACCTACATATCGAATTCCAGACTGCATATGACTGCTACATATTCATAACTTCTTAAAGTAAAAGGAGATGAAAAGTTCACTATCCTAATTTGAGCTTTATAGACATAGATGCACTGACGTGGTACACTATACCCAACACAGTTTTAGAATTAAAATAAAAAAGTCAATTTTAACAAAGCACTGTGAACATTGTCATTGATGATTCCGTAGAGACCGAAAGGAAGCCGAAGCTGAGTAAGGGCTGGACAGCTCAGAGGTGCAGAGCGTGTGCTGCTCTTACTGAGGACCCGAGCTGGAGTCCCCAGACCCATACCCAACGGGTTCACAACTGCCGGTGACTCCAGCTTCAGCGGATCTGACACCTCGCACACACACACTCACCCACAGATACACACAAAATTAAAAACAATATAATTTTTTAAAAATAAAACAACTGAATAGCAGATGAAGTTTTATCTTAATTTGTATGACGACTCGGCTGGGTCTCTTGAGTATGTTAATAACGAACACAGGTATAAGCCAAAGATAAAGCGAAGTATTGCACTAACTTCCACTCACGCTTTTCTTACTTGTAAAAATTAGGAAAAAAAAAATTGCAAAGTCATTAAAAATGTGCATAAACATACCGTGCTAATTCCTGTTTGAACTAAAGAAGAAACACTAGATACGTCCAAAGAATACAGTATTTCCATTGTAGGTAAAGAATAAATGATGAGGTTTCTCATCTACGAGAAATGAAAAATATAAACCTATCAGCACAAGTTAGCAGTTCCCCGTCAAGACATCTATTAAAACATCTTGTACAAAGCCAAATAATGCAAGAATCCACAACACTCTCTTACTACGTAAGTAGGCCTGCCACTGTTACTATGTAAATGCTACACACAAAATTATGTTCTTTAAGAAGAAAATGATGCTTTAATGCACCTACCACATTGAATGAAAACATGTGCAGAATGACCCCACCTCCACTCCTAGAGTGCTGCACCTTCACAGCAACCACCCTACCAAATGCCTTTTCTTCTGCCCCCGCCCTCCTTTCTATTTGCTTTTGCTTTTCCCCTTCTCTGCCCTTTCCTTTCCTTCTTTTTCCAGCACTGGAGGCTAATTTCAGTGCCTTGCACACACTACTCTTTCATCTTCAGCCCTCGCCTTTTTGACATAGGGACTTGCTCTACAACCCAGGAGAGACTTGAACTCATGACCTTCTGTCTCAGCCTCCTGAATGCTACACCTACAGCCTAAGTTAGCATACCTAGTTCTTCAAATCCTTCAAGTCCTTACAATTTTTGTTCCAAAGACAGGGTTTCTCTGTGTAGCTCTGTAGACCAGGATGACCTAAAACTCACAGAGAGCCACCTGCGTCTGCCTGGCTTATTTTTGGTTTCTAAAACATTCTGTTTGAAATGAAGAGCCAAGATTTCCTTCCATTCTTTGAAAACTGGATTCTGCATATTAATTCTTGTTTGTTTGAAGTCTATGTGAGCTATAATCTAGCATGCTGTGAGCATTAACTGGCTAGTAATCATAACTTGCAACTCATAAAACAGACAAACGTGAAGTAAAGTCCCCTGGTACCTTCTCCTGTGTTGTAGCTGTCAGGGTGACTAATTTGAGATTTGTAATCCCTTGCCTAAAAGAGAAGAGAAACCCAAGTTAAAAAGCCATCCATGTTTCTAAGTATAAACTTACATAAAGTGATATTCTCACAGAAAGGTCAAAACACATTCAGAGAAGACCATAGACTCTGTTTCACATGTACACATCCAGATTCTGTTTCTACCATCATTACATAGACACTCACATTATAGTATCTATTTGTGCCAAGTAGAAACTGGCAAATAATGAATCAGTCCTTCCTCTGCCAGGCCGACACAGAGGTGGTTTCGAACACAAGACGTGCAAATGATCTGAACAAACCCAAACAGACACTTGGTGCTATGGAAATCACTACGAAGTAGACCCCCAACATACCAAGTAACGGATGAGGGAGAATCCGCTTCTGTCGTGAGGAGAAACTGCTCTATGGGAAGAGAAGGCCAGTTCCACACAGGAATGAGAGTGTAAGCATCCCACAAGCTCAGCACGTTCTACAGGAAAGACACTCATTTAGACATCTGTGATTTCAAAGTCAGACGTCAGGCTACATCTCTTGCTGTGCACTGAGATGAAGTACAGCACACAGACAGTCATGCACCCAGCTAACGGCCTCAGCTACCACTTTTATTGATGAATGTATTGTCAGGTAGAAGGCGTAGCTTAGTGGTAGGCTGTGAGCTGACTCCCTAGCACAAAGGCTCAAAGAACAACAACAACAACAACAACAAGGTCGTAGTAAATGAAACCACTAAAGAAGTCTCAGACACGTACGTCAGTATCGAGCACAAAAAGCAGGTTGTCGATCAGCTGAAA
Organism: Mastomys coucha; assembly: GCF_008632895.1. NCBI lineage: Eukaryota > Metazoa > Chordata > Mammalia > Rodentia > Muridae > Mastomys > Mastomys coucha. The sequence goes on along the minus strand of NW_022196905.1, from coordinate 117,489,576 downwards.
TGACTTTGCACCTGAAAGAGAAAGGGAGATGTCTAAGGGTTTTATTTCATCTCACGTAGGGTCTTGTTTCAACTGCAAATTCATGTCTTCATGAAAGGGCAGAACTACATGTAAATGATGACCCTATTTTCATCCTGCCTCAGTTTTGACTTTTGGTACCATTGCTCTTGTTCTAAGGTGACTAATAAAATACAAAGCCTCTCCAGCAGTAATGACTGAACACATCACAAGCACGGGTGGAAGCCATCAAGTAAATCTGGCTTGTTTCAGTGTGATAACAGAATGTGCTTGGAAAAATGGCTTGTACCTGTACTCCTAGCAGTATGGGAAGTCACACAGGAGAGATGCTCAGATGTGAGGCAAGTCCGGGCTACTGTAATCAGCCTAGACTATATAGTAAGAACCATCTCAAAACAACAACAATCACCCAAAATCAGGGTGGGCAAGATGTCTCACTGCATAAAAGCGCTCACCACGGGGCTGGCGAGATGGCTCAGCGGGGGCCGGAGCGAGCGAGGGGGGGGCGGAGCGAGCGGGGCCGGAGCGAGCAGGGCCGGAGCGAGCCTGAGCAGAGTTCCTGAGATCAACAGCAGCCACACACATGATCGAACAGTCATCTGTACAGCTACAGTGCACTCATACACATAAAAATGAAGTAAAATAATTCTTTAAAAAAAAAAAAGCGCTCACCACATCTGAGAACCTGAGCCCAATCCTCAGGACCAACACGATGAAGGGAAAGAACCACTTCCCAGGGAGCCACTGATCTCTACATGCACGTACATCAAAGTCACCACACATGTGCACGTAATGTACAAATTAAACAAATGTAATTTAAAAGAAAAAAGGAAAATGGACCAGAGCACCTGCAGGATGGTTCAGGGCTAAAGGGTTGCCACTAGGTCTGACAAGCTGACATCAATCCCCAGAACCGGACATAGCAGAGAGAGAATCTCTCCTCAGAGTTAGTCTCAGGAGGTCCTCTGACCGCCACTCAAGGGTGTGGTTAAGAGAGCTTGCAGCCAGAGGACCTGAATTCGTCTGCAAACTCACAAACACAGACACACCTTTTAATCCTGTGTAGTCTATACATCACCTATGGCAACGTGAACCTGTACTACCACTCTACTGTGCTGGAGGCTCAGAAGTTCAAGGTGACCCTTAGCTACACAGCAAATCTGAGCCCAACCCAGGACATTTCAGAGTGGCAACAGAAAGTACCATCACTGGCTTATCATCACCTTTAATAATGTCTGTGTCCACAAAGTTCTTAAGAGACATCTCTTTCTTGGTAGAATCTGGTTCCCATTTTGAGAATGCACAACCACCGGTTCCCTGGAAAAGTGAAACAGTACCATCACTTGGAAAGCTTAAACCCGAACCATCCAGGAATCGCACAAAGCAGATACACATAAGCTGCACACATTCCGAGTTCACGCACATGGGTGTGCGCTCCCCTGGAAGGATGCTGGAGAATAAACTCCCGGGGCTTTGTTAATAAGTGAGCACTCTACTACACAGTACCTCCAGCTGCTTCTATTTCCTTCTCAGGCAGCGTCCTGCTGTTGCCCAGGCCGGCCTCACTTAAGATTCGCCTGTGTGAGCCTAACTAGATGGTTTTGTAAGCTTAGGTCTGCCTAAGAGCTTTCCTCTCTGTTTCTCTCTTAGCTTAAGAACTGACTGGAGGGACTAAAGAGATGGTTCGGTGGTTAAGAGAGCTTACTGCTCTGCCAGAGGACCTGAATTTGTTTGCAACCATCCACTACTAGTGTTCCACAATCGCCTGTATCTCAATTCCAAGGGATCTAACACCCTATTAGAGCTTCTACAGCCACCCAAAACTCATATTACACAGACACACACACACACAGACACACACATATATACACACGCACACACGCACGCACACATGTGATTAAGCAAGCAAACAAATAAATAAATGAAGACCAGACTGGGAAGGAAAATGAGATATTCATAATTTGTTATCAGTTCAATATTTGAGTACATACTCGTATCTCACCCTAAAGAAAAAGAACCTCTTCCAACATTATAAGCATAGCCTTTAGCTTACCAAAAAGAAAAACAGAAAACAAAGAAAGAGATAGAAGCTATGCCTGGTGGTGCATGCCATTCATCCCAATGCAGAGAAGGTAGAGGCAGGAAGATCTCCCAATAGACCTTTCATGATCGCCCTCACTGCATAATGGCAGTATTTGATCAGTGCTATGAGAGAGCTACAGGGGTCAGTCTCGAGTCTGCGATTAGTTTAGAGCCATGGTCATGGGTGCCACTCTCAGTCTGGAGCCTTTTTTGGTTTCTACTTCTGTGGTTTCTAAGCTGAAAGAAATGCTGAAACATGGCTGAGCAAAGGAACAAAACCCTGCCTGACCAGAACGCAGCTGCTGGCACAGTGGGGCTCACCTTTAAACCCAGCATAAGAGAGGCAGGGGCAGGCGGATCTTTCAGTTCAAGGACAGCCAGGGCTACGTAGTGAGACCTTGATTCAAAAAACAGAAGAAAAGAGAAGAAAATTTCTGGGACAGACTAGTGAAAATAAATATGGAAGATCTAATACAGGAAAGGTTACCTAGTTAATTCTGTAATGTTCCCCACCCCCATTTTTTTGAGACAAGGTGATAGGATTAGAGCTGTGTGTCACCATGCCTGACTTGTTTGGTTTTAAATGATTTATTTTTCGTTTTTATTTATGATTTATGTGAGTGTGTATGTGCATGTGTGTGCAGGTGCCCATGGGCCACAAGAGGGCAGCAGATCTCCTGGAGCTGAGTTATGGGTATTTGCGACCAGCACAACGTGGGTGCTGACGACTAATCTCTGGTGTTTTTCAAGGGCAGCAAGGACTCTTAATCATCAAGCCTCTATTTCTGTTCTTGTCACATTACAAATTAACTTGTACTTTAACTAGAAAGAAAATGTTTTAGACAAAAACAAAATTTATAAAAAGAATTACCCCAATTATCACAGAAGTTTCACTTGCAAATTTTCCAGATTGAGATGCCACAAGACTGAGACAACCAAAACTGTGGTAATTTTCAGTAGAAATAAAACTACATTTGAATTGTCCTTGTAACTGCAAAATTAAAAAAATAAAATAAAATTAGAATGATACATATATATGTATGCCCCCCAAAAAACATATGAAGCTGTTTAAATCAATCATCTATGTTTTCAAGCAGAAGGATTACTTAAGTGTGAGATTACACCAGATCATATACCATCAGCCAGTACAATGATTAAACACTGACACGGCCTTTATATTCACAGTAAGTAAAAGATTTAAAAAGACAATATGATTTTCTTTGCTTACCTTCTTGGCTGTATCCAAGTCTGTGTTCTTAATTGCTTCATTAAAGAAAAAAAAAAAAGAGGCATCTAAACAGTGTCAATCTACAGGTTTATGTAGTCTAAAAATAAGACTTGCCTCCCTTTGAGTTAAAGTGAAATTAATACATCCTAAGCCAAAGGACACAAGTCAGGATGAGCAAGTTACTCTTTCTAACCAAGAGCGTTCCCTGTGAGTTCCTACTGCACACAAGGCTTCAGCACAGCTAACTGCGCAGAGCCTTAGCGAAAGCCTCTACACCACCCGCCACCCGCGCCTACACAAGCGTCAATGCACTGTGTTGAGTACGATATATACATGGTAGTGTAGAGGCACATGCACCGTTGCTGGCACATGCAGAGGACAGAATAGGATTTTGGTTGTCTAGCCTACCTCTATTGTTTTGGTTGTCTACCTCTATTGTTTTGGTCTCTGCTTTATTGCCTTGAGACAGGATCGCTCACTGAACCAGAAACACACTGTTTCAGCTGTGCTGGCCGGCCAGCACACACTGAGGATCACCTATATCTACTCTGCACCTCCAGTCACAATTACAGGCAGATGCATAGCTCTGCCAGCTTTCTACACAGGTGCTGTGGATTTGAACTCATGTCCTCAGGCTTTCAAAAAAAGTGCTCTTACCTACAAAGCCATCTCACCAGCTCGCTTTGCAATATTTAGTCATTTCCATCACCGTGTTCAACCACTCCTTCAAAAAGCCACTTAGCAGTTGACATGGCGTTCAGTGGTAGAGCACTTACCTAGTACGCACTAGACCCTGAGTCTGACCTTCAGTATTACAAAAAGCCATTTATTACTGTTGTCTGTTCATTCCAGGTAAGCTATAAACTGTTAGAAGACTATAGCTAATTGGTATTTTTCAGATTCTACCATAGCTTTAGCACAGAAGAGTTAAGTGAACTCTGCATATGTCTAAGTATACCCAGTATCATACAACTAAGTTAAAATTTTCTTAAAAAGACTATTTGAAGACTTACTTGAAAACTAGTAAGCCCTGTCACGAATCAATAAGAAAATAATACTTTACCTTGTTCAATCTGTGAAAGCTGGAGGTTCGTAACATAAAAAAATCCATTGTTTGTTAGAAGCAACATATAATAGGTACCTGGTAAAATAAAATCAAAGCCAGTTTCTAGAAAGGGCAGTGCTGGGAACCAGCTATAAAATCTCTCAGGAGGGCTGGGGAGACAGGGCAGCAGTTAAAAGTACTGGTCACCAAGCCTGACAACCTGAGACCTACATGGTACAAAGAAGCAAGTCCCACAAGTTGTTCTCTCACCCCTTACTAGTGAGCAGGAATGTGGTCTTGGGCACACATGGGCGCGCACACACACACACACACACACACACTGATTTTTACATGCTAAACCCAACAAATATTTTAAAGGAATGGAATGTCATAATGAAGGAAAAAAGCTAAGATGGTGTTAAAAGATACTTCCTGTTCTGAGCAATTCTCTCTATGCCCTAATAAAACAGCATTTACTCTGCCTAAAAAGGAAAAAACCTGTGCCAGGTGTGGTATCATTAGTCTTCCTCCCCCCACGGCGGGGGGGAAGGTAGAAGCTGGGGGTGGGGGGGAAGGCAGAGGCTGGTAGACCTCTTTAAGGGCAACCTGGTGTACTGAGTGAATTTCAGGCCAGCCAAAGGCTACATAGTGAGCCTCTGTCTCAAAAAGAAAACAAACAGCCAGGCAATGGTGGCGCACACCTTTAATCCCAGCACTTGGGAGGCAGAGGCAGGCAGATTTTGAGGCCAGCCTGGTCTACAGAGTGAGTTCCAGGACAGCCAGGGCTACACAGGGAAACCCTGTCTCGAAAAAACAAAACAAAAAAAAAAGAAAGAAAAGAAAAAGAAAACAAAAAGATTCTTTCTTATATTAACTGTATTTACAGAAAATTTACTATGATTTAGGTAGTACAGCAATTGATTTACAATGCTTATTAAACATAGATGTGAATGCCTGATTGGGTACCCATCAAAAACTGTGCAAAAAAAAAATTCAAAGAAACTTACCTTCATTGGAACCATCTTTCTCAATAATGAGATTCCGGTACGTACACTGATGCTCATCCTCAGCTTTCTTCACAAAAGCCTAATTGCAAGCCAATCGCAAATAGCAAGATGAACGGAGATAGACAACAGCTAGTGGGGAGTTTGTTGTTTACAGCCAACTATCGACTAATGTTGGCAATAACAGACCACACCTTAAACAAGCGGTTCCCAGCCTTCCTAACGTGCTGTGGTGACATAAAATCATTTCATTGCTACTTCATAACTGCAGTCCTGATTCTGTTATGAACTGTCACGTAAATATCTGAGACGCAGGAGATCCGATAGCCACCTGAGGGGTCTGAGACCCACAGACTGAGAACTGTGGTACCCGAACGCTTCAGCCCGACAAGGGAAACTGCGTTCGGTCGAGCATGAGCAGTGCCTCCAGAGCGCCGCGTTCTCACTTTTGAGGTGACTCCGTGTGTTAAACACAGGCTAACTGATTGCATGCTGGGCTTGCCGTCTAAGGCTGTTCTGAAAAGGGAAGCACAGCCCTTACCTTGGTGAACAGCGTTTGCTTCGATGTTACGTAGATAAGATGGAAGTTGCCACTTCTCTCCCCCACAAAGAGAAACCTTCCTTCTTGACACAGGCCGACCACATCCACATCAGTTTCTGAAAATTGCAAATCCAGGTTACAAGTGACTTTTAATAATCCTTAATTTCAATTTAAAAAGTGCACATTTTCACACTAAAAGAAGTCAACAACTGGGCTGGAGAGATGGCTCAGTGGTTAAGAGTACTGACTGTTCTTCTGAAGGTCCTGAGTTCAATTCCCAGCAACCACATCGTGGCTCACAACCATCCGTAATGAGATCTGACACCCTCTTCTGGAGTGTCTGAAGACAGCTACAGTGTACTTATATATAATAAATAAATAAATCTTTAAAAAAAAAAGTCAGTAACTTATACCAACCTGTGCCGGGAGACGGAGGTGTATGCCCATAACCCAAACACATGAGCAGCCAACAGGAGGGTTGACAGGGTTTCTCTGTGTAGTCCCAGCTATCCTAGAACTCTCTCTAGATCAGGCTGGCCTCAAATTCAGAGATCTACCTGCCTCCACCTCCCCATTGCTGGGATTAACGGCTTAAGAAAGCCCCCGAGTTTAAAGACAGCCTGGGTTAAATAAAATGAGTTTGCCTAAAACAAAAAAAAAATCCCTATCACCAACCAAAGAGTAAGACAGGAAAAGCCTTCAAAATATTTTCACTGAATTTCAGCATCATCACTGACCTGTCACTTAAAAATCATTTCCATTTTTATTTTTAAATTGGGACTCTTGAGCCAGCCCCGGGGGGCAGAGGGTCTCTGTGAGTTTGTGGCCAGCCTGGTCTACAGAGGGAGTTCCTGGACAGCCAGAGCTACAGAGAAACCCTGTCTCAGGGAGAAAAAAATGGTGACTCTTTTTTAAAAAGATGTACTTATTTTTATTTTATTTGTGTTTTGCCTAGATGTTATGTCTGTGAAGGGCATCAGATCCCTGGAACTGAAATTATGAGCCCCTAAGTGATAGGAACCAAATCCAGGTCCTCTGTAAGACTAGCCGGTGCTCTTAACAGTGGAGCCATCTCTCCATCTCTTTTAAGAATTTTTTTTATCAGTATTACTACATAACCTAAACTGACCTTGGAACTTGGTATGTAATCTAGGCTAGCCTCTAAGTCCCATTTCTCCAGCCTCAATTTCCAAAGTGCTGGGATTTCACACCAAAACCAAATTCATTATTAAATCCATGTTAATTCAAACAATTATTTCACGTATGACTTCTAAGAGATTAGTACACTGTGATCTATCCTAGAGCTAATAGGAACTTGGCAACTACCCTCTTCACATGCACAAACACAAAACACGTACAAGATTAGGAACTTGGACACAAATGAGCTCAAACATTAGGATTCAAATATGTAACTAGGAGGAGGGGTTGTTTGAATAAAAACCACAAAAATAAAATTAAATTAAATACTTGTTTACATGCATGTTCTCCTTAAAAATCCTGAGGCAAGGTTTTATCTCAGCACCCTTTGAACCTAAGGCTCAATAAGTATTGATGATTTTCTTGAGATTATTCCTTTATTTCCCAGTTTTTCAAGAGAGAGTTTCTCTGGAACTCTCTCTGTAGACCAGGCTGGCCTCAAACTCAGAGATCTGCCTGCCTCTGCCTCCCAAGTGCTGGGATTAAAGGTGTGCGGGACCACCGCCCAATTCTTATAAACTGGATTAAAGAAACCAGGGCCCATAGAAACAAGTAGCAATCCTCCTTGACTCTCGGGTATCTCACTGTCAGACTTACCGAATATAAGAAACAACTGGAGTGATCTGCACACACTGTCAAGCACTATCACTGACTGGTCTGCAACGATTATAAATCCATCGCTTAAGCTGCATGCTTGGATCTTCGGACTCAGTGAGCTCTGTGGGAGGGGAAAGCATGACCAAAAGTAAGATGATTTCAGATAAGCTTCATGATACTTAATAGTATTGTCTTAAGGCCAGGTGTGGTGGCATGTGTTTGATTTTAGATCCCAGGACAAGGGACTGAGGTGTATATTTTATATACCAAATATGTGATGAAATATCCCTAGATGCACATGATTAAAATAAGATGAATTTTAAAAAGGATAAAGATGATTATACAACCTATTCTGTCACTCAAAATAGAGAACTGCCTATACACTTCTTAGCAAACAAATTCTTCCTCTTGAACCCCATAAAAGGAAGCCCCAAACAAGAGAGGCCTTGAGTACCCTCCGTCCAGGGCCCTGCTTCTTTCCTGCAGTACATTCTAGTCTTTTTTGGATTGCTTTGCTTTGATTAAACTCTCCTTACTGTAAACCTGGGTAAGTCACTATTTTCAATTTTTGGGAAATAGGCGGAGAATGCAGAAACACTTGACTCTAACTACCAGTCACAAGAGTATGTCACTCAGCAAAGCAGGGACAGACTGGGTCAGGGAGGGTGTCGAAATAATAGTTAACTACTAAATCCTGGTGGCATGTTTGCTACCCGCCTCCAGGGTTTATGTTCCTGAATGAAAGACCTACACACAGCCTTTATATTTTGATATGCTTTAAACAGCGCAGTAGCGGGGCCAACTCCTAACCTCTCCTCTGAGCTCTCCCAGCTCCTCTAAGTGGCATCTACTCTCCTCCACCTCTGCTGGCAGGGTGGGAATCTCTCTCCTCTTCTCCCTCTCAGTCCCAAGCCTGGAAAATTCCAAAGGCCACATCTGTCTGTCCTTTCCAGTTATTAGCTGTTGGCATTCTTATTCACCAATCAAAACCACCTGAGGGGGGACAGGGTCCCTCCTATGTTCAGGTTCTCTCGTGCAAACAATTTTGGGGGGACCCAAATTAACATTTGAATACCAGCAGTATTAGGCAACCTACCACGGGAGAGTGCCCTAATGTTCAACTCTACTGGGAATGTCTTATGTTCCAAACAGACAGCAGGTAATTCTTTATTTTTTTTTTCTGTTTGTCTTTTGGGGGTTTTTTTGAGACAAAATTTCAAAAAGGTAATTCTTTTTATATTTTTTGGTTGTGAGCCTAGCCTTTAACGGCTGAGCCATCTCTCCAGCCCTAGGTAATTCTTTTTATCAACTTATATACTATCCCTCCTGGTGGAGGTAATTCTTTATATCAGCTTATATACTATCCCTCTGAGGTGGTTTTTTTTGTTTTAGTTTTGACACACTGGCTGGTCAATGGTGCCCTAGTCGGCCTAGACTCATTACATGACTCAAGCTGGCCTTGGACTCTTAACTCCCAGTCATCCACCTGCCTCACCCTCCAGATACTGGATTATGGACACGGCCCACCCAGGCCAATTTAGTTTATGTCCAATGCTAAACATCAAGGAGTCGGGAAGGGTTCATCTTGGAAACACTGCTCCTGAGATGACCCAGGCGACCGTGGATACCCATTTCCTACAGTGTGTGAGTGAATCTTGACTCAGAGTCAGTAGGAAACAGTTACCTCCTCAGAGGAGATCCTCCCAAGCAAGTCTGCTTGGTATAGTGCAGCCACGTTTTCCTTTCTTGAGCCAACACTGAGGCATCCACTTCCAGTGTCGTCACTTGTGAGCAGCTCAATATTGTTCCACATGTTTCTGAGACTGCCTCTGAGAGGAAGGGAGGAACCACTCTCTTTCCTGGAACAACAGATCAAATTTTTTTTATGCATAGGATTTAGTTCTTTGAGAAATGGAGTCTTAAAGAAAAAACCCAAAACTTAGTACTAGTAAATTAAAAAAAAAAAAAAAAAACATAACTTTGTCTTCAATGCTGTATCTGGGGTTGTCACACATTTTGGCTCAGTAAAACAGGACAAGTACTATGATTCTCACCAGGGAATATTTAATTTGTCTTACACACAAGTCAGACTGATCTTATCATCAACCCTGGAGCTTGTACTACTTCATGGCCTCAACATCTAAAGTATCCAAAGTTTTCATTTGAAATAAAGCATTAATCAGCATAAATCCAGGTTCTAACGTCAGACTGGGTTATCTCAGGATAAACACTTATTTGGTAGTGGCATGTGTCTTTAATCCCAGCACTTGGGAGGCAGAGGCAGGTGGATCTCTGAGTTCAAGGCCAGCCTGGTCTACAGAGTGAGTTCCAGGACAGCCAGGGCTACACAGAGAAACCCTGTCTTGGAAAAAAGAAAAAAAAAAAAAAACTACCAAAAAATATTACAATAAATGAAATTAAAAGAAGAACAAAGAGAATAAGAAAAACTGAGTAAGAACCGAGAAGAGGCAGAGCTCTAAGAGGAACCAGAGTCATCTTTCAGAAGTCGTGACCCTATCTCAAAGCTCATTAATACTGCAATAGCATTCTCTAAGTAATAAATAAATAAATAACTTTGGGGTTTGGTTTTTTTTTGGGGGGGTGAGGGAAGTTGTAGCTCTGTTGGTAGAGTGCTTGCCCAGCATGCTAGAAACTTTGGCTCTGCCCCCCCAGCCCTACATAAACCAGTTGTGATGGTACACAGAAAGATCAGAAGTCCAAGGTCATTTTTGGATCCCAGGCCAGCCTGGACTCTGAGACTACCTCAAATGAGACCCTGGCATAATGGAGCACAGTTTTAATCCCAGGGTTGGGGTGGCAAAGGCAGGTGGATCTCTGGGAATTTGACTACATAGTAAATTGCAAAACAGACAGGGTTACATAGTGAAACTTTGTCTCAAAAAAAAAACAACAAACAAACAATCAAGGGGGGAGTTAGGTTTCTGTTTGCATGCACTCCTGGGTTGGGACCCAAGGTTTGGTGCATGGCAGACAAGTGCCCTATCCCAACTCCACCCTGTCATGAGTTGGTGTCTACCTGCATCAAAAACTACACCTGAAACCCAGAATAGATTTTTTTTTTAACAACCTCATTAACAATATAACTCATATCATCTGTGAAGAGAGTCAATCTAAAATACTAGGGTAACTCTCTGGAAAAACTTTTAACATCTGAGGGAAAGGGAGGAGCTACAGATGGCTTTTAATCAGTGATTAAAAGTGCTTGCTGGTCTTCCATAAGATCAAAATTCAGTTCCCAGCACCCAACTATGCCTAACTCCAATTCCAGGTGACCCGATGACCTCTTCTGACTCCACAGGCAAATACACATGCACACAAATAAAAGTAAAATCTTCTTTTAAAAACAAAGTCTGTGAGGGGAGCTGAGGATACAGCTCAGTGGGAAGTACAAGCTCACCACGCTAGAGATCTGAGACAGGAGGATCAGAAGGTTAAAGGCTGGCCTTACTATGTAATGAGCTGTAAACCAGCATGGGATATAAGAGAATCTTTTTAAAAAGAGATGCTGGGCATGATAGTGCATGTCTTCAGTCCCAGCAAGTGGGGAGGCAGGTGGATCTCTGTGAGTTTAAGGCCAAGCTGGTATATATGCTGAGTTACAGGATAGCCAAAGATGCATAACAGAGAAATTCTGTCTCAAAACACACACAAACAAAAACATAGTGAGCAGGAATGTTCTTGTCTAGCATGCGTGTTCCTCACTAAGACTTTAATTATAAACACTGCACAGTATTGCAAGTCTACGATCCTAACACTCAGGAGATGGAGAGAGGAGGCCCAGAAGTTCAAGAACACTGCAGTGTAAGAAAGAACAGTTTTTGGCTTTTGGCTCTTTTCTTTCACAATAACTAGCTAGTTGTTTTGGGACAAGTACTGTAATTTTTTTCCCTCTATTTTCTAATTTTTTTTTTTTTTAATGTGCTTGGTGTTTTGCCTGCGTATTTGTCTGTGTAGAGGGCATTGGATCCCCTGGAACTGGAGGCACAGACAGTTGTGAGCCACCATGTGGATGCTGGGAATTGAACCTTCATCCTCTGGACAAGCAGACAGTGCTCTTAACGACTGAGCTATCTCTCCAGCCCTAATTTTAATCTTTAAAGTAGTAATATAGGGCTAGCAAGATGGTTCTTATGGGGGTGAAGCTTGATGCCAAGCCTGACTGGCAATCTGAATTCCATTTTAAGAATCCACATGGTTGTTGAGTATGGTGGTGCACACCTTTAAATCCCAGCACTCAGTAGGCAGAGGCTGGTAGATCTCTGTGACTTTGAGGCCAGCCTGGTCTACAAAGCTAGTTTGGGGACAGCTAAGGCTACACAAAGAAACTCAAAACACAAAATTTAAAAATTAAAAAAAAGATGAAACATAGTTAAGAACTGCATGAAAGTTATCGTCTGAACTACATGAATATACACACACAATAAATGTAAAGAAAATATATGTATACATGTATGAGCGTAATGTAGACAAGCATCGTGGCAAACACACATAATCTCAGCATGCCAGAGGCAAAGACAGAAGAATAATTTCAAATTTGGGGCAACCTGGTCTGGTCCAGGTTTGTATAGCAAGATCCTGTCTACACACACACACACACACACAAAGTGGGAGGGGAATGTTGGAGTTAGCTAAAACTAAGGTTGTTTTGAAGGATTTTTCTGTGTAGCCCTGGATGTCCTGGAACTCACTGTATGGACCAAGCTGACCACAAACTCAGAGATCCTTCTGCCTCTGCCACCCAAATGCTGGGACTAAAGGTGTGTGACACCTCTGCCTGGCTTGAAGGTTTCTTTTTTTTTCTTTTTTCTTTTTTTTTTTTTAAAGATTTATTTATTATTATATCTAAGTACACTGTAGCTGTCCTCAGACACACGAGAAGAGGGCGTCAGACCTCATTATGGATGGTTGTGGGATTTGAACTCAGGACCTTCAGAAGAGCAGTCAGTGCTCTTAACCGCTGAGCCATCTCTCCAGCCCAAGGTTTCTGTTTTTTTTAAATAACTTTTTTTTTTTTTGAGTCAGCCTCTCACTGTATAACTAAAGATGGTCTTGAGCTTAGGCTCATCCAACCTCAGCTCCAGGCTGCTGGAATTTCAACCAGGAGCCATGACATCCTGCTTGTTCTGAGTTCTGATGGTTCCTGGGACTCTATTTGAATTGTCTGCTAATCTGCTATCTGGAAGCAGATAACATTTGGGCTAGGAATGTAATGAGTGTAGGAAAAGAGCCCCAGCTAAGAATGTAACACCACTTCAATCCCAGCACCCAGGAGGTGGAGGCGGAGATAGAGGCAGGTGGAGCTCCGAGTTCTGGGTCAGTCTGGTCTAAGGTAGTGGTGTCATACACCTTTAACCTAGCACTCAGGAGGCAGAGGCAGGACAAGCCCTGTGAGTCTGAGGTCAGCCTAATCTACAGAACTAGTTCCAGGTCAGCCAGGGCTACCCAGAGAAATCCTGTCTCAGGAAAAAAA
>NW_022196905.1:117445702-117476363 GCF_008632895.1 Mastomys coucha | reverse complement strand
GGTGAGTTTGAGTAAATACTTTGAGTGTGTTTACTACATCTGTAAAACACAAGGAGAAACATCTCAGAAACCCTACTGTGCACCAGGCACAAACTAAAAGCTGTTCTAAAAAGATACAACTGTGAATGAGACAGAAGAATGTCATTACAGTTTACCCTTTCTTGTTTTGGGAGAGGGCACAATATCATGTAGACCACGCTGGCCTCAACCTTGCCATGTAGCCCAGGATAATCTGATTTATGTGTTGCTGAGGTTTGAACACAAGCCATAGGCTAAACAAGCACTCTACCAACTTAACTTACTTCCCAACTCTGAGGTTTATAATAGTCTTGTGAGAACAATAACGACAAAATGGTTGAACACTGTGTCAAGTATTTTTTTGGGTTGTTTTTTTTTGTTGTTGTTTTTTTTTTTTGGTTTTTTCGAGACAGGGTTTCTCTGTGTAGCCCTGGCTGTCCTGGAACTCTCTCTGTAGACCAGGCTGGCCTCGAACTCAGAAATCGGCCTGCCTCTGCCTCCCAAGTGCTGAGATTAAAGGCGTGTGCCACCACCGCCCGGCTATGTCAAGCATTTTTATGGTTGGCAATTTTATCCATTTTAACCTTGCAACTTATACTATACTTTAGGAGGTTAATCCCGGACATCAGTTGGAAAATAGGCTACAGTTACTGAAAGTAAGTTTAAAGCTAGTAAATCGACTCAAATAATGTCTGCTTACCATGGATAGATTGTCTCCCAACAAATAAATGCTCATATAAGCACAACAGCAAAGAAGGTCCAGATAAACGGGGGATTTAGGAAGTACTTGTTTGGGAAAAGAAGTGCTGAAACCTGAAGGACGGGGAAACAAACTATGGAAGGTCAAGAACAGTGATTGCAATCACTGAAAAGAGTGCAAAAGCTCAGAGTCTGGAATGTTTAGGCAGCTATGGAGCCACACCAAAAGCGAAAGAGAGTGGGAGAGAAGTCAATCTTTTAAGACTAAATTTTCTATCTAGTGCAAGAGAGAAAGCAAACAAGTGATAAGCACAGAGATTTTGGCATCACTGACTGCGGGAAGAAAACAGATGAGCCAATAAAGACCATGAATCAGATGAAACACTGCCGAAGAAGCTACCCACGAAAGCTCAGACGACCTACCGTCTAGAATCCTCTCTTCATTTTTCTCCCGCCAACACGGAGCGATAAAAACACTGAAATGGACTGAAGCCCCCTGCTGTTTCCACCTGACACTCCTCCCGCTTCCCTTGAGCAAGGTTGACTTCTCACCTGCAGCAGCTGAGGAAATTAAAAGAGAATTCTCAAGTGTTTCACACTTCTTCCTGACTGACACAACCGCCCCTACTCATTTTAGGTTCCATTCCACCGATTTGAATTGGCGGGAGACTACTGCGCCCAACCCCTTTTACGGAGGCCGGAGCAGGCCAAAATTTGCAGCTAGGAAACCGCCCCGCTCTAGCCTAAATTGAATTCCTAATATGGAAAATTCACCCTGGGACGTATTCTTGGCCCCACCCACTTCATAGGCTTTATGCCACGCCCTTCGAAAGACTAACCAATCCTCGCCTCGAACGCATTGTTATAGAAACTCTTATCACCACCCACTTTTTCTCCCAGCAAGCTGCGCGCCTGGCGGGGCCTCATCCCTTTTTTTTTTTTCTTTTTTTTTTTTTTTTTTTTTTTTTTTTGTGCCATCCGGGTCTCTCGCGCAAGAGATTTAGTCTGTGGCGAAGCTTCGAGGCGGCCAGTACTGTTGAGTGCGGGCAAGCAGAGGCGCCGCCTTAGCGGCCGGGACTCAAAAATAATGGCGGTAGGTACTAACTGGAGCTTGAAGCCCAGGCTGGTGTCTTGTTTCTTTACACAGAGTGAGTGAACAGCTATCGGGGCTGTTGTCCGTGCTTGTGTGTGGACAAAATGGCGCCGCGGCCGCTTTCTGCGCTCGCCATCTTGGCTGCCTGCTGCAGGGAGGGGGAGGTAAGGCGGTCTGGATGGGGGTGGGGAGCCGCAGGGAATGACTTTTTTTTCCCCCAGAACTTTCCTCATCACTTCCCTTACCCAGTTGTTTCTTCAGAAACGCACCAGACTGTAGGGTTTATCTCTTTGACCCAGACAAGTGTTAGGCGTTACGTTTCATAAGGCTTCTGAGTTCGTGCTTTGCGCTTTATCGCATTTGACCCGAAAGAAAAAAAAGACCAGAAGTATCCTCTGGGACGTAGCGTGTCAAAAAGGCAGGGTTTTTAAGGGACAGTGTAGGGGGAGACAGTCTCTTTATTTGAGAGAACCCTTAGTGATAGGGCTAACTTAAAATATTGCGAACCTTCTTGGTTGGAACTGGATTCTTTTAAAGAGCAAAAATTTGTCTTAATTATCTAGTTCCATTCCCTTATACTTAGGCTTTAAAGCGACTTGTGTTACTTTTTTCCTTTTCTTTTTGAGGCAGGGTTTCTCTGTAGCCCTGGCTGTCCAGAAACTCGCTCTGTAGACCAGGCTGCCCCGAACTCAGAAGTCTCTGAGAACTGCAGCATTGTTTAAGATCCCTTCCTGACCCATATGGAAGCGTACCTAAGTAACCAGACCAGGAAGCCTGCCCTGGATAGATAATTGCCCATTTCTAATGAATCATATTATCCTGTGATAATTTGTTTCTGGTTTTCGAGAGAAAATATTCTTGTGAGCATTCTCTATTCCCTCTTACTGACTTAACAGGTTTTAACTTCATATTGTAAATAAGGTTTACTTTTCCTGGTGGAATATTTTAAATTAGAATGGTACAGGTAGTTTTTCTGTATCTCATTACCCTCTTTCTAGTTGAATTTAGAATGTGTGGGGGTTTTTTTTTGTTTTTTTAATTTTCAAAGAGTAGGCAAACTTTTTAAAATTGTGGGATTAATACTTTCCAAGTAGTGTCTTGGACCTCTTAGTATACTTCAAGAATGGTATTGTTTTCCTTGTGTTCCTTTTTTTTTTTTTTTAAGTGAAATAAATTCAGTTATTCAGTTTCTGCAGTGTTGTCCACTGTAAACGTAATACTCCAGAGAACTGGCCTAGTATTAAATCTGCTTACCTTTCGTTCTGAAAAGGGATTTGTATGCTGTGCTTCAGCTGTTATCTGGGGTTTTCTCGATTTAAATATGGAAAACGGGTGGCTTATAGGCCCAATGATTAAGAACAGAGCAGTTTGCAAGCAGTGTTTATATGGATTCCTACTAAACTGAAGAAAAGCTGAGTAATTGATATTTTGGCTTTCAGTCTCCGGGGGATGGGGAGGTGGTTTTTATTCAGTAGTATGTTTTGTATGTGAAATGACTGCTAATAACCTGTGTCACACAGTGGTTCCTCTGTTAACAGCCTTCTGAGCTTGCTACAGAATAAACTTTACTGGTCTAAATGTTGTCTTTTTCTGTAGTTTTCAGAACAAGTGTTCCTAGTGAGAGGCTGTAGCAGGAGATTGAAAAGTTTGAGGGTGTTGGGCAGTTGTGGCGCAGGCCCTTAGTCCTAGCACTTAGGAGGCAGAGGCAGGCGGATTTCTGAGGCCAGCCAGGGCTATACAGAGAAATCCTGTTTCGATAAACCAAAAAGAAAAGTTTGAGGGGTGCCTGTGGTTTGTTTGAAGTGGTTTTTAATCTGAGAAAATACTTATCATAGGCCAATCTGAAATCACCCTTAAGGATACAGAGAAGAAGAAGGAAAAAAAATGTTCTTTGGAACACTGTTGTCCTTAATAATGTAATAGAGCAGCATGTATTATTAGTAGATTATAAAGACAGGGAAATTACAGTATTTTAGGAGAATCGGTACACACATAATTTAGCTTATTACATAATTTATGCATTTCATCTCCAATTATAAGTTTGTCCTTTTAATTGTGTGTCCTTAACTGATGAGCCACCTTATCAGTCCCAAAATCTGTCTTATTTTGTGTGTTATTTTATTATTGGAGTCTGGTATCAGCCTTGATCCTTTTTGTGCCCCAGTAAGATAATACAGTTCCTTTATTTTGGTACTTATTTTCTGAACTAATCTTCCCAAGGGAAAAAGTTGGTCATGCTTCTCCCTGATGAAGACTGTAGTTATCCCCTCTGAAGTCCTAAGTGAGAAGTTGGTAAACACTTGGTGGAAGGAGCAGCTGGTAAATACTTTTGGTTTTATGGGTGTTATTGTTTGCTTGCTTTACCAAGCTTTTTAAATATGAAAAATTATTCTTCATCTGGGCTCAACAACACACATTTAATCCTAGCAGAGGTAGGCAGATACCTGAGTTTGAGGCCAGCCTGGTTTGTATAGTGAATTCCAGGCCAATCGGGGCTACATAAAAAGACCTTGTCTCAAGGAGATGGAGAGAGGGCGCTCTGGGGAATTGTACAGAACAGTAATGTAGATTGCCAGCTCCTGTCCTGAGTCATCTAGTCTCTGGGTGAACAGATTTATTTTCCTATTATCTCTAGTCAGATACCTTACCACTTCACTACAGACAAGTTCAAAGCTGTTTGTTTCCAGTACCTCTTATCAAAGTTCAACTAAATGTTGGGCTTAGTATAATTTCTGTAATTTCTCTTCTCTGGAAGTAGGAGGGTCAGTTAAGGGTCTGGCCTGTCTTGCCTGTATGAGATGCCATCTCAAAATCAAACTCAACTGAAGAGAACTTTTAGATTTTAGTGTATCCTTGAAGATGCTTTCTATTTTTCCACTTTAAATGAGTTTTAGTATTGCTTTTCTTTTAATTGTATTAACATTCATATATCAATACTGTTATACATCATTTCTACCCCTCTTTAAGTAGTACTATGGTAAAACATTTATTATTTGGATTACACAGTTGTCAGAAATAGGGTTGGGTAGTTGGGTTTCCACCCCCAAACCCCCAACACTGTTAATTTAATATGGAGTTTCACCTATAGGCAGCAAGTGCTTCTACCACTGACCTACATCTTCAACCAGAAGTAGCTTTAGTGATGGGTTACAGTTAAAATTCATTTCTTAGGCATTTATTCATGGGTTTCTGTGCTGGTTGCTGTTGAGGGTACAGTAAATAGGTGGCCTTCTCTAAACTAGAAAATGACAAGAAATTGAACCTTAGGTAAATTGGGTCTCTGAAAATATGTGTGCCATTATGTCTTTTGCTTCAGTTTTGTAAGTGCTGGGGTTTAGTTCAGTGATAGAGAAGTTGCCTGACAAGCATGAGACCCTGGGTTTAAATCTTTAGCACTGCAAAAAAAAAAATTTATATTGTAATATTGCCTATAAAATGCTTTAACGTGGAAACGGCTTGATGTTTCCATAGCCCAGAGCATAAATACGGAGAGGCAGAACATGTTTTGCTGTACCTCTGTGCCAAGGGGATATTTTCATTAAAGAAGGTTAATTAGGTTCTCAGGTAAGGTAATTTTCTGCTTATTCTTTTATAATCTAGAAATACTCCCTATGCTGCTTTAATATCCTATAGTTTTAAGTACCTTTCTACTTTTTAACAGCTCATTTTAAATAGCTTTTTAATAATAATGAACAACAATTTGATTACTGGCAAGCATCTAAAGTTTTATAGTTTCTTTAAATATTTATTGGAAATACCTACAGTCAAATCCTTTACATCTGTTACTTTACTACACATACATCCACTTGGAAATCAGCCATGTTTGGGTTTTGGTTTTTCTGGTAAAACTCAACTGTCTTCATTCCTTGCCCTTTTAAAAAGTAGGAGTTAACTGGAAATACGATTATAAACTTGATTATTTTTGTTTTTAACTTTTAGGCTATTGATACAGAACGAGATGGATTAGCCCCAGAAAAGACATCACCAGATAGAGAAAAGAAAAAAGAGCAGTCAGATATATCTATTTCTCCTAGAGCCTCAAAACATCATTATTCAAGGTCGAGGTCAAGGTCAAGAGAAAGAAAACGAAAATCAGGTAAGGGATTTATTGGGATAAAATGTCTAGATAGTGGTATATTGTACATTTATTAGACACACTTTAATTCTTTATGTGTTGTAGCACTTGCATGAGGAGTTTTTTTCCCCTTCCATCACTTAGGCTAGAACCTAGTACTCTAGAGTTAGCCCTTACCATTTACTTTACACCCCAAATCTTGTAATACAATATATCTGAAGCAAGTTTGATATTTCCAAATGCTTGGTATTCATGTGTCCTTTCAAAAAGATGAAACCAGTTGAGCATAGCATACACCTTTAATTCCAACATTTAAATAACACTGAGGCAGAAGCATTATATAAATACAAGGACAGCATGAATTACATTGTAGTTCCAGGCCAACCAAAGCCAAATAATGAAACAGTGTCTGTAAACCAAGGGAGGGTAACTAGTGTGGAAGGCTATTTAAAGAAAGCAGGGCTGGGTGTGACTTCAGTTGGTAGAGTGCCTAGCTTACATAAGGACCTAATGTTGTAAAGTTAATAAACAAAAGTGAGAAAAGAGTAATTTGTTTAAAAGTTGTAACTGGAGCCTAGTCATGTGTTGGTGTATGTTTAGATTTATTAGGCATTGTGATCACTTTTAAATTGAACATTTGCTAGATTGGTGTGACATTGCAGGGGAATCAAAAATTTAAGAGTGAACGCCAGGCTACATAAAACCTTGCCTCAAAAAAACAAAAATGAGAAAATGTCTAGCTAACATCCACTTGACTATAAAACATGTCAAATGTAATCCAGCCTGGCTATTTCAAAATTAATCACCCTAATACAGGCTAACTTCCTGTGTGCTGGTTTTTATGTTCAGCCCAAACCTGGTTTGTTTGTTCTGAATTTTATGTGCACACATACATGTCTATATATGTGTGTTAATAAAGTATGCTTATTTAGTATGTATGTTCGAGCAGGTATTTGAAGGCCAGGACTTGACATCTGGTGAAATCTTAGTGTGGGTAAAGGCACACATGTGCAAGCCTGGCAATCTGCATTCAACCCTCAAAGCTCCATAAAAGTGAAAGGAGGGAACTGACTCCCAAAAGGTTTTCCTCTGATGGCCAGGTGTGGTGCACAGGCAGAAACAGGCCTGGTCTGCATAACAAGCTCCAGGCCCCAGCCAGCCTGAGTAACATAGTAAGGCTCACTCTATTTTAAAATGTTGAGCACAGCCTAAAAAAAACTTTTAGGTAACTAAAAGACAAACGTCATAGGAAAGCACTGTAGTTAGCCCCGGTCAGAAATTTAGGAGGTAGTTCTTTTGCTTTATCTTTTTTTTCTTTTGTTTTCAGTTCAAACCTGGACCTTATTATGAAAGTCTTGTACTACGGACTTTTTTTTTTTAATGTCATTGTGTATTGAAGATATTTTTGTATCTTAATGTAGTTGGGATTTTGTGTGTGTTCACAGATAATGATGGAAGAAAGCACAGGAGCCGGAGCAGAAGCAAAGAGGTAATTAACACTTTGTAGTGAATAGGTGCTTTAATTCTTATAAAGTGTCTGGTAGAAGTGTTTTTGTGATGATTTGCCATTGTCAAGGTAAGTACCAAAACTTGAAATTTAAAAGGTTAATTGGGTTTTAAAATAAGCATGATTTGGATTCATCATTTTTTCAAGAAGATAGATATTTATATGGAAAGTACCTTCAAAAGCTATTAAGTCTTACTATATTGTGAAAATATTCACAATAAAAATATATATGAAGAATAAACTGGATTTTTAGGCCTGTGATACAGAGCTTCCATTAATCTGAGGTCCCAGGTCTCCTTATCCCTGACAACCTCTCAAGATTTTTAACTAGCAGTCGTCTTTAACCATACTCTATTTGTCAGCTACTTTTTCTTTATTGACAGTACTGAGTTTTCTTTCTTTTCTCTAGTGAATAGTTCAGTGAATCTAATACTATTGCAATAAAAATGTAAGGGACAGTTGGAGAGGTGACATTTACAGTAAAGCCTTAGGAAAAACAAAGGCAGCAGCAGGACTGCAGAGGAGCTTACTTGCCTTACCCACCTAAGAAGATGAGAACTGAGCTACCTAGGAAGAGAATTAATTAGCAGTAGGAAAGGGAAAAACGCCTCGGGGCTGGGCAAGGGACTCCTAAACAAATGTGGGCAGGACTTCACCTCTTCCCCTAATGGAAGCTCTGTTAAGTTTTTAATTTAGGAGAGTTTTTGTGAAAATGACTATTTTGTTTAGCTCACATGATAACATTTCTATAATAAATCATACTCAGCGTGCTAATGCGCGAAGAGACTGAACTGAAGACGCTGCAGACTCAGATAGCAAAATAATAAGCCTACTTCATGATAAGGTAACTATTAGTCATTCAAACTCCTATTTCCCTTAAATAAATATATCTTAAATCAGTTAAGGGTTATAATGTTTTATAAAATTAATAGTAATGTTATGTTTGTGAACTGATTAAAATAAACTCTTAAAGTTTCTGGAAATTTTACTATTTCTAGTCTACCAGTATATAGCAAAGTTGAGAATGTTTTCTAAGGTTGTGTTAATAGAGAGCTGGCCATGAAGCTAAGGTTTGGCTTGTGCCTCCTGGTCTCTTATTTTTCTGCAAAATAAGAAGTTACTGTGATCATTTTCAGATGTGTCATTGTGCATGTTCCATGACTCTGCTTTTTGGTTTCTTTGGTTTTTTACTTTGTTTTTAAAGTTAATTAACCTCAAGTCAAAAGGAATATGCTATGGCCTGTTGTGAGAAATATCCATGTTGTGTTGTGGGGAAGTGGTAGCCTGGGTAGCATTCAGGCAGAGGATGGAATGCAAACCCAAATGAATTCTGTGAGCTTTGTGTTTCAGCTCCTGTTTATATGAAATAGGAGAAAACGGTTTAGAGGATCTGAGTTTCTATTAGATTTAAGTTTAATACTCTGAGTCATAAGAAATTTCAACTTTAAATACAAGGTGGGTTTTCTAAGTTTGGGTTGGGAAATAAATATTACTTAAAACTTACAAATTTGACATTTGAGTAGCAAGAGTTGAGATTTGATCATCAGTTAACTTCAAAGTCTATGTTTTATGACATAGGAATTGTTACCCCTGATTTACTTTTTTGGTTTTTTTTTTATTTAAAATGATAGTTATTTTCCATCCTGGGTTCATAAAATGTAGTAGAGCTCTAAGCCTGTTGGGATTGATGCAAGCTAAGTGGTTATTCCACTGTTTACCGACATTGAAAGATAAGGTCTTGAGAAAATGTGGCTAGTTAAAGGGGGATTTCGCTACTCTGCCTAATTTAAAATAGCAAGAGTATTAACCTTTGGTTAAAATGTGCTTTTCTGCTTTGTTTGAAGTGCATTTTGTATTACAGTTATTGGTTTTTACCTGTTAGCTCCTCTCTTTTTGCTATTATTGGGAATTGAGCCTAAGACTTTATGCATGCCATTGAAATGCTCTGCTGCTGAGCCACATTCCATATTGTTAGTTTTTACTTGATTGGTGTTTTGTGGGTTTGTTTGTTTGTTTGTTTGTTTGATGTATATTCTTTCGAGAAGGGGGTTTTTCTGTGTAACAGCCCTGGCTGTCCAGGAGCTTGATTTGTAAACCAGGCTGGCCTCACAGATATCCACCTGCCTCTACATTCTGAGTGCTGTGGTTAAAGGTGTGAGCCACCACTCCCAGCTGTTTTTTAATTGTCTAAATTGTTTTAATTGTTTAAATTGAATTTAGTAGTGGGTTTTGTTTTTTAAAGTTTTTTTCTTAATGAGGATTCTACTTGAGCTATAGCTTTTCATTATTATCTGTTTTTAAGTCATTGTTTTTAAAATACTAAAGGAACAAACTGCAGTTTTGTGTCTTAATAAGAAAGTTGTAATTACTATGCAACCTTTGGGTGATATGAAACTAGACTTTATTTGCCACACAGTCCTAAGGTTACTAATGTTGCATCACAACATTTTTGTTTACTGATACCCATACTAACTCTTTTTGTTGCACTATTTTCCTGAAAGAACCAACTTCTTGTTAAAACAGGCAAGAAGACATGAATCCAAAGATAAGTCCTCTAAGAGACACAAGTCTGAGGAGCACAATGACAAAGAACATTCTTCTGACAAAGGAAGAGAGCGATTAAATTCATCTGAGAATGGTGAGGACAGACATAAGCGCAAAGAAAGGAAGTCATCACGGGGCAGAAGTCACTCAAGGTCTAGATCACGGGAAAGGTAACTAGCTTTGCTGCTGTCGTTTAATGCCTTCCAGTAGCCTTAACTTACAGTTTGTACCAAGCCTAGCATTCTATACATGTAGTCTTAAACAGGGTATTATTTCTTACTATCTTGATGTAGTTCTTTTTCAGCTGATAACTAAAGGCTTTTAGAATCTTAGGGTATAGTAAACAGGTCCAAAGCCATGGGAATCAGTCCCCAGCACTGAAAGAATAGTGGTTTGGGGCTTTTTCATAAATCTAAAAAATGGCTTCCGAGAGGCTGAGAGATGGTCTACACATTTAATTATTGGCTAAATGACCCTTAACATCTTCAGTTCTCTTGAAAAGTTATGTTAAATTTTATTAAGCCAAGACTATTCTTTTATAGGATTGATAAAGAAATTATTCCCTCTTAATATCTGGTTTATATTTTCTTTTCTTTTTGGGGGGTAGGGATGGAGATAGGCTTTTTCCATGTAACTTCCATTCCTGGATGAGTAGACCAGCCAGGCGAGTCTCAAACTCAGAGACTCACGTGCCTTTCACCTTTTAAAGAAATTTACTAATTTTTGGGTCAGGGGTCACTCTGTAGCACAAGCTGTAGCACAATCTAAGCTGTACCTTGGATTGGCCTCAAACTTCTGAGCTACTATTACTAGTATATATTACTATATTCTACCATTGGACAGCTTTCAGACTTGAAATTGTCCCAGTGTTCTTCTAGAGTGCTGGTCACAATGAAACAGCTTTTGGAAAATAGGGTCATTCAAATGTGTAGGTTGTTGTTTTAGTGCATATGGGTGTTTTGCCTTCATGTATATGTCACACATGTGTGACATGGAGGCCAGAAGAGCATTGGATTCCCTGGAACTGGAGTTAGGTACAGTAGATGTTCAGAACCCTCTGGAAAAACACTGAGCCATCTCCTTCCTTGATGTTTTTTTGTTTGTTTTTAAGAACTCCATTTTAACATTGTTATAGTCATTAAGGTCTGGGCAATAATTAGTGTGATATCAAATATTTTGGTATGACTTACACAATGGTCTTTTTTTTTTTTTTTTTTTTTAAACTTTGACAAACTTTTATTAAGAAATTTTGTAGCCAGGCGTGGTAGCACACACCTTTAATCCTAGCACTTGAGAGGCAGAGGCAGGCGGATTTCTGAGTTCGAGGCCAGCCTGGTCTACAGAGTGAGTTCCGGGACAGCCAGGGCTACACAGAGAAACCTTGTCTCGAAAAACCAAAAAAAAAAAGAAAGAAAGAAATTTTGTACTTTCTTCCATCGATCTGTTCTGTTGCATTTCTAATGATGTCAGAAGTAGCTGAATCAATGACCGCCAATCTGTATGCTCTATAGTGTTTTTCATATGCCTGGTTCAATATTGTTGCTATTGCAGTGATGGACATCAATTTTAGCCAACATAGCATATTTCAAATTATATCAAAGCTGATAAATTGACAAGAATGACCATTTGCACTCCAGAATTTGAGTCTACTTGTTACCCCAGCATGTAATTCTCACTTTTTATAACAAGTCAGCATTTAAAGTGAATCCAGATGCAGTTTGTTTTGTTTTCTTTGGGTGGGGGGTTGGTTCCACCCACCCACTCCTGATTTATTTTTTGGTCCTCTTTGACACCATCATCCTGCAATATAGAGCCCAACCAGCAGTGTCTGTTGAGATAGCTGGAGGTAAAGAAAGCTCCCTTCCTATCCTGTTATATAAACAATGCAGGGGGGTTTTTTTTCCTGTCTTGATAGCATATTTTGGGTTTTTGGTTAACTACCTTATGATCTAGAATGGAATTTTTAGGAACTAAGAGGTAGGATCAAAAGGTCAAGGTCTGCCTGGTATATGTTGTAAGAACCTGTGCTTAAAGGGGGAGCTATCTATGAGCAATCACGAGTTTGTACACTTGAATTTCAGGCGCCATCGCAGTAGAAGCAGGGAAAGGAAGAAGTCTCGGTCGAGGAGTAGGGATCGGAAAAAATCTCGATCCAGAAGCAGAGACAGGAAGAAGTCAAGATCTAGAAGCAGAGATAGAAAACGAAGAATCAGAACACGTTCCCGATCAAGATCCAGACACAGGCATAGGACTAGAAGCAGGAGCAGATCAAGGAGTCGAAGTCGGTAAGTGTTTATTATCCTGAATAAAGTAGAGCAGACTTCTTGCTATTTAGCTTTTCTCAATTTGTATGCAACAATATTATTTGCTAATTGATATAATATATTTTAATAAATCATTACATCATAAAAAGGAATGTGGGGCCAAGTGGTTATGTCTCAGTGGACATGCTTTAGTATACTTTGTTCATGGGCTCTGTGCCTTGTGCCACAAAGAAAAGTGCTGTACACATTCTTACACATATGAAGGTGCAAGTAACCTAAATTCATTATGGTCCTTATTTGATCACAAGAGCTAGTTTTGATGACCGCTGCTTGCTATGTATGTAATGTAAGCACTGTGCATATCAGACCTTTTGGATTTTGTTTTTCTAATTTACCTATTTGTTTTTTTTTTTTTTTTTTTTATGTTTTTGAGTGGCTTTGCTTGAATGTATGTGTGCTGCATGCATGTATAGTATCTCTGGTCAGAAGAGGATTGTCAGATCCCTTGGAACTGAAGTTACAGGTGTTTGTGAACCTCTGTGTGGATACAGTGAATTGGATCCAGGTTCTCTTCTCCACTTAGTCTTCTCTAGCCACTGGGGGAGGGTGTCTAGGTGAGGGTGTCTAGGTGCGCGTGTTCATGCATGCACATGCTCTTCTAGTGTTGAAAACCTGAAGCTTGGCTGTCAGCTAGCCTGGCTGGCAAGCTCTTGGAATTCCCAAATGCTAGGGTTACAGCCGTGTCCAACTTTTTTCATAAGTCGTGGGGATTTAAAATCAGTTCTCTTGGCTTTCATAGCAAATACATTTCACACTGAGCCAGCTTTCTCTTTTTGAAGGGGGGGGGTCATCGTTATTTTTTTTTTTAGATTGTGGTATGTTTTATGGTCAAGATAAGAGTCTCACTGTCTCCTTTGGCTGATTCCCAATGATTGCTGGGATTAAAAGTTTTAGGGTTTGTATTTGGAGAAAGGGTCTCTATGTAGTCCTTTTTTTTTATTTTATGTATATAACTACACTGTAGCTGTCTTCAGACACACCAGAAGAGGTCATCGGATCTCGTGTGAGCTACCATGTGGTTCCTGGGATTTGAACTCAGGACCTCTGGAAGAGCAGTCAGTGCTCTTAACCACTGTGCAATCTCCAACCTCTCTATGTAGTTCTTGGTCCTAACTGCCCGTTGGAGCTCTCTGTATAGATGAGGCTGGTTAAAAATTCTAAGACTTCATCCTGCCTCTGCATCCCAAGAGCTAGAGTTTTTTTAAGCCTATTAATATAAAAGATTTGCTTATTTTATGTGTGAGACCACTGTGGCTGTCTTCAGACACACCACAAGGGGTGGCATCCGATTCCATTACAGATGGTTGTGAGCCATCATGTGGTTGCTCTTGTGATTTGAACTCGTGACCTTCGGAAGAACAGTCAGTGCTCTTACCCACTGAGCCATCTCAATAGCCCCATGAGATTGTTTTATTTGCATCTTTGTCCTACTTTTCCTCCCTACAAGTCCTCCAATATATTCCTTCCCGCTCTCCTTCAAATTCATGGCTACTAAGTACATATATATAATTCTATATACATACATATAAGTATAGTCTGTTGTAATCTGTTTTCAAGAACCATTTTTTTTTAAGATTAGGCTTTATGTATTGGTATATAATATTTACCATGTATGCAAATGCTGGTGGATTTTGGAGGTCTCTTTAAATAGCATGGCCATGTTGTCAATTTCCAAGAGGCAAGAAGGAAGTCAAGTAACATGACTTGGTGACTGGTATTGGTACCTACTTTGAGAGTCTGACACTCAATAGTTTATTTTAGGCATATTTAAGCATAGCATTTTCTGGTGACGAGTAACTCAATCCAGTGCCTACTAATTAAGTTGAAACTCTTGTATAGTACAAGTGACATCTTCTATGAAGATGGGTTCTATAGCTGCAAAGTGTTTAAAAGGATAGTACTATAGATTGACAGAGATGAACAGGCTCAAAGTAAGGGTCTGGAGGAGCTGGTTGCATGACTATCCATACAGGTAGCCCAGAGATCACCAGGCTATTAATTTTAACCACATCCATTCCCTGCCTTTTGGGCAGAAAACATGGTTATACATCATCTTCTCCCTTTAAAGAAACAGTGTTTAACTTTACTGGTTTCCTTCCTGCACAAGAACCTGTTTGCCTTGTACAAGTTGAAGCCAGAAGAGGACATTTAAATCCCTTGTATCTGGGGTAACAGGCAGTTGTTAGGCACCCAGCATATATGCTGGGAACTGAACTTAGGTCTTAAGAACAGCAAGTACTATTAACATCTGAGCCCAACTCTGAACCCATTGGATGAATTTTTTCTATTGCATTTTTCTAATTTAGTATTAAGTAACTATCTGAGCTATTAATAACTCAGCTTAAAATTAGGGATATTTAAATCCTCATTGCATACATACAAACATGCAGGATGAACAGTGTTTGGAGCTATCTTTGCATCACTAAGTATATAGGCAGAAAGTTGGAAATAGCCAGTGTGATTCTGGCTATAACATGGATGTTGTTAACTGGCCATATGTTTGAAAAATTTAGAATTACTTTATAAAAGATGTGTTGATTGTTGGGGATAGAGAGGGGACGCAGAGGTTATGATATGAGCACTGGCTGCTCTTACTCAGTTCACAGCATTCATGGCTTCTTAAAACATCTGTAACTGATTCCATGAAGCCTGATGCCTTCTTCTGGCCTTCATCCAGGCATATAAATAGTAGTGCACAGACATATAAGAAGATTTTTGTTCTTTCAAGACAGGGTTTCTCTGTGTAGCCTTGGCTGTCTTGGAACTCACTCTGTAGACCAGGTTGGCCTTGAACTCAGAAATCCACCTGCCTCTGCCTCCCAAGTGCTGAGATTAAAGGAGTGTGCCACCACCGCCCAGCAGAAGATTCTATTTTTTTTTTTAATTGTAAACCATATACTGTTTTGATTTTTGTTGAACTATATTAAAAGAAATGGTTTTTATTGAAGGTACGTATTGGGTGGCCATAATGAGACACAAAATACTGTTTATTGTAGAGATAGAAAGAAGAGAATTGAAAAACCAAGAAGATTTAGCAGAAGCCTAAGCCGGACACCTAGTCCACCTCCCTTCAGAGGCAGAAACACAGCAATGGACGCCCAAGAAGCATTAGCTAGGAGGTATGTATATTTCCCATATAATTCATATTTTTTCCTTTTCAACTTTAAGTAGCTGGTCAATTGTATAGTCAAGGTTTTAACCCAGAATAATCCTGCCTTCCTCCAAAATAGCCTAACAATAAATGCTTTTGTACATTTATGATACAGAACTATCTGAGTAAGTTTGGGGTTTTGGGGGGTTTGTTGTTGTTTTTGTTTTGATTAAAGGCATGCACCGCCACTGCCCGGCTTCTGAGTAGGTCTTTAGTTGGTGATTTTGTTGGTTTTTAATTTGCACATTCAGGAAGACTTGACAGTTTTTGCCTTTGTGATTAACTGATTTTTTTTTTCTCACATATTTAGGCTTTTAATGTCTTTAGTTTGCATTTGAGAACTCTGAGTTTAAAGTATGGCTCAAGAGCCTCTTGTCTTTTCCCTTTTTCTCTGAAGACAAAACACCTGAACACAGATTTTTGTCACCAGTTTTTTAGGTTTAGTAGGTATACATCACAAGCCAATTTATTATCTATCTTATAGTGTAGAAAGAATGTTTAATTTCCAAAGTTTCTGAGTGCTGGGTGGTTGTTTGACCACATTAGAGCAGGTCTGTAACTGCACTATGCAGGAGCCAAAGAGCTACCTAAGGAGGCCAAAAGCAAAGAATATGTTTGCAGTTTTTTGCATATTCTGAAAATTAGACTTTTTGGATTTGGGGCTTTTCTTTTTTTTTTTCTTTTTCTTACAAAATTGAGTTTGTATTTTTTTTTCATTATAAAAATACAGTTATCACAGTGTAACCTGATGTGCTGCTGCCCTGTGAAGCCAGCCTGGCAGAAACTCCACTGAACAGCAGCAAAGGCAGCAAAGGTGTGAGCTTGCCCCTTCTTCATCCGTTCACCTTAGTGAATGGAGTTGCTTCCAACCTGCAATGGCCCTACAAATGCAACCAATAGTTGTCTTGTTTAGAGCGATGGAGTTATGGAAATCTAATTTATAATGATTTATTAATTGACAGTATTTTCCAAGCATTGAAGTTTGCTGTTTCGTTTCTTACATACATCTGTTATATTTTCTTTTTTTAATTGTTACTAAGGTAAAGTTATAGGCTGTATATGTTGGTATACATCTTTAATTCTTGCACTGAAAGGCAGGAGAATCAATTCAGAGTCATTCTTGACTATATAAATACTTTGAGGGCAGTGTTAAGCCTAAGTAAGACCAAAAAGAAAAAATACAAAGTTGTTACCACTGTCAAGCCATTTGATACAGATTATCAGTGATGTTAGTATTACAAGTAGACAGGAAACCCCTCTAAAAGAAATGTGTGAAGTGTTGGTCCGTGCCTTCGATCCCAGTACTTGGGGTTGATGTAAACATATTTCTTTTGTTTTGTTTTAAGTGTCAGAATTTAGAGCAGTTTTGGAAATAAATGATCTGTGACCTATTTTACTAATTAACATAATTGGAAAGTTATTCTCGATGATTATCTTATGTGTTTAAATAAAAAAGAAAAAAGGGGTTATAGGTTATGACATCTTGTATAATTTAAATACTTGTTAGAAGTATCTGCTGAGAATGTAGCTCAGTTCACTGTGGCACACACCTCTAATCCTAGCATTTGGGTGATAGAGGCGGGAATTGTCATAAATTTAAGGTCATTCTCACGACTTGAGTTTGAGGCTATGTAAGACTATATGAGATACCCTCTAGAAAAGAGAAAAATTGCAAATACCTGTTAACTGCCACCATAATACACACGTGTCAAAAAACAGAAACCTTTTCCTCAGTCTTCCTGGTTTGGACCACATTAATGAAACATTTGAAAGGAGTTTCTCATTCAAGAACTGTGGGTTAGTCTGCTGTAGAAGTGAATCTGAACAAACATGGTAATTTAGTGTAAAGTATAATTCCTCTTGTTTTTATATTAAAATTTATATTCTGTTACCAGTTACTTTTTGGTTTTTCGAGACAGGGTTTCTCTGTGTAGCCTTGGCTGTCCTGGAACTCACTCTGTAAACCAGGCTGGCCTCTAACAACCAGTTACTTTCCTAGCCAAAGATTTCCTGATTTAATTTGTCTTCTTTATTAGATTGTGATGAAGGGTTTTTGCATATCATCTAAATTAAAGATTATTGTGGTCCCTTCTTTGAATATAAAATAGATGAATTGTTTTACCCAGGGTCATTCTTTCCCAAGCAGTATTCTTTATGAACATGCTTTGCCGCTTCAGTATACAGTCTAATTTACATAACACCAATATGAGGTTTGCAGACTTTAATTTTATCTTTGCTTCTAGAAAGTACTGACAGAAATTGTAGACTGTTAGGATTATTAATTTTATTTGCTGATTTTTAAAGCAGGTTGTTCTGTAACCCAGAGTGGCCTTGAACTCACTAAGATCATCCTTTGCCTCCCAGCTTCTGAGGTAAAGGCATATTCCA
This sequence comes from Mastomys coucha, assembly GCF_008632895.1. Classification (NCBI taxonomy): domain Eukaryota; kingdom Metazoa; phylum Chordata; class Mammalia; order Rodentia; family Muridae; genus Mastomys; species Mastomys coucha. The sequence goes on along the minus strand of NW_022196905.1, from coordinate 117,458,564 downwards.
CCTGGCTGTTGGATTTTTCTAGACAGGGTTTCACCACGTAATTCTGCTTTCATCTTCTGCGTGATGACATTTCATGCATGTGTTGCCTTGACTGCCTAGGAATTTTTGCATTTTATACTATTAAGTAGGTGGGGGAGGTCCACTTTTAAAACTTTTGTTTTTGAGTCAGGAGGTGGTGCGCAAGCTTTTTTTGTTTGTTTTGGTTTTTGGTTTTTCCAGACAGGGTTTCTCTGTACAGCCCTGGAACTCAGTCTGTAGACCAGGCTGGCCTCAAACTCAAATCTGCCTGCCTCTGCTTCCCAAGTGCTGGGATTAAAGGCATGTGCCACCACAGCCCGGCAGTGGACAAGCCTTTAATTCCAGCATTTCAAGGTTAGGGAGACAAAGGTCGGAAGATTTAGATTGGGGCAACCTGATCTACAGAGTTTATTCCAGGAAAACCAAAGCTACACAAAGAAACCCTGTCTTGGGCCTGGTGGGGGGAGTAGTTATTGTTGCAGGCACCCGTATTCCCATTGTGTCTGGCTGATTCTGTCATAAGAATTTGAGTGAATTCAGACGAGGTATGCCTCCCTGGTGGTAGCCTCCCATACCCCTGAAATTTAAGGCCAGCACAGACAACATGAGCCAACTTCTAACTTTTTAAAAAGAGTTTGAGAATTGTACTGAGATGTTCATTAACTGACTGGTACCTAACTATATAGGAGGAATGTGATATTCATTAAAGCTGTATGTATAAAATGTTTGATGGTGCATACTTGGGGCTTTACATTAAATTGTTTTACATTGTCTTTGATAGATTAGAAAGGGCAAAGAAATTACAAGAACAACGAGAAAAGGAAATGGTTGAAAAGCAGAAACAACAAGAAATGGCTGCAGGTAACTTACTATGAATTGTGTGGTTATAAAAATAAGTATGTAAGCTTGAAAGATACAAGAAGTTTAATAAGAAAAAAATCACGTTTATTACTGCAAAAACAATTTGCATGCTTTCATCTTCTCAAAAGCCATTTTCTGTCCCTCAGTAGTGGTGGTTAATACCAGCACTTGGGAGGCAGAGCAGGTAGATCTCAACAGAATGAGGCCCTGTCTCAAACAAAACCCAAAAATTTTGGGTATAGATGTATATGGCTGGAGAGAGAGCCCAGAGTCTTACTACTGCCAGACAGGCACTCTGCTACTGAACTATTGTGATTAGATTTTATCTTGGGGCCAGTTGCTGGCAGTGCACACCTTTAATCCAAACACTAAGGGTTGGCAAGGGCAGGTCAGTCTCTGGGTTTTAAAGACAGCCAGGCCAGGCGGTGGTGGTGCACACCTTTGATCCCAGCACTTGGGAGGCAGAGGCAGGTGGATTTCTGAGTTTGAGGACAGCCAGGGCTACACAGAGAAACCCTGTTTTGAAAAACCAATGTATATACATGGGATTAAGGGCATTTTTTTTTTTAATGCATTGTGTATATTTTGGTTAGCCATTCTCTCTTGGTGAAGGCACCTTCACCCACTCTGCCATCTTGTCTGCCCCAGTCTTTGGAAATTTTTTATGAGAATACATAACAGAAGAGGGCATCAGATCCCATTACAGATGGCTGTGAGCCACCATGTGGCTGCTGGGAATTGAACTAAAGACCTCTAGAAGAAGCCAGGCGGTGGTGGTGCACGCCTTTAATCCCAGCACTTGGGAGGCAGAGGCAGGCGGATTTCTGAGTTCAAGGCCAGCCTGGTCTACAGAGTGAGTTCCAGGACAGCCAAGGCTGCACAGAGAAACCCTGTCTGGGGGTGGGGGAGGAAGACCTCTAGAAGAGCAGTCAGTGCTCTTAACCCACTGAGCCATCTCTCCAGCCCAGTCTTTGGATTTTTGAGACCATCTCCTGTACCTCAGCCAGGCCTTAAATGTGTGATCTTCTTCCTATGACAACCTCCTAGGTACTACTTATTAGCAAGTGTGTGCCACTACACCAAGCTGTATCAGTTGGGGGTTTGTTTGGGTTTTTATGGTTTTTGTTTGCTTGGGTTTTTTGTTTGTTTGTTGTTTGGCGTTTGTGTCCATGTCTGAGTACCTGTATGCCTTTGTATGTGCATGTATAAGTCAGGACAACTTCTGGAATCACTTCTTGCCTCTTCCTTCGAATTCTGGGAACCAAACTTATGTGACCAGGCTTTTAGTGACTCATGAGCTATTTATTTATTTTATTTTCTGTTTTTTGCTTTTTTGTTGTTGTTGTTGTTTTGTTTGTTTTTCGAGACAGGGTTTCTCTGAGTTGTAGCCCTAGTTGTCCTGGAACTCACTCTGTAGACCAGGCTGGCCTCCCAACTCAGAAATCCTCCTGCGTCTGCCTCCTAAGTGCTGGGATTAAAGGCATGTGGCACCACTGTCTGGTGAGCAACTAATTCCTTAATAAGTGAATAATGGTTATTCTTGCTTTAAAACCTCCGTAGATTACTTCCTGTGTTTAAGAACTTTTAAGTCTGATATGTGTGGTGGCCCTTGATCTAACCTCTCAGGAGACTTGTGGCAAATTCAAGACTAGATAGAGCTGTAGCATAGAAAGACTATCTGCAAAAACGTAAAGTGTCAGAGAAGGAAGTTTTTTAAGAGGCTTATATTCTGGCAGGGAATGGTACCAAGCCAGTCTGGTTTATATTTCTTGTCTTGGAAGAAGAGGACTCGGGAGCCAGCTGGGCACTTAGCAGCAGCACTGGTTGCTTTTCTTCAATGGTCATGGGTTTGATTCCTAGCACCCACATTGCAGTGCACAGCCACCTGTATGTAGATCCAATTCGCTAACTTACAAGAATCTAGCGCTTCTCTAGAATATGACAGTGCCATCTGTTAGGTATGAACAATGCCCTAAATTGTCCTTGTTCTAAGTGTTTTAATTAAAATTGCTACTGGTGCTCTAGTTTATTTCTACTTAAATCATGTCTTCCTATTGAGTACATTTCTTTGGGAATAATAATAAGCAAATGTCTATTGACGAACATGTTAATTCATTGTGAGCTAACATTTCCATATATTTGGTGAAAAATATCCTGCCATTTTACAAATTATAAAGTTTTATATACAAACTATTTTTGTGTGAATTAGATTGCTTATGTCTTTAAAAATCTATTGTGCTTTTTCAGCAGCTGCAGCCACTGGAGGTTCTGTTCTTAATGTTGCTGCACTGCTGGCATCAGGAACGCAGGTTACTCCTCAGATAGCTATGGCAGCTCAAATGGCGGCCCTACAAGCTAAAGCCTTGGCAGAGACTGGCATAGCAGTACCCAGCTACTATAACCCAGCAGCTGTGAATCCAATGAAGTTTGCTGAGCAAGAGAAAAAGAGGAAAATGCTCTGGCAAGGCAAGAAAGAAGGCGTAAGTTCTTGTGTACACTTGTCGTTTCAACACTAGTAATAATTTCATAAAAACAAACAGAAAGGAAAGCTGTCATTTTCAAGAGCTTCTTTTATAATCAAATTTGGCATGGTTACTTAAAATTGAAAATGAATGTATTTGTCCAACTTAGAAAAAAAGACTCATTTGTGTGATTCTTGGTTGTGACCTTCATGGATGATAATATATTTATAAGGGGTGGGTAGCAAGTCCTAATAAGCAGCTTAATCAAAGATTCTATTAATTTATAAGCCAGAGATGGTGGGTCATGCCTCTACACCTGGGGAGGCTGAAGCAGGTGGATTAGGAGTTCAGGACTGCTTGGGTTAGTGTGACATGCTTTCTCAGTGGACATGAGATTTACTATAAGGTATTTAAATGTCCTTCCTCCATAAATGCTAAGAGAGGTAAAAATTCTAGTAAAAGAATACTTTAAGTACTGTCATTTTATTTTGACTGTATTATGTCCTTTGTGATGTAACAAACTATGAAGTTGTGTATATTCTAAAGTCCAGTGTTTCTCAACAGGACAAATCTCAGTCTGCTGAAATCTGGGAAAAACTGAATTTTGGAAACAAGGACCAAAATGTCAAATTTAGGAAGTTAATGGGCATTAAGGTAAGTTATGCTTTAGGGTTGATCCTAACTTCTGTTTTCATGTCAACATTGATTTCCAACCTCAAGGTATTTCAGTAGTATGTCAGTTCCAAAGTACTTTGAGAATATCTCCATTCTCCGGGCTAATCTCATAGACATGATTATGCATGTCCTTACTATCCTTACTATTGGATAATGATCAGGCCTGTTAAGACTACCTAATGAGACCCTGTATTAAAAATTCTAAATTTGCCTCCCCCAGCGCTTGGGAGGCAGAGGCAGGCGGTCAGCCTGGTCTACACAGTGAGTTCCAGGACAACCAGGGCTATACAGAGAAACCCTATCTCGAAAAAAAAAATTCTAGATCAGAGCTGGGCAGTGGTGCACGCCTTTAATCCCAGCGCTTGGGAGGCAGAGAGGTAGGCAGATTTCTAAGTTTGAGGCCAGCTTGGTCTACAGAGTGAGTTCCAGGACAGCCAGGGCTATACAGAGGGAAAAAAAAATCTAAATCAGGCCAGGCGTGGTGGCTCACACCTTTTTAATCCCAGCATTCCAGGAAGCAGAGGCAAGTGGATCTCCGAGGCTAGCCTAGTCTACAAAGAGAGTCTAGGACAGCAGGCCTCTGTTATACAGAGAAACTCTGCCTCAGAAAAAAAAGAGTAAATATCTATTTTATCTTTTGAGGAAAGTTAAACAGGATTAATGTATTTGCTGGGGAAATACTGATGGTCTTAAAGATTATTTGGTGGGACCTTTAACAAATAGTAACCTCCATCTGCTAGTAGCTAGCCTGTTTCCAATGTTCTTCCCAAAATGCCTGCAATCTTTTTTCTTTTAAAACCCAATTTTAAAATAGAAAGCACTTGTCCCTGATATAGGCCTATCCTACTTCACTTATGTGGCGGTTAAGTTATTGTGCTGTCTCCCCATAATAACTATCATCTTTAATAGTTTACTTCTGGTGATGGAGAGGTGGCTCAGCTATTAAAAGCAGTTGTTCTTCTGGGGGCCCCAGGTTTAATTTTCAGCATCCACATGAAAGTTCAGAACGGTCCATTCCAGTCTCAAGGGCACCACAACTCAGACAGTACACCTGTGCTCTTGAAAACAATGGTTTAAAAGTTAAAACGTTTTATGTCTGGTATTTAGAGTGAAGATGAAGCTGGCTGTAGCTCCGTTGATGAGGAAAGTTACAAAACATTGAAGCAGCAGGAAGAAGTTTTTCGAAATCTTGATGCTCAGTATGAAATGGCAAGATCACAAACCCACACGCAAAGAGGAATGGGTTTGGGTTTCACATCTTCAATGCGTGGAATGGATACAGTTTGAAAAAAATATCAATTTGGGACTTTATAAACTTGTTCTGATGTTGGGTCCTTGTTCACCAAACAGCTAGCATTCTAGCTTGCATGGGTGTTGCATTGACTTTAATTTATTGAAAAATACGATTTTTTTGTAAATATCAGATCAGTGATACTGGTGTTAGTGTTGTAATCAGGTTAAACCCACTTCCATTAAACTTGACAGGACTATAGAAGGACAATATTTTTTAGTTCATGAATTCTACTTTTCCAATATATTAAAGCTTCGGGTGGGATAAAATCTCATACATAGATTTTCTCGTGTCCGCTGTCTTGTGTACTTTTGTACTTAACCTTGTACAGTTATTTTCATCTCTTGAAACATGAAATGTTATGTAGATGTTCTTTAGAAGATCTGGCCATTTGGTACATAATCCTGCACACAAGCTGAGCAGTGATAATAAAAATGGTTTTCTCAAAACTGGTGTTAATTTTAAGTTACCTGGTGTTTGGTTGGTTGCTTTCTTTGTTTTCTTTTGTTTAGTTTTTGAGTTTTGTGTAGCCTTGATTTTATAATTTAAAAAATGGTTATAAATGCCTTTTTACAGCAGCTATTATAGGGTGTAGGCCATAGCACAGTGAGCAAAAATGTAAAGGGAGAGCGAGTGGAGCATATTAAAATATTACTGTTTTTCTATTATAAGGCAGAATCGGTATGCGGTATTTATTAATCCATGTTAATCAGGAAATAGGCTAAAGTATTAAAGGGATGTGAGCACTTTTATTTCTAATAAAGTGCCTTATAACAAGTCCATTGTATGCTATTTGCTCATTATCCTTTTGAAGTATTGTTCAGTAGGAACTAAGATGAGAAAACCTTCACACTTTTAATCCCAGTTTTGGGAAACAGGCAGGTATATGTCTGAAAGTTAGGCCAGCATTGTCTTGTCTAGTACAATCTTTTTTTTTCTTTCTTTCTTTCTTTCTCTCTTTCTTTTTGGTTTTTTGAGACTGGGTTTCTCTGTGTACCCCTGGCTGTCCTGGAACTCACTCTGTAGACCAGGCTGGCCTCAAACTCAGAAATCCGCCTGCCTCTGCCTCCCAAGTGCTAGGATTAAAGGCGTGCGCCACCACTGCCTGGCAATCTAGTACAATCTTATCTCAAAGAAAAAAGCCACACACAAAAACAACTTTGTGAAGCTGAGACTTGAGTGGTATCTCAGGGCCTGTTGGCTAGAGCTCTATGCTTTGTGGTGGGTGTTCATGTAAGGGGCATCCAGCTAGAGTAATGGTGAGTCACTTAAAGACAGCCGATGTTAAGACCTACAAATGATGAAATACAAGTCTGTGATCGTGGGACTTTCTTTTGAGACAGGGTTTCTCTGTATAGCCCTGGCTGTCCTGGAACTCACCAGGCTGGCCTGGTCTCAGAAATCCACCTGCCTCTGCCACCCAAGTGCTGGGATAAAAGGCATGGGCCTCCACAACTGGCCAGCCAGAGTGCACCTTTCCAGAGGGAACTTTAATAGTCCAATTATACATTTGGGAGGCAGAGACAGGCAGATTTCAGAGTTGGAGACCAGCCTTGTCTTGAATGACTGCTAGGACTGTATACCGAAACCCTGTCTAGTAAACCATTAAGTACCTGCTTGGAGAAAGGGCAAAAGGACTCAGATACTGGAATCCCATCCTTCCCTAGAGAGGCAAAGAAGACAGGAAGATTGCTTCAGACCAGCCTGGACTACAGGTAAACCACTGGAAAGGGGTCCTTACGAATGTAGTTTAATATGCCTAGCCATGGGTTTGATCCCCAGCACCATATAAACATGAGATCTCAAAAGTCGTGGAAGACATCATCTCAGACACAACCATTCCCACAGATAAATTTGGTGCTTGAAGTTCTAAATAAGACTCAAAATCCCACTGGGCAGTGGTGGTGCATGCCTTTAATCCCAGCACTTGGGAGGCAGAGGCAGGCAGATTTCTGACCAGGCCAACCTGGTCTACAGAGTGAGATCTACACAAAGAAACCCTGTCTTGAAAAAACAAAAGGTTTAAAATCACTTCTGGGGGATGGTGAGATGGCTCAGCCATAAGAGCACTGACTGCTCTTCCGAAGGTCCTGAGTTCAGATCCCAACAACCACCTGTAATGAGATCTGACGCCCTCTTCTGGTGTGTCTGAAGGTAGCAGCATACTTACATATAATAAATAAACCTTTAAAAAAAAATCACTTCTGGTGCTGCTTGTGTGCTCCTTGAGTGTGGACCCAGTGCCTCTTGTGAAGCTGCAGTTGAGGAGACTCCGGCGCTCCCCATGGCAAACTAGAAACCCAAGGAAGGAGTCAAGACTGAAAAAAAAAGATCATTAATTTGATGGTGGCGGGACAGGATGGTTTTGTGGTGCAGTTTAAGACTAAGAGGCCAGGGCTGGAGAGATGGCTCAGCGGATAAGAGCACTGACTGCTCTTCCTAAGGTCCTGAGTTCAAATCCCAGCAACCACATGGTGCCTCATAACCATCCATAATGAGATCTGATGCCCTCTTCTGGTGTGTCTGGAGACAGCTACAGTGTGCTTACATAAAATAATAAATAAATCTTTTAAAAAAAAAAAAGTGTGTGGCTACACACACAACACACACACACATATATAAAAAAAAAAGACTAAGAGGCGGGCTGGTGAGACGGCTCATCCGAAGGTCCTGAGTTCAAATACCAGCAACCACATGGTGGCTCATAACCATCCTTAATGAGATCTGACGCCCTATTCTGGTGCATCTGAAGACAGCTGCAGTGTACTTACATATAATAATAAATAGATCTTTTTTAAAAAAAAAGATTAGTAAGCTAATCAAAGCCTATTGTGAACAGTGGGGTTTGGCAATGAGGCAGATCAGATTCCGGTTTGATGGGCAATCAACAAGACAGACACACCTGCACAGTTGGAAATGGAGGATGAAGACACGATTGATGTGTTCTAGCAGCAGACTGGAGGTGTCTACTAAAAAGGGAGCCTGCTACTTTACTCCAGAATTTTGTTATAGATCAAGAATACATTCTCAATTAGAAAGCTTCGATTTGGTCCTGCCACATCCTGATTACTACAGTATAGTTTTCTCTCTTCTTTCATTTCTCTGTCCCCATTTCTTTATTGTACATAAAGTAAGTGGTGTATTTGCACAATCATATTGCTCCTTCTTTTCTTTCCCTTTTTAAACTAAATGGCCAATGCTCTGTTCTGGTTGACATCAGATGGAGATGGTCTGGGGGATGGTACTGGGTCTGTGAAAATACCCCCTTCTCCATTAGTGACATGCTCATTCAGCTCTTATCTTTATATTCCAGTAAGTTATTTTGCTCTCATTGTTTTAACAAAAGAATCCAACAACACCAAATCCTTGCATACCTTGTTCTATTGAGAATTTTAATGTTTTTTTATCATTGTAAAACCATGGAAAATTTTACAACTTTTTTCTATGTAGCTGTTACATGTAGGACAATCTGTCTTTAAGTAGGGATAAATTATTCTTGAACAAAATGATCTAGATAGTTTTCCCTTCAAGTCAAGTATCTTGTTATCTAAATAAACTTCTTGTTTAAAAAAAAAAAAAGACAAAATCATTTAACTTCACACACACATACACAGTGCATTCATTGATGGGAAGATGGATCTCTATCAGCTTGTCACATATGCCTGGTTTCTAACTACCACGGTCTGATCTGGAAATACAGTCTGAGCCATTGAAAGAACTTGGGAGCCGGGCAGTGGTGGCCTATGCCTTTAATCCCAGCACTTGGGAGGCAGAGGCTGGAGGATTTCTGAGTTCAAGGCCAGCCTGGTCTACAGAGTGAGTTCCAGGACAGCCAGGACTACACCGAGAAACCCTGTCTCGAAAAATGAAAGAGGCTTTTTTTTTTATTTTTGGTTTTTCGAGACAGCTATATAGCCCTGGCTGTCCTTTGCTATTCGTGCGATGTTGGCTTAACGCTCCACTCCACTCCTCCTCTCCTTTCCATGCTTTCTCTATTCTCTATCTCCTGCTATTCTCCCTGCACGTTCAAGATAGCCCTGGCCATGTCTAGTCTGCGGGTCATGTTCTTTCTGTTTAGTATACTTTTTCTCTCTGCTCCAGGCTCTTCCGGATGTGATATATTATTTGATCACACTGTGAACCCTGAGGTTATTTATTTAATTTGAAAAACCTGGTTCTAGTTGTTGTGCGGCTCAGCCTTCGTACACACCTTTAAAACAGGAGCTTTCTGTCTGAACACTGTAAACAGTTAACAGTAGTCACCCATATGCCAAGAGGCAGAGCAAGCAACCAGTTGACAGGAAGTGAACACAGGATTGTTAAGAAAAAACATAGATAGTATGGGGAAGTTGGAGTTTGATTTCACTTTTGATTGTGACCGTACCCTAATAATTTTCCCTCTTGAAGGAAGAAAGCATTTTAGTGGAGCCCACAGTTAAGAGACTTTGGATTTTAAAAGATTGGATATTTTTTTTAAAGATTTATTTATTTACTATATGTAAGTACACTGTAGCTGTCTTCAGGCACACCAGAAGAGGACGTCAGATCTCATTACGGGTGGTTGTGAGCCACCATGTGGTTGCTGGAATTTGAACTCAGGACCTTCCGAAGAGCAGTCGGTGCTCTTCCCCGCTGAGCCATCTCACCAGCCCGAGACTGGATATTTTTAAAGGGATTGAAGTTTTAATATATAAGAATTTGCAAAGACTGTGAGACTTAAGGTTATTTAGACCTGGGGCATGAATAAGAGGATTAATAGTGTGTGTTTGTGTGTCGAGTTGACAAGGGGTTAATTGTACTGGCTGGTTTTGTGTGTCAACTTGACACAAACTGGAGTTATCACAGAGAAAGGAGCTTCAGGTGAGGAAATGCTTCCATGAGATCCAGGTGTAAGGCATTTTCTCATTAGTGATCAAGACGGGAGGACCTAACCCATTGTGAGTGGTGCCATCTTTGGGCTTGTAATCCTGGGTTCTATAAGCAAACTGAGCAAGCCAGGAGAAGCAAGCCAGTAAGGAACATCCCTCCATGGCCTCTGCATCAGGTCCTGCTTCCTGACCTGCTTGAGTTCCAGTCCTGACTTCCTTTGGTGATCAACAGCAATGTGGAAGTGTAAGCTGAATAAACCCTTTCCTCCCCAACTTGCTTCTTGGTCATGATGTTTGTGCCGGAATAGAAACCCTGACTGAGAAACTTCCCTTATCCCATTTCTATACTGGAGAGCAAAACACTCAAGGCTTCATACAAATCAGAAACCTCCAGCTACTGCGTTGCAGTCTGTAGGACCCCACATTCACCCAGTGCCCCACAAGTTAGAATTTCCTACTTTACTATGAAAAACCTATCAATCTGTTTGCTAGACTCCATTTAATTCTTGTTCAAGTTCAAGTCTGTTCTCTAGCCTTTCATCAAGACACATGAGAAGGCAAGTTTGCTGTTACTCACAGAGCATCTGTTTAAAACATTTAAATGACTTTAGCTGATATGCAATCTAGGAGAACTTGTGGAATGTACCAGGGTCATTTGGCTACACTTTGCTTTCCCACCCTATTTACTTGCTTTGACAAACCCAGATCTTCATTTTCTTCTCTCTACACTGGCCACGCATTTGCTTATTTAATCATTCACATTTCAGTTCTTCACTGACACTAACAGGGTTTTTTTTGTTTTGTTTTGTTTTTCGAGACAGGGTTTCTCTGTGTAGCCCTGGCTGTCCTGGAACTCACTCTGTAGACCCGGCTGGGCTCAAACTCAGAAATCCACCTGCCTCTGCCTCCTAGGTGCTGGGATTAAAGGCATGGGCCACCACCACCCAGCTTTTTTTTTTTTAAAGAGGAAAGATAGGATGTTTCTTATAGCTCAGGCTCATCTCAAACACTGTCTCTGAAGACAACTTTGAATTCCTGTTACTAAATATGCCACCTGTTGGGGGCTGCAAGAGAAACACCAAAACAGCGTTAGAATCAACCCATGAAATTTGGTCTACCGGTTAGCACACCACAGTGGGTGTGCCGAGGGCTACATGTTCTGAGGACTCCACGGTGTTGTGGAGTTTCACTCTGCTTGTTGCTCTCATGGTCATCTCATTCCTCATAATCTATGAATTGCAGGAAAACTCTGAGGGGGTTCCAGCCCCTCACTGGACAGTATCATTGGCACTTGTGACAAGAGTGAGTGATGTTTTTCGAGCGTTGCTGCTGGAACAGATTCATGATTCAACCACCACCCTTAGAAGGAACCTGGAGAGCTGAAGAGATGGCTCAGTGGTTAAGAGCACTGACTGCTCTTCTGAAGGTCCTGAGTTCGATTCCCAGCAGCCACATGGTGACTCACAACCATCTGTAATGAGATTTGATGCCCTCTTCTGGTGTTTCTGAAGACAACTACAGTGTACTTATATATAATAAGTCTTTGAAAAAAAAAAAAAGAAGGAACCTGGAGATGTAAAAGTTAGGTTAAGATATTTTTGCTAGGGACTAGAGAGATGGCTCAGAAGCAAAACACCAATCTGTATAAAATAAAAATAAAATTGCTAGTGGCTTCGATGTAGAAAATTTTGGGGAATAATTTAAAATCCAGAAGAGCACACTTTAGAAAGTTGAGCCATGGATTTTTTGAGGTCAGGGAACAAGAACAATGGCAGCTCAGGTAGTACTTAGCTTATGTGGCTTTCTTGCTAACGCTGGGTTGGTGAGGAAGGTGATAATCTCTTGTACCTATTTTTACCTTTATCTTTCTGATATGACTTAATAAAAAATTGGTGAGTGGGTGTACACCTGAGGATTTAAAGTAGCAGTGGCTGATTGTAGGGAGGTGGTAGTAGCCTAAGCCTTTAACTCCAGTACCTGGGAGGCAGAGTTTAGTGGATCTCTGTGAGTTCGAGGCCAGCCTGATCTACAGAGTTAGTTCCAGGACGAACACACACACACACACACACACACACACACACGTTTAGATTTCTTTTTCTTTTTTTTTTTGTTTTTTTGTTTTTTTGGTTTTTTGGTTTTTTGTTTTTTTCGAGACAGGGTTTCTCTGTGTAGCCCTGGCTGTCCTGGAACTCACTCTGTAGACCAGGCTGGCCTTGAACTCAGAAGTCTGCCTGCCTCTGCCTCCCAAGTGCTGGGATTAAAGGCGTGTGCCACCACTGCCCAGCTTGTTTGTTTGTTTATTATAATCATTCACTTAAAAATGTGGGCACATTGTAATTTGTGTACTACTTGGGAGATTTTGCTAGATGTAATCTACAGGAGAAATAATAAAGTTGTTGAAACCTGTTGAAGCGTATGTGTGTGTGTCTGTGTGTGTGTGTGTGTGTGTGTGTGTGTGTGTGTGTCTGCTTTATATTAATCACCAACCCCTCCTTGGATCACCAAACATACTGCAGGAGCTGGCCTCCAACAGGGACCATAACCAACCTGACATTATTGTTACAGGTTATAATTTCCTGTGATTTTTAACATGTAATGACAAATATCCATCCAAACATAGCAGGATATGAAAGCAGAAACATAATAAAGGGTTTTCTGGATTTTTGCTTGTTTTTTTTTTTTTTTTT
>NW_022196905.1:117441587-117445692 GCF_008632895.1 Mastomys coucha | reverse complement strand
TTTTTTTTTTTTTGTCTCTGTTTGGGGTCATGAGGGTAAACATATTACTCTGGCCCTAGTGACGTGCCCCACATATTAAAAGCAGTGAATATATGGTGAGTGAATGAATGATGAACCCACAAAATGCCTCCTTGAAGAAATCTAAAACAGTGTAATAACCTAATTTTTCATTCATTTACAAATGAAACAAGCAAAATAAACTAAAGTGGCTTGTGTCTAAGAGTACATATATCTGCGGCAAAGGTAGAGTTCCTGTCTTCTCTTTTCGATGTTGGGCAAACGCACCACAATTTGTCAAAGCCGTGTATCCGGTTTTGATTCTTCAGCTTTGGACGCCTAACGGGGACAATCCATATTGTTTTAACTCTTTCGGAACCGTTTTAAAAAGGATCAATCCCAGTGTGCAATGCAAACAATGAGTCCAGTCGCTTAGAAACCACATATCCCAGGATGCCACGCTCCGAGACCCATTCGGAAAGAGGCATGAGAGAGGTTTTGGCATTCTGGGAGTTGTAGTCTCCGGCCAGGTCCCGCCCCTAGACGGCTTTGGAGGCCCGTGTGTGGAGAAAGGCCTCCAGGGAGAGCGGTGCTGGCCTACAACCTTCGCCCCCTGCCCTCGAATCTTTCCCGCAACCCAAAATGGCGGCCGGTGTGGATTTTGGCGACCTAGAGCTATTCGAGGCGTTTGACCCTCAAGAGGAGTCTACCCCGAAGCCGGTTCACACACGCTTCAAGGACGACGAAGAGGAAGAGGACGAGGACGACGACGAGAATGGGGTGGGCGACGCCGAGTTGCAGGAGCAGCTTCGGCGCTCTGAGGAAACCATCGAGCAACTCCGCACCGAGAATATCCTTCCGGCTTGTTGGGCCCCGTCGCCTGGCGCCTGGGGTCTGTCGGCGGCGGGCGGGGGCGGGAGCGCGGCGGAATTTCCAAGAGGATCAGCATTCCAAGTCATTTCTCCCGCGGCTTGGCGGGCGGGCGTCTCCGGCTGGCTGCGGAAGCTGCAGCCGCGGCCTGCGCGCAAATCCTTCCTTGTGAGCATCCTCCAGTGCAGATCACCCTGACCCCCCAGCTCAACGCTGCACTTAACACTTCTCTCCCCGTCTTTAAGGTCACCATGTTTTCTTTCTTTGCGTGCCAACCTCAAGAAGAGACTAGTCGTAGTGCGGTTGTTATGTTTGAAGATGCGGGTATCGCAGCCGTGGAATGGGATATTGGTAGAGGGGCAGAAAGTTAAGAGTGCCCACGGTGATGCAGAGTCGGGGGCCTTGGAGCATTAGCATGCAAAGAGACTTGGTTAGTTGTCGAGATAGTTTTAATTTATTGAGCTAACTTGCATAGCAGCGCTCTGGGAAAAACGCGCCAAATTTCCCCTTGACTTTATTAACCTGATTATAACGTTTGTGGGTTTGCTAGTATGTTAATTTCCGTTCTTAGGTAGTTTTGATTCAGGTAACTTTCCTTTTAAAACTTATCCTGAACCCTGAGAGTGGTTGATATGTCAACTTGAAGTTAAAGTCTGATTTTTTTCTTTCATGATACTGTTTTCCGAGGCACTTTATTATGAAAATTTATAAAATACTAGAGAGTTGAAAGGATTGTGCATTTCATATCCATAGGTGTACTCTCACATTCTTGTTAACATTTTGCTGCATCGCCTTTATCATTATTCTTTGACATGGAAATTTTTCTTAATTGACTGGTTTAACTTGTTCCGGGAACACCTAGCTCTAACTGAAGTTTTTGGTTAAATCTCTTAGACTGTTTCTGAACTTCAGGATCAAGTCTTAGAAGGGATGAAAACTGGATTTAATGTTTAGGTCCGGTTTCCTATCCTTGACAACACAAGTACCCAGTGTGTTTCCCTTAAAATACTTAACACAGGTCCTTCCTTAACATTTATAACATTTGGATAACAAAGTGAAAGTTTTAGTGGTTGATTTTACGTCCTGCATAATTGTATTTCCTGAGGACTGATATTCCTTAACCAGTAATAACATCAAGAACTTAAAAGAAAATTGAACATTCTGACAAGACCCAGGTATGAGATCTTGAAATGACCCAGGAGATGCTCCTTTGCTGTTCATCTCTGACACGACATCTTTGGAAAAAAAAGTTTGAGCCAGGCAGTGGTGGCTCACACCTTTGATGTCAGTGCGTAGGAGGCAGAGGCAGGCAGATTTCTGAGTTCGAGGTCAGCCTGATCTACAGAGTGAGTTCCAGGACAGCCAGGGCTACACAGAGAAACCCCGTCTCGGACAAAAAGAAAGAAAGTACAGACTGTAGGGGTGTATTCCAACATCCAGTCATAACAATTACGCTAATGCTGGCATCTCCATATGATAGACGTTTAACAGGTCTTTAAATTAATTTTTTATTCATTTTATTTTTGAGTAAGGATTTTACTCTGTAACCTTGAACTCCTAGTCTTTGCATAAAACTCACTTTATGTATACCAGGTTGGTCTCAAACCCAGCTGCCCCTTCTGAGTGCTGGGATTAAAAACACGTGCCACCACTGCAGGCCTAGAGTACTGGACTAATAATTGACGTAGAGCACTTGGTTCTTACTCTCTTTTTCCTTTCTTTCCATGTTCCTCTCTTCTTCCCTCCCTCCCTTCTTTCCTTTTTTCTTTCAACAGGGTCTATGTAGTCCAGGCTGTTCTCAAACTCTTGGCATGCCTTCTGCCTTAACTTCCCAAGTGCTGGTATTCCAGATGTTTAGTTGAAATATTTTCAGGCTTTGGAACTGGGAAATTTTGTTGTTTATTCGTGTACTGGCTAGGTTGTGACCAAAATTTCAGGTAGGGTCTCATGTAGCCCTAGCAGTTCTGGAACTCATTGTGTAGCTCTGAGGATCTTGAACTTTTGATCCTTGTAAGTCTTGGTATTACAGGCATGAATGCTAGGCAAGCTGACTCAACTGAGCCACTTTGTCAGCTGAGTTCAGCCTTACCTAGAACTCGCTCTGGCCTATATTGGCTTTAAACTGGGAGCAGTACCACCTATAACTCCCACGTTTTGTGAATCTTGGATTGTAGTAGTTAAAGCAGTTTGCTTTGGCACCCAGGAGTCTATAATAAAGTAGAATGAAAGTTCATTTATTTATGAAGTGTTTAGTTTTCCTTTATACTTCCAAACCAAATATACTTGGAAATGTTTAGAAGTATATTCATGTAACCTGCTTGATTATACTCTTCCCTAGTCTCCTAATTTGTGAGGAAACTAGCCACTAGTTAGAAAAACTTTGTTAAAAAACAAAAGATTAACCTATGGGATGTTTGTGTATGTGTGAGTGTGTGTGTGTGTGCGCACATGTGTGTAAATGTGTGAAAAACTTTTTTTAATGTTGAGGTGATTTCTGGGCCAGATGTGGTGGTGCAGGCTGTTAGTCACCACTTGGGAGATAGAGGCAGTAAGATCCTGTGACTTCAAAGTCAAGCCTTGTCTACATTGTGAGTGTCGGGACTACATAGTGAAACAAACCCTGTCTCAAAAGAAGAAAAAGATAGGGAGATGGAGACACAGACAGACAGTTAAAGATAGATGGAGACAGACAGAAAGTTAAAGGTAGAGAGATGGAGACATAGACAGACAGTTAAAGATAGAGAGATTGAGACACAGACAGACAGTTAAAGATAGAGAGATGGAGACACAGACATAGTTAAAGATAGAGAGATTGAGACACAGACAGACAGTTAAAGATAGAGAGATGGAGACACAGACAGACATTTAAAGAGAGAGAGATGGAGACACAGACAGACAGTTAAAGAGAGAGAGATGGAGACATAGACAGACAGTTAAAGATAGAGAGATGGAGACACAGACAGACAGTTAAAGAGAGAGAGATGGAGACACAGACAGACAGTTAAAGAGAGAGAGATGGAGACACAGACAGACAGTTAAAATAGAGAGATGGAGACACAGACAGACAGTTAAAGAGAGAGAGATGGAGACACAGACAGACAGTTAAAGATAGAGAGATGGAGACACAGACAGACAGTTAAAATAGAGAGATGGAGACACAGACAGTTAAAATAGAGAGATGGAGACACAGACAGACAGTTAAAGAGAGAGATGGAGACACAGACAGACAGTTAAAGAT
>NW_022196905.1:117438774-117441448 GCF_008632895.1 Mastomys coucha | reverse complement strand
CACAGACAGACAGTTAAAGAGAGAGATGGAGACACAGACAGACAGTTAAAGATAGAGAGATGGAGACAGACAGACAAAGATAGATGGAGACATAGACAGATATAGTTAAAGATAGAGAGATGAGACAGACAGACAGTTAAAGATAGAGAGATGGAGACACAGACAGTTTGTAGGGCTTGAGGAGATAGCTGACTGGTTGAAGTGTTTGCTGTATAAACATAGAGTCTGAGTTTATAATCCCCAGCACCCATGTAAAATGGTGTCAAAATTGACATCTGTAATCCCAGTGCTGCAGAGGTAGAGAGAAATCCTGAAGCTAAGAGATCTAGCCAGTCTAGTCAATCAGCAAGCTCCAAGGTGACTGGTCTAACCAATCAGCAAGTGTCAGATTCATCGAGAAACCCTATCTTAGAAAACAGAAATGTGAAGAGCAATGGAGGAAGAGCCTTGACTTTCCCTTCTGGCCTCCACGTGTACCTGTGTAGTTACTCAGACACTGAAAGACACAAGGGTTCCACTAAAGACAGTAGAATGGATGAAAACTGGAGTTCTTGTGCTTCTTGTGGTCACCAGCTTATTTGTTTTGCTAGAGTTGGAAGCTGAGGCCCTTCTCTGTGCCAAGCAAGCTCTGCACCACAGGCTGCATTTTCAGTCCTCTGGGCTTTTTTTTTTTTTTTTTTAATTATAAATCCACTGTAGCTGTCTTCAGACACCCCAGAAGAGGGCGTCAAATCTCATTATGGATGGTTGTGAGCCACCATGTGGTTCTGGGATTTGAACTCAGGACCTTCGGAAGAGCAGTCATTGCTCTTTTACTTGCTGAGCCATCTCTCCAGCCCAGTCCTCTGGGCTTATTCGCAGAATATTATATGATCTTTATTGATTAAGAGTTACATATGTGCCAGGTGGTGGTGGCGCACGCCTTTAAACCCAGCACTTAAGAGGCAGAGGCAGGTGGATTTCTGAGTTCGAGGCCAGCCTGGTCTACAGAGTGAGTTCCAGGACAGCCAGGGCTACACAGAAAAACCCTGTCTTGAAAAAAAAAAAAAGTTACTAATGTTTGGTTTGTGTGGTAGTGTGACCTGTGATCAAAGGGCTGAGGTAGAAGAGGCCCAAGCACGGGGCTAAGGTGATTAAGACTTTGTCTTAGCAAAGAATAGTTGCAGCCACACTTAAGTGCTTATAAGAGCTATGAATGCACTTTAATGTCTTCTAAGATTATGTTTAACTTCTGTTTTAGTGGCATACTGGTGAGCAATACTAAGATAGATGGACCGCTATTACAAATTCTGTTTATGAACAATGCTATTTCAAAGTAAGTAGTTTTTCTGTTTCTTAAATATGAGTTCATGTGTTTTATGAAACTGAATTCTATAGATATACTATTTGTATCATCTTTATTTCTCTTTTTAAATGTATATGGTTGCTTTGCCCACAAGTATTTATGTGCATTATATGTATGCCTGGTGGCTGTGGAGGCCAGAAGAAGGCATCAGATCCCCTGAAGCTGGCATTACAGATCGTTGTACAAAGCTATTTGTGTGCTGGGAATTGAACCCCAACCCTCTGGAAGAGCGACCAATGTTCTTAACCATTAAGCAATCTCTCCAGCCCCTATTTCTTCTTCTTCTTTTATTATGGTTTTTTTATTTGTGTGGTTTTATGTAAGTAGGTATGCATATGCCTTGGTGGTGCAAGTAGGTGGTCAAAGGACAGCTTGTGGGAGTCAGTTCTTTGCTTCCCTGTGTGGGTTCAGGAACTTGAACTCAGGTGGTCAGACTTGGCCGCATACACCTTAACCTGCTAAGCCATCTTAAAGACTCACCCTCATCTTTATTATTTAAGTTGTTTTTGAGTTCAAGTATGAGAGAGCATGGTTTTGAGCAAGCATATGAGAGCTAAGGACCTGAATTTGAGTCTGTACTCCCGACATCTGTGAAGTGGCTGAACTCAACAGTATCTGTTAATTTTCTCACTGGAAGACAGTGTGTGCTAATGGTAACTACCCCTCAGGTCCTAAAGGGCACCCAGGAGAGCACAGGAAGTGGCATCTCCTAAGAACACTACCACCACCAATAGCAAGATGGCTGTTCCTGCTCTCACCTGTGGATGTTTTCTGTACTGGCTGTCACTGGATGATTTTTGGTCAGTAGCAGAAAGTGACTCCTGCAAGCCTGTTCCATGCCTGAGTGCACTTCTACAGTGGCCGGCCCTCCTGGGTCACTCATTCCTATTATTGTCCTGTGCACTGGCTGTGGACAAGGAGACAAAGGGGCAGGGTCCAGGCCCGTCACCTGCTTTAGTCTAGGTGGTGAGCGCAGCAGCAGCATGAAGCTAGGCGTCCCTGGTCCTGTGATCCCTCAGATCAGAAAGATATTAATGGCTTTAATTCGCTTTTAATGAATTAGCTTTTAATGGTCTAACTTCAGTACCATTCATCTGTTACTTTGCTTGCAGAATCTTTGAATGCTACAGCTAGAAAACACCAGAGAGGCCAGGTCTGTCTGAGGAGCCCTGGCTCATTCCAACATAGAAAAACCAGAGCTCTGTTTGCACCTTCTGAAGGGAGCACTCCAGAGTATCTGTCTGATCAGTGTGATTCTAGACCTGGATAGCTAGACAGTGTAGACATGTTTTATTTTTCTTCCTTCCTTTTTTTTTTTTTTTTTTTTTT